>NW_027120928.1:3000000-3565216 GCF_030686945.1 Centruroides vittatus | reverse complement strand
ACTATATAGATTCCATTTGCAGGTTTTCCTTGAACCTAGAAAGAAAATTTCTTAGTTTACATGTTATCTACCCTAGATTGATAATTGACCAAAGTTATCAATCTAGTTATCAAGTTATCAAAGTTATCAAGTTTTTTCCATTTTTTATAACTAATCCAATTTAGTAAAGGATTTTGAGAAATTGAAACAACTTCTCACACAATCTTTGGGAAGGATAAATCAACACACTAAAAACCTTTTTTATATCCCTGTATGAACAGCTCATGGGGATGTAATAATATTTTTATCACTTCAGTAGCTTGTACGGCGAAAATTAGTTTCCAATTTTTAAATAATTTGGAATTTAAAATAATTTTAAACACATTGTTCGAATTCCAGTTTCAAATTTTATACTGGTCAATAGCCTGACGAAGACCAAATTTATGGTCAAAAACATTAGTTTTTATCTTTAAAGCAGTTCCTACTGGGATACATAAAAAGAATTAGCGGCCTTTTTATGTGTGTAGATTTGGTGAGAAGTTTTGAAAAATAACGCAAGCTTCTCATAAACAATGCGCAAAATGTGATTTGCTGCGGGGCTAATTATGCAATAACAATTGTTGAAACCTTTTGTGCGAGACTAATGTATATAATTGGACCATCAGCAGCGATGGTTTTGAGCCGGTGGCAAGGCTGTATGTGTGTGTGTTTTTATACAGCAGAGGAATAAACTAACAGTCAAGACCTGAACTGTGTAGTTGCAAATGTTCCAGATCCGTATGCATCCAAGGCTGGCGGAAACTTGGATAACTTCTGGACGCAATGATCTGATTTGGAGAATCTTAGCATTCACTACATCATGAGACTAACCAGCCACACACCTTATTTTTATAACAAACATTTAGACTCAAGGCCACGTGCGAACTCGTCTGCCAATGTATCAGTTTTTCCAAAATTCTTCCTGGAAATCGCTCCTGCGTTTGTTATAAGAACACAATCTTTTTATTCTAGTCACTGGAGCTCTCGCCGTAGAATTTCCCAGATCATATAGGCTAAACTTTCTCTGCACCCACCCATCTTAGAGAATAACTTAGCTCTGACCAATTCAGTGAGTCATTTCGAATTCTTGAGGAAAACACGACTAACAATTGAGTGACTAATGATGTTCTTTAGAGGTGTGGCCTCGCCTAAAGATTGGTATGATGTGTGATTTAGACTCTCCGTGCCTACCAAGTGGCCCCAGTAGACGGTAGCTTGAGGGGCGAGTGGCACAGGATAGTGTCATCCTCGGGCCAGCACGGGCGCCAGGTCTCAGAAGGGGCGCGCCAACTGGTCTCCAAGGTACAACGAGGCTATATGTGTTTTCCTGGAGGGGGATGAAGGGGCGCGCGCAATAACGGAGTGTAGCTCGGCGCCGCCGCAAGTCTATGCCCGTCCGCCCCCCCAACCCAGGTTTCCTCTGGAAGGTGCTCAGTTATGCTTCGACTACGCGCACTTGCGCGCACGAGTGGCCAAGCGCAAAGCTCTTCGTTTACCCTGAATACGCTGGGAGTTTCTTCGTGGGTGTGTGCGGCCTTCGCGAGGGGCCTTGACTTTCCGGTAGGGGCTGCGGCACTGTGGAGTTTTCCCGGTGGATCTTTCTGCCCAACCTCTGTAATGTCTAGATAGGAAGCCGAAGGTTTGCCCTTAGAAAGAAATTCCTCCCAGCAAGGCACCCCCTAACGTGCGAGCGGACTCGCACAAGCTCGTTGCGATGTGCCATAAATACATCAAACTAAACAGGGAACAAGAAGACCAAACAACTGAAGCTAGCATCGTCGTGTGGCAATACTCATAGCCCCACAGTTAACGCATTGGCGTTGTGTTTGTGTTTTCATCGTGCATAGCCAAAAAACATGCAATAGTTATCAAACACTTGGACAGCATACCTAAAAATGTTTTGATGCAACAAGTTTCTGGAACTGCTAATCCCTATCTTTAGTAGAATATACAGCAAAACGTATCAATATGAATGGGATATGCACATTGTGTGTGAAATATGCATCTTCATGTGCACACATAAATTTGGCTTCTATGAACCTCGTTACAATCAAACACACAACACATGAAATGTAATTTCAGGGAAGACTGCTATTGGCGAAAGGAGAAAACACAGGACAAAAACGAAGCTACATGTGTGCGTTAAAGATCCACATGCTTGAAAATTAGTAAGTTAATCTTTCACAATGTCACTATCTATCTCGTTTGAGAACATTTGTCACATAATATTATATAACTCTCGGGAATATTATTGTAATTGTAGAAACTTTTTTGTCAGATTCCGGCTAGAGTGTGTAAGTTTGTCACCAAGTTGAATAAATCCTAGATATTGTACCACTGTGAAATATTGATGGAGCATTGAAATTAGTAGTGTATTCAAAAAGTGAAGCCCACTCCGATAGTCTAGGATACACGATTCCAGCCATTACCCTCTAGGTATTTACTTATTCACATTAACTTTTTCACATTTATTAGAATTAAAAATCTCTTATAATTATTTTAATTCTTATTAAATTAATTTTGAGCACTATTATTATTACGTAGTTTAGCATAAATGTGTTTTCCATTAGATCTTCAAATACATTTATACTTCACAATGGCTCTAATATGAAAAGGCTAACCTTCAAAAAGCTCATTTAACATTAAACTTGCTTTATAAAGATTATCAAAATTTTTCACGTTAATATTGTAAGCGATTACTATCTCAGCGCTCTAAAAAGATCGACGAACATTAATTTTATATTCTCGTAATACTCATCTCTACTCCAAAATCCAGTGCTGGTATGGGTCTCGACCATTAGAAAATTATTCAGTGGATTTATCGCGGTTCGTACAAATATAAAACGATCTTAGAACTTCGATAGTTACTATATTGTAAGAGTTGCAAGTGATCTGTGGCCGAATGTTATTAATGATTGTTACGTTGCTGGATCTGTCAGTGCTTACACTATTGCGCAGGTCGAAGGGTCGCCACTTAGGTCTAGGTGTGATCTGGAAATGTGAGCTGGGTCAGCGCTAAGCAGGAGTTGTGGGTTCGCGAGTCCCTATTCCCCAGAGCAGATTTCTTTCCCCCCGAATTTTTCTAAGTGTTTTAATTACTTAAAATATTAACGTTTAATTCCATTAATTAATATTAAAATTTAGCAAGACGATGGCACCTAGCAGTTTACCTCTAGTGCCAACCGAGTTACTTAGCACTTTAATTAATAATAAAGTTAAAATGTCATTCATCATCATTCATCTAGGTTCTTACTGCAGCACAAATTATTTAGTGCAGAATAGTTTCAAAATTTGCGGTTGATGAAAGCCCATCTTGGCTGCTTTTGTCCAGACATAGAGTTATCAGAATTATTTAATGTAGAACTCACGTGCTTAGAGGATTTTACCGAGCAGAACTTTAAAGTCTTCCCAAAAAGAACACTATCAAATTATACGAAACATATTAATATCCTACTCATTTTTGCCCCGCGCGGAACATCGAATCAATCATCGCTAAGCATGCTAGACCTAATAGACTTTCCTTTTTACAAGTTTTTTAAAAAGCTCTGTAAACGTGAGACATATATATATAAGAACTAAAAAGGAAAAACACTTTCTTCACATGTCTTATTCTGATAGGAAAAGATTTTATGAATTGCATTTGTGACTTTCTTTCAAGAGGGTGTGCCATCTTTGCAAACATTGTGTCAGTCCTTAAAATCGTTTTTTAAGTTATTGCAGTTTTATAAATTCGTAACTATAATTGATTTGGATAGCGAGCGAATTCATTATTTAAGACAAAGTAGAAATGAATTTATAAAGACATAATTGTATCTGAGTTAGTTAAGTTGTTTTAGTCTCAGCTCTTATCTGAAAATTTTACTTCATAAATGAAGTAGAAGATTTAATCAACACTAAACTTTTATGTTGACACATAAATATCTTGGACTAGTTTATTACACACTTAATAAAATTTTACTCATAATTATAATTTTAATTTTAATGTAATTTTAATAAATATTTACTATCCTTATTTAGAGAGTTAAATACCTAAATATTGTCATTATTTAAATAATAATAATAATTTAATTTTCTCATTAGCTATAAATTAGTTAGAATAGTGAAATAAACAATTTTATTGTAAACAAATATTACATTATACATTATATTTATTTATTTGTTTTGCATTAATTATATTATTTTTAAATATATAAATATAGGGATCAAATGTTACCACAGTGCATATCAGATCATTCTCCCCGATTAATTAGTAGTGATGTGACTAATAAAAAGCTGTTGACTCTTGATATGTCTCATCAGTTGGAAGATAAATATTCTCTTGAAGATGAACCTGAAGGAAATCTTTCACATTCTCCAAGTCATGTGACAGAAAGTACTGAACAAAGTGCACCAGTAACATTTGATATGTCTAATAGAGTAAGTTTTTCATTTTAGACTTTAACAAAACAAATAAAAATTCTCAATCAATATCTTGCATGATTAACATGAATATTTCTTTAAAAACTTATTGCTATTAGCATTTAAATCACATTTAAATGATGTTAATATATAAAATAAAAATGGTATGTACAAAAGATATGATAAAAATATATAAAATGTATAAAATAAAGCATGCAATGTACTATATTTACTCTGGTATAAGACAATCTCGCTTATAGGATATGGTATGACTTTAGACATCAAAATAAAGAAAATTAGATTTTTTAATACAATTCTAATTTTATTTCGTTTAATCACAAATAAAATATTATCAAATGCATGTATTAAGGCAAACAACCACGTTTGCCTTGAATACATGATGAATGGAAAACAAAACTAAAACATCATAATGCACATAACTAGAAAAAGTTTATTTTTAATGATTCAGAATGTGGCTAATATTTGTTAAAAATAACAATTTACCTAATATAAAATAATTATATTTATAATCATTGCTAAGTGACTCGTCATTAATGTTTTTATAAATAACTAGAAACTATTTTCTGCCAATGAATGTGATGCAACGTGGTTTTTAATTAATGGACGGAGGATTAAACCAATAAAGAAAGGAAAGTGTGTCTTAATTTGTTTACGGTAGGTGCCAACTTACGATAAACGGACTGTAGACCTATAATGATGGCGTGAAGTATACACGGTTCACAGAAATTATTTCAAAACACAAAGAATCCTTCTCTCGTGCATATAGGACTACCTAGGTTTTTGAAGCAGTGACGAATGTATAAAAACCTCGTCTTATATGCTAGTAAATACGGTATATATTTTTAAAATAAATTAGTATGAAAAAATGTAATTTTTATTGTATTGGGTTATAACATAAGTTTGTAGTGTTTTTATGCTAATTTTTTATTTTCAACCAAAAAACAACCACAAATTATACAGACCACATATTCTCTCTGACTATTCATAACATTCCTAACTTTTTGGCAGTTTTTCTTATCTTTCTGCAGTAGAACTGAAATGATTGGAGGCAAAGAATCCCAATGTTTGAACACTCCATCATTGCCAACAGAAAGGCAAAAAGCATTTTTTTCCTTTCTGTGTCAAAATTTCTAATTTTCTCCACTTGACATTCCAAACTTCTAACCTCAAAAATAAACAAGTATACAAATTAGTGAATGTGAATGTTTAGTAGGAGGATTATGACAACAGTGAATTATGTCAGAATGTGCCATAAAGAGAAGTTATATATGTTGGTGTTGATGACTACAAAACTGCTATGGCCATACATTAAAATCCAATATACTTTATATAAAATCATTTGATATTTAACCCTGTACAAATAATTCATTAGTTTTTGTATATTATAAGTATTACAATTAATACTTTTATTGAGGCAGAGCATTAGCAAAGCCTCTTCTATGTGGCTTACAATATTGTGTTCAATCCCAAAATTTGATCAATCAATTTTGATTAAACTTTGCCATTTTCTATTTATTGAAATGAGGAATCCAAAAATCTTATAAAAAATGGGGATCCATGACTTTATTTTTGAGATACAACGTCATAGCACAACTATGCATGGCAAAGTAATATCACACAAATCATGCAACTTTATCAGGCAATATCTCAAAGTCACTAGCACATTTTCTATGGTCTTATACACTGGTGGACAAAATTGAAGGATGAAGAAGAAATGGGCGTGTAAATGAAAAACTACGTGTGGTTGTGGACCAAGAGGAAAACAATAGTATTGATAGCATATTCAACATGATTTAATATAATAATTATGTTCAAAGGAAGTACACAGGATGTCAGAAGAGGGTGTTTTTGTAAAAGGTGTATATTGTACAAAGAATGCACAATACTTACTATAAACAATCCTGAGCATCATGTTGGGGATATGGCCACCATGAAGTGTGACGCAACTTTGTACGTGACACGGCATACTCAGAACGACATGATTCGGGAGCTGTTGAGGCAAGTTATCCCACTCCTCTTTCACTGCATGGATGAAAGTTTCCTTGTTTGTCGATGGTTATTGTCGACCAGCAATACATCTCTCTAAGGCATCCCATACATTTTCAATCAGATTCAGGTCAGGAGAAAGGGCTGGCCAGACTATGCAATGAATATCTTGCTGTCAAGACCCTCCTCTACAGCCTGTCTGTGATGACAAGGTGCGTTATCATCCATAAAATGAAACTTTTCCCCGACAGCACCTCAGAAAATCAAACATGTGGGAGCAGAACTTCATCAATGTACCGTTGGCCAGTCTTGGTCCCTTGGTCAAGCACATATTGGTCCATACAGTCATTGACCATGATACTGCAAGTCAGATATCGATCCCTTTACTGAATATTTTCAGGATGATAATCACTGCCAACTTCACACCATATCAGTTGCCATCTAGAATCAGATGATAAACTGAATCTACTCTCATCTGAGAAGAGCATGGTAGCTCAGTCATCATTAGTCCAATTGCAGTGCAGATGGTACCATTGCAAATGGGTGCTTTGGTGAACTTTCGAAAGTGGGACACACACAACAGGTCATCAGACCTATAGTCCTTTCTTTTGCAAATGTCTTGCAACAGTTTTATGGATATCTTAGTTCTTGTGGCTGCCTGTAAATGACTTGCCAGTTCACCAGTTGTGCTGCGTCAGTTCCTTTTCGCTGAAAGAACAATATATTTATCTTCTTGGAGCGTTGCACTGCTAGGACGATCTCCCCCTTGTGCCTGCTGCACATTCCACTCGTTTGAAATGCTGCTCAAAGTCTAGAAATGATACTGTACGTGATGTTAACTTCTAGGACAACATGTATTATTTGCAGCCCTTTTTCTAGCTTCCTGATTATTCTTCCACAAGTAAAATTATCTAAATGGTGCCTGGAAGACATGTCCAGAATTTCACTATTGTAACTTCACTCCTTCCCATTCAAATTTCACATCCAACAAGAACTGACTGCACACCAGATTGCCTGAAATTTCTTATCTGTGCTATTATGTGACTGACACATGCAGAACTCAAACATTTGGATAAGTTTTACATAACAGAGTGCATCACAATTTCATGCATATTTCAACAGTCTGCTGCAGTTCAGTTTCTAACTGTAATTGTCGAAAATAGCATCCGTCCTTAAATTTTGTCCACCAGTATAGAATTGAGTTCATTCTCTAAATTTGATGGGCTGATTTTGATGAAATTTTGCCATTTTTTATTAATTGCGATAAGGAATCCAAAAATGTAATGAGGGTCCATTTAAATGTAAAATATAGGGGTCCATGACTTTGTTTTTGATATTCAGTGAAGTCAAAGTGACAACGTCTGTGTTCCCGGACATGATTGAGAATTATTGTGAAATTGTGCCTCCGTGATTGTGAAATTGGACTGTCATCTGGAGCGAACGACGGACGAATAAACGGAAACAGAGTAATTCTTATTAAGCGTTGTTTTATATATTTATTTATACAATTAAATGTATTACCGTCGGCCATGTTTTTTATATTTTATATTTTTTACTTATGATTGAGAATGCCTAACAGAATTTAGGGGAAAAAATAAAAACAGCATTGCATGCATGCACCTAACAGAAAATAGGTGTGAAAAACAAACAAAATACAAGAACAAAGCAATTGATGATGATTGCTTTGTTCTTGGATCACCTCTCCATGTCAGCAAGTGCAAGGATTACCTCTCCTGTGCCTGGCAGGTACAAGCAGTCATGAAGATGATGGAGCAGAGGGTAACATGCCTAGAGCACCAAGATAATGGGGGTACATAACAAAATTCCAAAATTGTTACATTCATAGAAAACTGACACATGAATGTGAAATGTAATATGCAGTATATTAATAAAAAGAGATTTTATAATTGTTAAATTTGTACAGACTAATGTCCTAGTTTGTCTACATAAATAAATTATATTTGTGAATTGATTTAAATTTATATTTTTTAAAATTGTTATAAAATTTTTGAATCTTATAAAACAAAACAACCAATAAATGTAGAAAAATGTTTTTGTATTATCTATATTATCAGTACATATTAAAGACTAACCCAAATTCAAGTTAATATAGATAAATTATTTATTAAATGCAAATAGTTTAAATAAACCACCTTTTTTATGGATATCCAAGTAATAGTTTTTATGCTACTCTACAATAAATACAATATTTTTATTGCAAGAAGCTAATAACTTATACCATTTCCTTCCACACTGCAGAATAGGGAGAAAAACCTTAAGATATAAAAATGGGGAAAAAGATTTCCCTAGGCAGTGAAGCAACTGACGTCTTCATTAGAAAAATAAATTCCTGTTTAATTACGATAGTTTCATGTTTATTACTATTCTAAAATTAAATAAATTCAAAATTTACTTTATGTACAGATGATTATGTAATGAAAGTAAAGTTGAAATTTTTTTACAAATGGTGTAATTTTTTAATTTAAAAATATTTATATAAAACTTTGTTATTATTTTGATAGGCTAAACTTCCAAAAGGCATTGAAAATATTAGACCACATATAAAAAATGTAGATAATGTTCCACTTTTGGTATCACTTTTTACTGATTGCACTCCCAAAACAACCAAAGAAATGATTTGTATCATGCAAGAAAATGGTGAAGTTGTGTGTTGTATGGGTAGCTCAGCTAATTGTAGTAATATAGCAGTTTTTCTTCAAGCTGATGCAAGGTAAAAATTTGTTTTCATTTTAATTAAATACTTTTAAAAATACAGTATTTTAAATTACAAATTAGTGATCATCATTAATTTCATTTATTATTAATATTTTTAATATTTTAATGTTTTCAATATTTTAAAAATTCAAAAGTTGTGTTAATATATTTAAAGAGCTCTATAATGTAGACTTTATTAAACTGAATATAATTAAGTGTATTTTTTAACTGTAGAACTCTAAAATAGCAGAAAATTATGTATTTCTTTATATCTATTAGTTTTAAAAATAAAAACTAATAATATATATAATAATAAAAATATCCCTAGTTATATCAATTATGTATATATTAATTTATCAATAAATTAAAAATAAATATACCATTTTAATTTTGATTAAACAATTATTCTTAAGTTTTAGCTTTTTTTAGACAATTTTTTTCCAATAATAAAATATGTATTCCATTATTTGTCTGTCCACATATCAGTGCTTTTTAGAACACGCTAAGATTAACTTATATGTTGATAAGCTCTAAGTTCCTTTAACATGTATTGATTTTTCTTTTCCTATTTTTTTGGGGATACTATAGATTACCATCTATGGAATTTCGGGACTTTGAGTATATATCTGAACTGAGGGGACCGAGTCGAGTTCAATGATACCTTACTTTTGGAGACGAAAAATAAGAAAGTTATCGTAGTTTTTAAGCTTTCATACTTTTTTAATGCTTTCATGCAGACAGCATCATAGTTGCTAGTGCTGCCATCTCACAGTAAATTCTGCAAACAAATTTTAAAAAAAGCACTCTGAAAGGCAAGAAGTTGCACGAACAGTCGAATATCACTTCCTTTTTTTTTTTCTTTTGTTCAAGAATTACCGTGAATCGATAACTAGTGACGTTAAACAATCGGCGGCCTGTCGGTGGCTCCCCTCCCAGGGGAGTCCATCGGGAGCACAAACAGTCAAATGCCAGTTCCTTTTTTTTCCTTTTGTTCAAGCATTGTGACTCCCGATCACGATAGCGCGGTCGGCTCATAGTACTAGCCGACCATGAGCGATAGCGAGACTGAAGAGCCATAGCCCCCGAGGTCGACAAGCAAAGCAAGGGTGTGCAAAAAGGACTCAAAAAGGACTTAACTTGTACTGTAGACAATCAGTGTGCTCGTGAATCAACATCTGTCTCTGTTGAAGGTATATATGGCCGACTTGCCAAACTGCTTGTAAACACGCGATAGGCTTAGCGGAGAGAGCAACGCAACTCTCGATCATCGCGTGATCGCCAAAAAAAGTATGATAAGTATGATACTTTCTTATTTTTGCCTCCAGCCCAAAAGTAGGGTACCGTTGAACTCGTCTCAATCCTCTGAGTTCAAATATATACTCAAAGTCCCGAAATTCTATAGGTGGTAATCTATAGTACACCTTTTTTTTTTTAAATAATGTATTATTTTTACGATAAAAAAGATTTAAAATTGTTACAGCATATTTTAATTTCAGTTATATTTGTTTCAGAAATCTTTATTACATTAAAGAACTAGCCTATTCCAGCAACTGTTTTTATTTTATCTAATGCTTTTGGCTATCTATATAGCCATCCTCAGGATTGAATACTTTTGAATAGAATTCTTTAAAGTTTAAACATAATGTTCCAAACAAGTATTATTTAAAATACATAAATTGACAAATATATAAATTGAAAAATAAATAAATCGAAAATATTATAAAATTGAGGATACAAGTAAAAATGTACAACAGTGACAAAACTATACAGAATAAAATAAACAAATAAATAAATAAATACATAAAACAAAATACTTGTTTTAGTCTTTGTTATCATTGTCCACTGTGTTTAAAGCTTCTGATAAGCAAGCAGCATTGTTATGGTTTATGCATGAATTCTTAATACAGTAATATCCCGAACTTACGCGATAGGTGGGACCAAGCGATAACCGCGTAAGTCGAGGTATAATTTTGCATATAAATACATACAAATTATTTTTAATTGGGGCCGGAGACTAAAGAAAACAATAATTTAGAAAAAAATGTTTAATAGAATCTTAGATAATATATATGTATAACAAATTATATTATTAAAACTGTAAACCAAAGTTATTTTGATGTAGAAGGCTTCATAAAATCTAACAAATTCGTCTGACGGCTCAAAGATTTTTTTTCTTCCGCAAAATTTCCTCGTAGCATGCTAATAATCTTTTTATTTCTCGTTTTGTAGAAGAAATGCGCCCTTCGTTGGAGTCTATATTTTCTAAAATTTGTAACCCCTTTTCAATTGAACCGAGGCCTTCTGTTAAGTTTTCACAGCTTCGAGAATTTTTTCTTTATCTTTTATAATTGTTCTGACCGTCGATTTCGGTAGATCAAACTTCTTTGCTAATTCACAAATTTTCATTTTTGTATCGAAGTCTTTAATAATGTAACTTTACATTCCAAAGATAAAGTTTTTCTTTTCTTGTTTGATGCAGAAGAATCAGTTCTACTTCGTTTGGATGACATAGTAGAGTCTCTCAAGTCTCCGTAGATATAACAAACACAGAAATAAATAACACAAAATAAATTGTAGCTATGCGTCGATTCCGTACGACACGTTCAAACATGTAAGCAGAACAATAGTGTGGGGGAGTGAGTAATCAAGACTTGCATGGCACTCAAACAAAAGACAAATCGACGAGATTTGAAAATCACGTAAGTCGAGGTATTACTGTACTGTGCTTATTAGGGATTGCAATCCAGCAATGATTTGAATCCAGCTGGATTTTTGCTGGATTGAAATCATCCCAGCTGGATCCAGCGTGGATGTATTTTTGATGCAATAAAGTGTTATCTGTCTATCTATCTATCCTGCAATTTATATTTTTTTTTTAAATGAAATAAAACATTTTTAAAAAATACTTAAGAAACTTTTATTATTTAGACTGGTCACTATAAATCAGTAAAACTTCTTACACCATTTAGGTAGTAAACTTAACTTTGGTTCGGTTTAACACTTGAAATATTTAGTTAGATTATAATTATAATGTAATCTTTAAGTTAAATAATAGCAAAGGTAATTCTACTGATTAATTTATATTAATATATTATAATAATGTAAGGACGGATAATCAGTGGCTAAGTGGCTATCAGTCTTACCAGCAGTGGCGTAGCGTAGTGGGGGAGACAGGGGCGGCCCGCCCCGGGCGACACTTTTAGGGGGTGGCAAAATTTCACAATAAATAATAATATCTTGTAAAAATACCTAAATAAGGGAGCGGCAAAATTTTCCTCCGCTCCGGGCGGCTGACACCCACGCTACGCCACTGCTTACCAGTTTTCATATATAGGATCTATATATTAGTCTGTAGTTATTTATAAGTATATAAAACGATGTACTGGAAGTAGAATAAGTTAAATAAACTACACCTTTATCAATCCAGCAAAATTTAATAAAATAATAATGTTTTCAATCGTTTTTAACGATCTTCCTTGGTTACAAAAAAATAGAACATTAAATATAGAATGTAAAATGTGTTTGGAATAAATATAAAAATTAATGGAAAACGCCCAAACGGACAAAATATAGATAAATAAACAAAATAAATAGCGGAAAAAATATATACAGGGTTTTTTTTTTAAACTGACAGTACTCAGAAACATCTGTAGAGCAATCCACCCCTACCGGCAAATTTGGGTACTACTTTTTTCTTCGCGGAATCTCTTTCCCATGTTGTCCTTAGTCACTATCCCAAATTTGGCGACAGTCCGGCTGTTAGATTGCTCTACAGATGTCTCTGAGTACCGTCAGTTTTAAAAAAAACACCCTGTATATAAGATCCAACGAAACCAGCATTGTCCGTTAATAACATTAATTAATGTAAAAGGGATCTCCACATGGTAGACAATGAGTCTGCCTCTCTATGGTTTATACAACCAGTTGTCATGTGCGCCTTGCAGATTTCCAATCTCTCAAGATGTTTGACCGTTTGCCTATTCGTCGTCGTTTTTATAATTGCCGCTTGATCCCATTGGATGTTAACATCCTTCTGTCTTGCGTATGATGCCAGCGCAGTGTTGTCAAGGTTCTTACTGATTGTATATTTGTGCTCTTGAGCCTTTGTTTTAAACTGCGCATCGTTGCACCTACATAAACAAGCTTGGAATTGAAACGTTGGTTGTGTAAAGGAACCGAATATATGCCCGTTGTTGAATTCCAATCCTCTTTCTTTTTATCGTTTCTTAAAAGTTTGAAAACAGTGGGATTACGTCGGTATACAATACAAAAATTATCACACCTGGCAGTACATCTATGTATCTTGTTTTAAAAAAAATGGGATGTAATTAAGCACTATTATTTTTATATTTATTCCGAACACATTTTATGTTCTATAGTTAATGTTGTATTTTTTTGTAACTGAGGAAGATCGTTAAAAGCGATTGAATACGTTATTATTTTATTAAATTTTGCTGGATTAATTAAGATATAGTTTATTTATAAGTAATTTAATTATTAGTGTTAGTAAAGTAGTGAGTAAGTAATTAGTAGCATTCTAGTAGTTAGCAAAGCGGTAACGCGATGACGTAGACTTTTGCGCAATTATTTAGAAAGTTAATTGAGTATTTGCGGATCCGCAGTGCTGGATCCAGCACTAGGTGCTGGATCCAGCAGGCCGAAGAATGCGCTGGATTCAGCTGGATTGCTGGATGAGGGATCCAGCAATTGCAATCCCTAGTGCTTATATAACCAAACTTTTAAAAAGTAAAGAAAACCAGCAAGCAGGTAAAACTCTAAAAAAAAGCACAGTATTAAGAATTTGTGCATAAATCATAAGGATACCACTTGCTTACCAGAAGCTTGAAAATATCTCCTAAACACAGTGGACAATGATGCCAAAGACTAAAACAAGTATTTCATTTTATGTATTTATTTGTTTATTTTATTTTGTATAGTTTCATCGTTGTTTTACATTTTTACTTGTATCCTCAATTTTATAATATTTTCGATTATTTATTTTTCAGTTTATGTATTTTAGATAATTCTTGTTTGGAGCATTATGTTTAAACTGTAAAGAATTCTATTCAAAAGTGTTTGATCCTGAGGATGACTACATAGAAAACTTGAAAGCATTAGATAAAATTAAAACAGTTACTGGAATAGGCTAGTTCTTTAGTGTATTTTGCAATAATCTAGTTCTAGATTAATATATGAGAAATCTTTATTAGATAATAGAGAATTTAAGATTTTTTGTAGTTTATTTAAAGAACAGACATTATCTTGTTTCGTTGTTTAATTGCATTATTGTTACATGACTATGATATAAAGCAGTGTTTTTCAACTGCCAGTTCATGGACCAATGCTGGACCACAAAAAAATATTTGACCATTCTGATACCTGTGCAGTGGATTACAAGTGACATTTAAATAATAATCTAAAGTTACTGTAAGTACTTTGTTATGTACAGTAACTCTAGACAAGCTTATATACCATATATTTCCACGGATAAGACGACCTTCAGATAAGACGAAGTATAAATTTTCGGCAAAGTTTCATAGTTTAGCATATATTTGTCCTATAAGACGATATATGCTAAACTATATGGGTTATTCTATTTTGTGGACATACCCTACTCTCTACTAGTAAATAATTATGGTTTGTTCGTTTTTTTATAATGGTTTTAATTTATATAAATTTCAATCTAATTTTTTTGTATCTGTCCTATAAGATGACCCCGGATTTTGGGGCCTTTTTTTATGATTCGACTCTCGTCTTATCCGCGGACATATACGGTAAGTGTAATAAATAAGCATAATTTAGAGTCGCATATAATTACCAGTCCACGTAAAATTATCTATAACTTTACCAGTCGGTGATTAGAAAAAGGTTGAAAAAAACACTGATACAAAGTAAATAATTATTTTAAAAATTTTTCAGTTATAAACTAGGGAAGATTCATAATATGTTACAAGTTCACCTAAAGATATGTTAGATTTATGGAAGCTAATTAGATATTAAAAAATGACTGAAACATATTTATCATGCTAGTTATTAAAATATAGTCAGTTCTTGATTAGATGAAAACATTAATTGATAAGGTGAACTTCTAATTTTTAGATGGTACTCTCTTAATTAAGCATGAAACTATTGTTAACTGATTTAAAAATAAGGCTTTTTGCTAATATACATGATCATTCGTTGAATGATGAAATTTTAAGTATATTAAAAGAAAACTGGACCATCTAATCTGAGAAGCAATTGGAAATTTTTGAAATTGCTTAGATGACTACATTAATGTTAATAGTGGTTTACTTTTCTCTAAAGAATTTACAACTGAAGATCTTGTTGCAAAATATGGCAACTGTGATACTTCTAATAGTGAAGATGAACCTGCTGCTGAATTAGAATGTATTCTATTAGTTACTCAAATGGCTCAAATGGAATTAAATATGCTATGCGTCTACATTATTAAATGTATAATAAAACTGGCATTTCCTAAATCATGTTTGATAAATTGGATGAAATTGAACTAAAAGTTAATCAGTTACAACTTGTTGGAAAGTGTCAATCTGTAATTTCTGATTACAGTAGAGCATCGATTATCTGACTTAATTGGGGACTGGGGTTGGTCGGATAACTGAAAAGTCGGATAACCGAATAGTATGAAAAAATACATTATTAGTGTAGTGTATTAGGCCTGGTTTAAATACTAGCCTCCCTTTCATGGTCGAGCCAGTGCTGCCAGCTAAAACATGCAAAAATTTAACAAAAATAATATTAAAGTGGCCAAGACATAACCAAATATTGTAGCGCCACATCACTAGTGGAATTTGAATTTGCCGACTAGAAAGCGGTCGGTTAACTGATAAGTCGGTTAATTGGGGGTCGGATAATTGATGCTCTACTGTATTTTAAATAAATAAAAACATTTTTGTTATTTATATGTAATAAACATCAATAAGCCCGATGAGTATATAATGAATTACCAACAATCGCCTTAAAGATCGGGCTATAATTTGGCTAATTAAATGATTAATATAAAGTAAAGACCTTTAAGGCAATCATTGGTAACTCGTTATTTTTGTTATTCTTTGATAAGGTAATGGTTTTTGTTTGGAAAAACAATTTCACCTTATTGAGAACTGATTATATTTATTTATTGCTGTCTTGTGACAGATTCTATTTTTAATCTCTTAAGATTTTATTGTTTCTATATTCTGTTAGATTTTTCTTTTATTTGTCTGTCAACTTATCACACACAGTTTCTTGAAATAATGACAATAACTTTTAGATGCATTTATCTATGATGACTGTTGCTGTCGTTTTTTGTTTTATTTTTCTTCAAAATCAACTCTATGTGTATTTTATTATGTATTTATGATGCAATAAAACCACCCATATTCATTTTGCTACTTTACAGGGTCTTCCATAAAGGATACTACCATTTTAATTACTGTAATTATGTTTAATTATTACCTGAGAAGTATATTTTGTACATTAATTGATAGAGTAATTGTTCAAGTTTCATGTACCATCTGCATTCATGTCTTTTTGTCTACTGCCATTAAGAAGCCATATACTTTAGAACACAAAATGGTTTCTCTGTTAGAGTCACCATTTTTGTTTATTAGCTTCCTAGAGGCAGCAGACAAAAAAAATTTGTTTGCAGACAGTAGGTGAAATTCAGACATTTCCTATATTGATTGATGTACGTTGCATACTTCTCAGTTAATAATTAACATAAATTATTACATAATTACAATAATTACAGTAATTTACAATGGTAGAATTTTTTTGGAGGCCCCTGTATATTCAAGAAAAACTTAATTTTATAACATAGCTATATTACAGCAATGATTTATTTTCAGTATTGCTATAGAACCATTATATCCTCAACTGTGTATGCAGCAACCTGTATTTGACACCCCTTCCATACCAGATAAACCAAGGTTAATAGAATTAAGTCAACAAATGAATAGTTTACCATGTGCTATGACCTTTCACAGAGAAGATCCTGTCAGCATGTATCATTTAATTATGGAGGTACTATATATTTTAATAAGCTCCTAGTTAAAATTCTTTACAATTAAATTTTTTATAATTTAAAATGTTTATTTTCTGAAATGTTCAATTTGTAAATAAAAATTAGTTCAAAAATCTCAGAATCAAAAATATTTAAATTATATGCTGTATATATATAATAAAATGAATGAAGTTTACATTTTGGTATGAAGAAATTTTGTTCTTAAAGTTTTATTAATTAAATATTGAGATTTTAACTTTGATTTTCAGATCAAAATGTGAATTAACTTTATTTGCTGATACATATACATGAGGTGATGAAAAAGTAACTTCACAAAACCATTAATTAACACAAATACTTTTATTATAGAAATGAAAACGTACAGAATTTTTGTGCAAGCATTATGCTACTTCTCAACAAATTCACCCAGTTTATTCAGTCATGTATAATGTGTAACATGCTTATTCATCCTGTTATCAAAAAATTCTCCTCTTTTTTTGTTGCTGCTGCTACCCAGTGATGTCAACTTTCACTATTCTTCATCAGTAGAAAATGACAGCTATGGGAGTGTTCTTAAAAATTTCAGAAAACATGTGTGAACTGCCGGGAAGGTAAGAGGAAGTCGTATCTCCCTTGTCGGCAACAGGTCATTGACCTGCTCACTTGTCAATATGGCGTGTTTACGTTAATAGTCCCGAGGGAATGGGATTGTTTTGTCTAGTCAAGTGGAAGGAGAGAGAGGGGTTTGTCGATTCGGCACAGGTGATATCCGAGTAAAGGAGGACACCAATTAACAACAAAATAACAATTTATTGGTTAACGAAAAAGACGTTACAATAATCTAACATCGAGTGAATTTACAAATTCCTATTTAATAATACTCATTTACTAATGCACGATGGGGCCAAGAGAGAGTTCACAGGAGAAGGTTCCATACCTCTTTAGGAATTTGGATATCCGAGAGAATAAAGTAATTTATCGAGATGTAGATGATAGGATCTGAGCACCAAATTAAAAGATTAATCCCAGGTTATGCGACACATCTACTGTCGATGAGAGACTCCCCCAGGGGGGAAGGAAACATCTTTTATAGCTTTTTGATGGGAAAATCAGTCATGTGATCGATTGTTATAGGCGATAAAGGTTATAGGTGTTCTTAGGACTCAAAACAAATGACGAAATTTGGATGTTAACTATAAATTATCATGCAAGTCAAGCTGCATACTGCATGGGAACAATAGTGTTGATAGTTATTCAAAGAGGGTTTTAAGTTTTCCCAGCAAAAGATTTTTCTGATAACCCATTATATAATGGAAAAGAAATTAATTAAAAATTTCTTTTAGGAGAATTCCAGATTTCGCACATGAAAGTCAGTCAGAAAGGTCAGATAAAGACTGTATGGGAGATGTAAAGAACCTCTCATTGAAATATCTGCAGCAAATCCACAGTTCAGTATGATATTCAAGACTGGCATTGTTATGGGAGGAGTGGGACATGATACTGCCTCTGCACTCAAGCATATTTTTAACTATTCAGTGTTGCCAAATTGGGTCTTTACTAACTACCTACAGTCAAGATCATTTCAAAGTTGACAACTGAAAAAATTGTTTTTTTTTTAACATTTTAAGGAAAAAAATGCATTTCTGATCTGTTAACTACTTTGCATATTGTAATAACTTTGTTAATTGGCATAAAACAATAGATTACTGATTAGTTTGTTTCACCAATAAAGAATTGAAGAGTGACAAGTAAAATATTGTTGTATCAATTGAAATTTGACAACAAAGAAAACATTGTAAATACAGTAAAAAATTATTTACAAATCGGTTATAACACAAAATTTAATTCCAGAGTTGTCAATTAAATAGGTTTTTAGTATCAATAAGAAAAATGTTAAAGAAGAGAGAATTGAGTCTTGAAGAAAGAGTGTAGATTGTATATGAGCAGAAAAAAAGGCAATTCTATTATTGCAAAAAAGCATCAAATAGCATGAGAAGGAGTCAGAAAAATAGTGGTCAAATATTTAAATAACAATACAGTGAGAAATTTACCACGGAGACACTGCCCTAAGGCCACGACATCAAGAGAAAATGCCACGATTTTCTGTGAGACCACCAAAATCTCTTTTATAACAGCTAAAGAAATAAAAGAAGAACTTATGCTTGAAGCTAGTTTTTCAACTATTAAGAGAAGAATAAATAAAAAAAAAAAGTTTTCATGGAAGAGTGGCTCATAGAAAACCAATGATTTCAGCAGTGAATCAGAAGAAAAGATTAGCTTTTGCCAAAAAATTTGTGGACAAGCCCCTATAGTTTTGGAAGCATGTTGTTTGGAGTGATGAGTTAAAACAAGGGTTGCAGGATGCTAAATGACAAAAATTTGTTTGGAGAAAGAAAAATCGAGCATTCGATAAAATTAAAACTGTGGGAACAATAAAACACTCACCTTACATAATGGTTTGGTTGTGTTTTTTGGGGTTCAAAATGGGCAATATTGTTTAAATTCATGATCACATGAAAGTAGTAGATTACAAACAAATAAAGATACTTAAAGACAATTTAATAGCATCAGCAAGGAAGTGGAAATTGAAAATAAATTTGTCTTTCAACAAGACAATGATTCCAAACATACAGCATTGCTTCTCAGAAAATATTTCAATGAAAATGATATCAAAATTCTTGGATGACCACCACAGTCACCAGATTAAATTTAATAGAACATCTGTGGGACAAATTAGACTACCGTATTTCTCTTAGCCATAGAAAATCTTTATCATTGTACAAAGAAGAATTATTTAAGGTTTGGTCAGAAATTGGGCAGGATATCATTCGTAAATTAATTAACAGTATGTAAAATTGACTTCTTCATGTAATTCTTCATGTGAAACGATCTTGACTATACATTGGAGTTGTGCTTGATAGTGCTTTGGTTTTTAAACTATGAGTCTTGTAAAATTACTTTTTGATCACTCTACGTACTGTTATTTTTATCATGCAACTACTCTAGGTTAGGTTCTCTGAATTTAAAAATATTATGATTATTAATGCTTATGTTTATATAATTTTATTACATCTAGGAAAATACTCTGCAATATTTGAATGGTATGAGGTAATACAGGGAATTTCATAATGTTTCTTGGAGTTACAAAAAGTCATTGCAAACAGAAGTACTGAACTTATCTCAACAAAACCAGCATTGGATGAGACAAGAACTCAAACAGTTTGTTTTAATACTTACAAATGTTATTCTGTGTACCACAGGTGATATGGCATACATTGATATGATAATCCAGTTCTTGCCACACCTTTTGCAATATAGGCCGGTCAATAGTGGGCACTGCTATGAAAATACACTCCTTTAGGTCAACAATATCATGTGGCAATAGTGAGATGAACACTTTATCTTTTATATGCTTTTGGCTATGTATCTCACATGGTGTGAGGTCTGGTGCTTTTGGGCACCAGACCTCACACCAGGTGTTGATTATTTTCAGATGCACGTCCTATTTAATGTAATGTCAGCTGATTTTGCACAAACAAATTGTTTGGGTTTCTGTTTCATCTAGTGTTACCCTCTTTCACATGAATTCAGTGTCTCTCCTGCAGTGCCTCCCCGAAACTTCAAAGATCATTTTGAAATGACCTCTATATTAATCTAAAATCTGATAGCAATGTGTTCATATTTTTAAGATAATTAATAAAACATTTTTTAAATTTAGGCTCGGCATTTTTCTGGAAACATGAGAACTTGCCTACAATTTATGTTATGTTGTTGTCTAAGTTTAACACTTCTACAATTACTTTCTATGTTACTATTCTTGCCATCACCTCTACCACCTGCTCATATATTATGGTTTATATGTCTCGAAATCCCTCTGCTAAGTCTTTCCTTTCTTGGAAATCCAGTAGATTGCCAAGTTATGACTATTGCGACAGGAAAAAATTTGGAAGTTGTCAGCAAAGAAGTAAGTATTATTTTAGTTTTTAATGAAAATAGTTTTATGCATATTATTTAAAAAAAGGTATTTTTAAATGTAAGTTGAAAATATTTAGATTGTAATAATTATATAGTATTAATGTAGCCATGCCAAATTTGTATTAAAATACATTTTGTAGATTTTGGAACCTCACAAAGCTAAAGAGAAGTGAGTCTATATCAAAGTGTATATTTATTTACTTTAAAAATACTTGTATATTTTGAAGGATAATATAAGTATACTTTGTTTGATGTGAGGAATGCATTCTACTAAGAAAGCATATAAAGCAAATTTCTGTAAAATGGGAGAATACTATTTTTGTGCTACTTCTCATTACTTTTCAGTTTTTAATTAATACTTGTTTTATAGAATAGTGATTTTCTTATTCAAAAATTCATAAATATTTTAAATGAAAAATTCAAATTTTTTCATTTAAAATATTTATGAATTTAGAACATAAATTTCATACATTCTTTTACAGTGAACGTGTTTACAGTGTTTTCTGCCTGTTTCTTTTTCATTCAAAAAGTTTGTAAACAGAAGTTTGTTAAATTGTCACAGTCTCTTTCTACTGTACCAGATTTCGAAAAATCTTTATTGTATTCTTCAAAAATGTTCCTTTGCTATAAAAAAAAAGAGCTTCTAAAACTTTAATACTTAATGACCTTTGTGGTTTATTGTCTAAATCAGAGCTGCCTTGCAAAGATATAATATTTCAAAATACAAATTCAAATTTTTATCGTCCAAACAGTAATATATCATAAAATTAACATGTAAGTTTGAAAATATTTAAAAAAGTTTTTTATTTAAACTACCATTATGGCATTCCGTTACGTATTCTACTGAAAGAAGGTCGTTAAAAACACTCGAAAATGTTTAGTTATTAAACTTTTGCTGTTTATTCAGTTATTCGAGTGAGTTTATCATCTGTTATACTTTTTCAGCTTGTTATGTAAATGACATGAGAAAGCATTGGGAATTGTGTCAAATTTGATCTCTGGTTGTTTTGCAGATCTATACATTGAAACCTCCCGAAACCAAAAAACACGAGAAAAAATTCCACGGATGTGTTTGTTGACATGTATTTTGTTAAATATCTCAAGATGACGTAATGATTAAGAAATGAAATTTGGCATGGTAACTTGTATATAAAGGACATTGATGCTATTAAATTTTAGTTGGTCAAAGGTCAAGGGATGGGAAGATAAGGGTTTGTGTGTCATATCTTGAGGAGGGTTGGACTTAATGAAGATTGTACTTGTTATTAACATTTACAAATTTTGTTATAAAACTCATTTCTACCTTCAAAATTAAGCTTTTTGCCATTTTATAATAATATAAAAGTTTTTTAACAAAATCTTATAACAATTTGTACCACACACAATTTTTATTTTTGTGCTAACACATACAAATTTTGTGTTAGCACAAAATTTAATTGTAATATGGATTAAATATTTAAGTACATGTATTTATAGATCGAGTATAAGTGATGTTTTATTCAAAGTTGAATACTAGAAAAAAAGAGAACTATTACAGAAGAAGAACATATTTTTCAAGAGATATAGAAACTTTCTTAATTTCTTCTGTAAAGTAAGAGATAAAATTATATGTTTAATATGCACCCCTAATATTAGTATTTATAAGAAATACAATCTGAAGAGATACCATAAAATTTATAGATGGGAATAGACAAATTCACTGGAAAATTAAGAGATTTCTTATCTCATGACATATCATTATCACAGAACACTGTTGTAGAAATAATAAATGAAATGGCAGATAATTTGTCAGAACAATTAAAGATAGTGTCCAATTTTCAGTTTATTTTTTCAGTTGAAATTAATGAAAGTATAAACGTTAGTGGAATGACCCAACTGACAATTTTCCTTTGTGAAAATCTAATGTCAATAAAAACTTTCTAGTACCATAAAATGTAATGTTGAGTTATTAAGTTGAATAAAATGTAGCCTTCATAATGCAGACTTTTTGATCCCTTTTATTTGTATCAAAACAAAGGAATATAAGCTGAAACAGATTTCATTCATTCTACTATGAACAGAAACTTGAGAAAATTGGCAAAATTTTTAAAACTTCTCTTTGAAACAGAAATTGAGAAAAGCTTACTCAAGTTTTAAAATTGAATTTGTTTTTAAATACAGTAGAGCATCGATTATCCGACTCAATTGGGGACAGGGGTTGGTCGGATAACTGAAAAGTATGAAAAAAATACATTATTAGTATAGTATATTAGTATATCCCATGTAATTAGTATATTAGTGTATCGCTATTAACCTACTTCGCGTTGAATTTTCATCGATGTTAAGCCTAACAAAAATTTTTTTAAAATAATAATTGTTGCTGTTGTATCGTTAAAAATTATTTCTTTATTTTGCACAAAATAAATACAGTACTGTACTGTATATTGAAAAATATAAAACAAAAAAATATATATTCTGGTTACATATTTTACATAAAGTAGACTTATATATTAGAAAAAGAAGTCCAAAATTTTCTTTTGCTTCACAACTGACACTCGTTTCTTTTGCCGCTAAATCTCGCACTCGTTTTAAAAACTGCAATTGGATAGCGTCGTTAAATAAAATTAACCCTCGTTTAAATACTGGCCTCCCTTTCGTGGTCGAGTCAGTGTTATCAGCTAAAACACGCAAAAATTTAACAAAAATAATATTAAAGTAGCCAAGACATAGCCAAATATTGTAGCGCCACATCACTAGCGGACATTTGAATTTGCCGACTAGAACGCGGTCGGTTAACCGACGTGACGGTTGATCGGGGGTCGGATAATTGATGCTCTACTGTATTCATAACTGAAATCTCTTCACTTCTTTTCTATTCGTTTTAATTGTAATAAATCTATTTTGAACTTTTATTTTATTTTCTTTTTGTTATAACTATAAACAAAATTAAATATATATTCAGAATTTATTTTACAAAAGCTGAAAACTTTGCTAATTAATTACTATAAATACAACATAAAAAATATAAATAATGAACCATTTTTAAACAGAATATTCTTACAAAGCAATTAAATAAATGATTTATTAATTGATTTAATAGGATTGAATCATTCATGAAAGTCATATTGATTAGAAAGTATGCCGTTGAATTATATATCTTTTGAAAATTGATGACATTTTAATTTAAATTTCAAATTTATAAAATTATGTAATTGGTTGGTTGATTATATATATTATATATATAATCATTATTTTTATTTTAAATTAACAAAATATTGTATTGTATTGTATTAAGCATAATGCATATTATTTAATTTCAGACAATCCTGGTCTTCATTGGATGCTACTGTGCAAAATTTTGCCCTTCTGTAGTTGTATCTATTTCTTGTTTCGCATGTATGGTAGCACGTTTCTGTAATCAGTCTAATAATTATGCTCAGGCACCTTGTTGGATATTTCAATATTCAAAGTTTGTATTTCTGATTAATGGAATATAGATTATTTATAATTTAGTTTTTCACTTCTATAATGTTTAATTGCTATTTCAGTGATAAATCAGAAGTAACAAATAACTGGCCATCTAGTCTAACTATATCTCAGAACATTGTTGCATTATTTTTAATATTATATTTTGGTAAGAAAAATATTTTTTTGTTTATAAAGTAAGTTTTGTTCTTAAAACATTAATTAATGTAAACTAATTAAATGTTTGTACTAAATCTTTGATTAATGTACAGTAAAATCCCAATTATCTGAGGTAATGTAGATTGTAATACCTTGGATAACCAAAAACTCAGATAAAAAGGATAACCACTTCAATTAAAACTTACAAATATTAAAGATTTATATGATAGCACTTTTAAGCCACTTTTTTATACTTTATTGAATTTAATCATTTTTAAGAACAATAATTTTTACATAATTTATTTTGCAGCTAATACATAGAATAGTTTTCAAAACCATTGCAACTTAAATGGTTTATAACTACAACCTTACATAAAATATCTATTTTGATGTTATTCAAAATAGAAAAGAGAATCAATTTCTTATACACATTCTTTAATCTTAATTTTATTAATAAATGACAATAATATAATTATAAGAAAAAAGTTGTTAAAAAATTTTCTGTACTTAACAGATGCATCTATTGTTTCTAATTCTTAGAGAATATTTCAGTATTACAAGTATTTCTTCAGAAGATAGTATTTCACAACCCATAGTTTTAGAAACATTGCATTAGCGCTATTCCACCAATAAAGTACCCACTGGAGTTTATGTTATGGTTTCTTGGTGTATTTTATTTCATTGATTTTAGGGGCTGTCCATAAATTACGTAAGGTGTTTTGGGGTTGGTGGGGATTAAGGATTTCTTATGATTTCTTACTCAGGAGTAGGGGGTAATAGATCTCGTCTTACGTAATATTCTTATTTTTATTTTTTGATCTCGTTGAGTGGTGGAGTTTTGAATTTGGCTTTAATTTGGCAGTTTCTATTAAGAACGCTCGTACTAATGCCGTCAAGTGTAACGTGATAGAATAATAATGCTAGCAGACACATTTTTTATCGTGGGAGAAAGGCCGTGTAGTTGTATCTCTCAGTTTTTTTATTATTTGAATAAGTGCACCACTCCTATGGGTGTATAACACTAAGAATACATAAACCAAAATACATGATACAAGGTAAACATAAAATTAGTATTTGGTTTTTAGTGAAAATTAAAATGTAAAACTAGAAATTAGAAATTATAAATAGTCTTATCTTCCATATTTTTTGAATATAATTATAAAAAGCATCAAACAGTGGCTTCTGAACAAGCTTATCGAGTGGATATGGCCACCTGAAACCAAGTGTAAAGATTTCTAATTTCAGAATAACGATTTTACAAATTTACGATCAAGATAGCACTTGTAAATAGATCAAGATAGCACAAAATAACAAATTTACGATCAAGATAGACTCTTGATCGTAAATTGGACAATAATAGATCATATGGTTGACAGTGTCTAGGTTTACTGTACAGCAAAAGCAAGAAACAGTTTCTGCCCAGTTATACGTGCTCAGTAAGTAGTTGAGCAGTAGCAAACGTTAAATCTCTAAGTGGTCATTAGAACCTGCTTTCAACACTAGGAAAATAAAGTCTTCTTATTCTACCAGTTTTACTGCTCAACTATTGTCGATTCCACTTTTGCATAGCGTTGTCACGAATATAATTTTTAATGCTGCTGCATGAGAGAGTGATGTGAGTGTAGTCCAAGTCAGTGTCCTTTGCAGCTGACTCAGCCTCAAAGTCGCCTTTTTCATTTCCTATTATGCCAGTATGGCCACGAACAAACATAAAAGTTATCTTATTTACAAGATTTTTAATATGGTGCTGGATGTATGTGATTTTATTTGCTATTGCAATTGGGATTTAATAGAGGTTTTAGGACAGACTGAGAATCACTGTAAATGTTGATAGACAGAGTTTTGTTTGGTAGTGAAGTAGTGAAGTAGCCCACTGAACAGCTTGGTAGACAGCATCTTCTTCAGCTTGATATGTAAGGGTATCTGTACCTTCTAACATATTTTGGGCAAAATATGTCAGTTTGGAGGAAGATACAGATACTTGAGCAGACATGAAGGGGGCTTTTGGATCCATCTGTGTAGATATTAATGTCTGCATGGTTATCCATGGAGGAAGCAGACAGTGGAGTAGCAAGGGGGGTGCAAGGAGATGTATCATGCACCGGGCACCACTTGCAGAGGGGTGCCCAAATAGTCTCCAAGACAAACCATATGTGTTTCTGGAGGGGGAGGGGGTGCCAATAAAGTGTCGGGCGCCAGTTATGTTTGCTACGCCACTGGAAGCAGATTGACACCAAATGTACCCTGGGGATAACCTTGTTTACAGGGTGATGATCAGAGATAGGGTAATTGCAATATGGTAGCATATGAACAGCCGTAGATAGGAGAAGAGACTGTTGTTGAGCCTTGATGTGTGTAGTTCTGATGTAGTAGTTTAGAACCTTTTCTACAATACATAGTGGCAAAGGAAGGAGCTCCACTAGTATCAGAGAGGCATTAGTAGAAACAGTTCTGCAGCACTTTGAAATTCTGATGGCAAACTGTCTTTGAAAAGAGAGTAATTTACTTGCTACTGAATTTTTACTAGTTGCATGATCCCAGCTAGAGGCTGTGTAAAGTAGCATTGGTTGTATTGCCCCATTATATAGAGTTTTAGAAGCTTTATGAGTTAGCCCCAGGTGCACCTAGCACATTTTAGCAGCAATATTTTTTTGACCTTAGCCAAGATGTAATTAATATGGCAATGGAATGTGGTTTCTATTCTATCTTGTTTTATTTTGTATGAATTTTCTGTTTACACATGCACTAGCTGGTTGATCTGTCAAAATTTTTGCATCCTTTTGTGAAAATCAAAATTAATATAAAAATGAATATTATGATGTTGAATGTTAATAATTAAAAAATAAAGTTCTTAAAATAAATTGTTCATTCAAATTCATTAAATTTTTATATTTTAAAATTTGTTCACATTGTCTTTTATAAATAATAGTACATATTAATTAACTAATTAATAATTATATATTTTGGACCAAAGGTTTTTAGGGTTTTGTAAAAAAAATTTTTTCCTGTTAAAATCTTTCTATAAAATTATGCCTAAATATTACATAAGATAGGGAAGGGGAGGGGGGATCAAAGAAAATATTATGGTTTCTTACACGGGTGGGTGGGTGTCTAGAATGGCCGAAATCGCCCTTACATAATTTATGGACGGCCCCTTACTGTATTTGCCATTTTAAATGTAGAAATATTGTTTGTTTTTATTACAGTTTAAAATCACTTAATAATTAAAACAGCCTCCATAAGAATATCACTTTTCCATGTTCAATTATTAATTTTATTATTATTATTACTATTACTACTACTACTACTACTGGTATTAATACTAATGTAAAACTATTTGTTTTTAGAAATGATATCCATGGGGTTTGTTCAACGTTCTTATCTTATATGGAAGAGAAGTCCTTTAACAAACAAATGCTGGTTAATAGTTATACCTATAATGTAAATATTATTTTTATATAATTCAAGTTTAGTTAGATATATAAGTAATTTATTTGCAATTCAGTTTTTCATTATGAAATCTGGTCCATTATGTTTAACGTAAAAATTCTGTAAATGATATATTTTTTAATTATTCCTTGTTGTTAAGATCTGTCAAAAATTTAGGCATTGAAATATTCTAATTTTCTAATAAATTATAATTTCATTAGAATATTTCATTTTCGAAAATATTAAAAATACCAATAAAATTATTTTTAAAACAGGCATAATTAATAAATGACAATAACAAGTTTTTTAACTTAATTATTTTATTCCTCACTTTAGTAAGTTGTTTATGAAACAAAAATATAAATAATGTACAATTAATAGTAAAGTATTTAAAATAGTTTTCTTTATTTTGAAATTAACATACTTCAAATTTATTTTTTTAGTTTATTACTGCAAATAGTTTTCAGTTTGATAGATGTATCTCTTAATTCAGAAAATCTAGAAACATGCATTACAATTCTTAAAGATGTGCCTTGTTATGTGTGGATTATTGGATTTTTATGGCCCGTATTATTAATACCAATAAATATCTTAGTAAAGCGTCACGAAATCAAGTAAGTTTATTTAATATGCTGTAGAATCTTGTTTAAAAATTACAAATGACTAATATTGAAATGAAAATTGAAAATAGGAATTTGAATGTAAACTAAATTGATAATGCTGAGTGGTTCAATCAGGAAAGAGACAAGGGGGCTAGTGCCCTAAAGAGAATTTCAAAAGTCAAGAAATTGTCAAATTTTAAAAAATGGAAAGAAAACAGCATATACTTATTACTGTTTTATAATGTTGTTATAAAAGAATATATAGATAATATTCTTTAGTAAAAGAATTATAAAACAGTAAGTAAGCATTTGTTGAGTGCAGAAATAAAGCAGTTCAACAGAATTTTCAATGTGCTTACTCAAGCTCTGTGACTTGAAGCTGGTACCATTATGTTTCTCTCATCGTAAGCTTTAATTAGAGGCGTAGTTTGTGTTCCTCTAAGATTACTGGAAATTGCCTCAAACTTAATATTGTCTTTTAAAAGAGAACTGAGATGATTGAAAATGATTGTTTCATGTAAATTTAGACATTTTTTACTTTTGAATATCATAACAAAGTCATTTGCTGAATTTTCTAACTTTTAAACTTAATAATCAAACATAATTTCAGTGATTTAGTAACAAAATTAAAATTTATTGCATCTATAATCTATAATATTTAGATTGAAGAAATTTTAATTGTACAAAAAACAAAAGTATTTAAGTAAATATAAAATACAAAACATGGCCGACGGTAATACATTTAATTGTATAAATAAATATATAAAATACAACGTTTAACAAAATTACTTTGCTTCTGTTGTTATCGTCCGTCGTTCGCTCCAGTTGATAGTCCACAATTTCACAAACATATTTACTTAAATTGTATTTTATGTGAAAATGATGATAGCACCAGAGGACGTTCTTTACCTTTTTTGCATTTTATTGCGGAGGCAGTAGCCTCTAAAGAAAGGTCGCCTCCGTGTTTGTGAAATTGTGGACTGTCAACTGGAGCGAACGACAGACAATAATAACAGAAGCAAAGTAATTTTGTTAAGTGTTGTATTTTATATATTTATTTATACAAACAAAAGTATGTTCATTTATAAATTTTATTATCAAATGATGTACATTATAATTGTTAAGTTTAAAAGAGTGTTAAAGATCAATAACTCAATCATAATCATATGTATATGTAGTCTGTTGAGAGTATATAATGACTATTTGAAATATGTTTGATTGTACACTAAATTAAAATGTATAATTGCTTTCTCAACCTCATATTAGAAACTATTTTTATTGTAAGTTTTATAATGATATTTATTAATTATGAGCTGTGTGAATATTAACATATTTATTATAAATTATACAAGTAGTAGTCTAAAAGTAAGTTTCTCAGATCTGCTGTTAACAGGAACTTTTATTGTGGACACTAAATATGTTATGGATAGGAAGAGGCATTATTTTTTGATTTAGTCTCCATTCATATTGATACATTTATATATCACATTACAAAATTAAAGAAATCCCTATCATAGAAGCCTATGCCCTGCAAATGGATGAAGCTTTAAATAGCTTCTTCCACTTTTTCATTTTGGTAAAACATTGCCCTCCTAGTGTCTTCTTCAAAGCTGGCAAGAAGTGGAAGTCACTGGGCATGAGGTCTAGAATGTTAGGAGGATGGATGAAATGTTCCCAACCAAATGACATCTGAAATAAGAACACCTGGCCTTCTTATCAAATGGCAGTTTCCAGTTTTGTCAGTGAATCCCATTCCATTTTGCATCCCAGAACATTGAGAGGAATATTGCATGTCAACTGCATTACTTTAAACTTATTTTTGGCTGTAGAACCTGGATGTTTCATAAAGACAAATTTTTCTGGGTGAAATGGTAGACTCTTTTGTCCCCATCATAATTCAGAAGAGAAACTTTTCTTTCCCTCTCATACTATAATATGTTGCAGGAAGATGCTCAGTCTTGTGATTGGTGCTCAGCTGATGAGGCACTCATTGTACCAATATTTTATAGTAATCCAGCTGTTTGCAGATTATGTGTGCTTGGACATGGCCAGCATCCAATTCTGTGGTGAGGTCTTCTATAGTCATCTGTTTGGTATGTAGTCTGTCCTTTACCTTGCAATGTTATTCTCTCATTGATGTTGATGATTGTCCCGGTTGCTGCATATTTTTGACAGTTTTGTGCCCATCGTGTAGTCACTTGCACCGTCACCATCTAGACCAGTGATTCTCAAACTTTTTCGATCCACCGCCTCTTTGTTCCATAAAGTTATACCCAACGCCCTTAACTCATTTTCTCTTGTGTGAGAAAGGATTGGAAATATTCTTAGGAAAACTTTTCTATGAATCCACACTTTGTGCCCTTACCGTACATTGTTCTCAACATCTGGAAACCATTAAACACAATGTTTCCTCTTATCTGTTTAACAGAGGAAATGGAACTGCTGTCAGTGACCCCAACTTTTGCCTTTGGTCCCCGTTCAGTACCCTGCCTCCAGCGCCCCCTAGATTTACTCACCGCCCACAAGAGGGAGTTATCGCCCACTTTGAGAAACGCTGATTTAGACCATGCATCTCCACCAGTTACTTATGGATCTCAGTGCCAGATATGCCAGTGTGCATCCACAATGGACACCTGTCCCTGCTTCATCCTTCATTTGTGTCCTCAACATGTCTGTTTACTATCTTCTTTCTCAGTGTAATATTCTTTGCATATTTCAACCCTGCTGCTCATGCATCTTTGGCAAGACAAAACACATCTCAAGAAGAATACTGTTTCTATCAGTGGTATTTTTTACCAATAAGTGCATCATCATCAAAAATATGGATGCAGGAAACTTGTTTTTGGACTACCTCACATACATAGCTCATTACATTTAATTATTTATTTCATAAATTTAATATAACTAATTTATTATTTATTTATGTATTTTAAGAGTAAATGTACGACAGCAGAAGAAAGCAAGATTGGAATTTGGAACCAAATTAGGAATGAATTCTCCCTTTTAAATATAAATCAAAAGCATCCAAATTTTTATTTATTGTGTCATTAAATATCATAGTAATTTTAAAAAAGAAAATTTTCCTTTAAATTATATATATATTGTTTGTGTACATATGTAAATACTGTAACTTATAATTCATTCACATTTTAATACATAAATTTCTCCAGAACATTATCTTTTGATGAGGATTTTCTAATAAAATTTTTGTAATATGTTTTGAAAATATTGTAATTTAGTTAGAATTATGGAATGTATAGAATTAATTGAAATTATTTTTAGTTTCTGTAATTTACGGATTTTTATTAATTCATTTTTATTATTCCCTCACTAAACCAAGAATTTTATACATTTTACCGACGGATAGAACTATTTACGTTTTAACGACGGACACAACCAAAGTCTTCCTCTCTCGTTATTTAAGTCAAATGCCGACTTTCACAAGCAAACATATTATCAATAGCTTTTAAACAAAGAAATTTATTGTTAAAATATTTTTTATATGACTCTTTTCTGTAAAGTATTTAGTCTGTCAAATGAAATAAAAGAAGTTGATAATTTTTAATTAATTTCATTTTTTATATAATGATAAACAATAAAAATAATACATTATTTTATTCTAAAATATATTTATTTAGTATTCTTAGTTGTGATATTTAATATTTAAGTACTAAAAAATTTTCACAATAAATTTTTCGACGTACGCAATAGCCAAATTTCAATAATTTACTCGAATGCAACTAATTTGATGCCATCTTTGAATATATCGATTTTCTATATTTGTGCCGTCTTGCCGTAGAATGACAGTTCTCAAAATATGGTCTGTGGATCACTGGTGTTTGGTGATCCACAGACTGACTGTCATTTTTCTAAATTGCAATTCTATCTTATTTAGCCAAAAGAAAATTATGCACCATTTATCTCCCATGTTAAGTTATTGGAGAGACAAAACACTTTGGTATGCATCTAAGATGATTTTTACAGAATTAAGAGGTAAGTGGACTGAAGCGTAGATGGTCCACCATTCATCTACACCTCAGTTCAAGAGGTCCACAGATTGTATGTCGAGAAACTCTTTTATAAAACAGAGAAAATAACATACCATATTATTTTGTTTATTTTTTATTGTATAAATTTCAATTTATCTTTAAATTTTTATTCTGGTTTTGTGTTACTTTAGTTTATCATCATTCTTTTCTCAATTAGTATTTTTTAATCTGAAGTAAAATATATTTATTAATTTTTAAAGAAGTCGAGTAAAGTGTCTACAGTTTCAGCAAACATGCATTTTTTAAAAGATAAATGCTTTGGCATGCAGATTCAAACAGATTTACCAATCCAGTATAGAGCATCGACTTGGTTTATTCAAATGTTAATATTAAAAATGATAATATAAATGCGAATTAAAATTTTACTTTTAAAGTCCAGCAAAGAATTCAAAGAATGAACAAATTTTTTTTTTTTAAATCATTTTATTGTCCATTACATAGGTGACTTACGCATTCAGATTCTGTAATTGTAGAAAAGAATGGCGCAAATTGACACAACATAAGAAAAGTTTTAGACTCAAAAATTATTTTGAATGTGATATGTAATTGTTATATAAAATAGCAAATTTTTGTTTGGTGGTCCAATTTTTAAATCCCATTATCCAAAAATATTGGTTTACAATTATCCCACTTCTATAACCACAAAATATTTTCAAGTGTGATTTTAACTGAATAAATATTTTCATTATAAATAATTCTTTGTTTGATTCAAGGATAATTAGAAAGATCGGTCACATTTATTAACTATTTTTAAAAAACGGTAATATGTAATTATGGTTATGCTTTGAGCATGAAAAAATTATTTATTTACATAAAATTGAAAATTATTTACATAAATACCACCTTATATGTTTTCAAAATATGGGAAAAAATGACATTGAATCACTCCAGAATAGAGAGAATGGAATTTTGAAAAAGTTCCAGAGTTGGATTTTTTTTAAATTTCTAATTCTATAAAGCAATGTTACAATTAGTCTATATTCTATAATTTAACAGCTCTTTTGCTACAGTTTGTAGTCACTACTTTGCAAATTGACCGCCAGAGTGGTTAGCAATGTCTTGGTGTTGCAAACCACTTTTCTTTACGGTGTGTCACACAATCAGCTCTTGGGGTTAGCTCGACTTCAGCCATTTTGATTATTTCAGTTTTAAGTAACCGTTGTATCTAAACCTTCTTCAAATGGATTTAAAGAAAGTTGAGAGATACAATGGTACTTAAAACTGAAAGAACTGTAGAGTATTCATTTATACACTATCTTTGAGTGACTTAATATTTTCTATGTGAAGGTGGATTTCCTCACCTTTGTATATGCCAACCTCTCGAAACAGTTTTGGATATATATGCCCGACTTGCTCTTCTTCCGGTAATTTTTCATATTTTAGAAGCTGTACAAATCCAATAAGTTCCAATTTCCTTCTCTTAAGGTAACAAAGTAAAAGTTTGCCTGCCTCTTTTTTAGTTCCAAATTGTAGTTCATTCTTAAATAGATCTATGCATTCTATCAGAAGAGGAATTTTATCTGCATGTAAACTTCTAACTGTAAAACTGATAAACCATGATTGTATTCAACTGCAAACATGATTTAGATTTTAGCCAGTTATAATCATTTTTTAAAATCATATTTTTATCCGCCGTATCCAGGTCGATGCCAAATTAAAAAGGAATTTTCTGACGACAGAAAAGGATTTGCACCGGTGGCATATTTGAAATGGGAACGTGTCTTACGGAGAAAACATTATCTTTATTCGGTGAATCCGAAGCCAAATCACTAATAACTTTGAATTATTTTTCTGTTTAAGCTTTGTCAGCCCAGACTATTACCAAACGATTAAGTCTATATCTCTCACATGTGTAGAACTTCTCTCCTATGTCTAGGCATTGATCTCACTTTGCATATATAAGGGAATGTGGGGCAAGCGTACAAACTGCATTTTTTGTCTTGTTTTACACGTTGGCAACATTAAACATATCTTTTGATAAAGCCGATGGTGGACATCTACCCGGCACGATTTTACTATTGCCGAGATTAAGGCTTGTTCGTTATTTGAGGTAAGTGTTTTTTCTATGTTCTGATCTTATTTTCCTGTGTTTAGAATTCAGGATTCTGCCTTAAATACGTGTGTAAATAAAAAAAATTGTTTAAAGAATGCGAATAATAGTGGCATGAAAAATGTACCTGCTACGAAGCATCGGGAGAATTGGTTTGTGATCTTTGTTAATATAAAAATGTAAGATATATTGGCACAATTACATGTGTATGTATAAAAAAGGGTTATGATAAACATTGTTTTTTGCCAAGTATCTTACTCAGCTCCTTAAATAATAAATCATCCAACACCTGATGCCGAGAAAATGTTTGTTAATTAAAGAAACATTAACGTTTTCGACCTAATATGATAGATTCTATCATATTAGGTCGAAAACGTTAAATGTTCCTATAATAATAAACGTTTTCTCGGCATCGGGTGTTGGATGATTTATTGTTGTTTTTTGCGTATGTCTTACATACTAATTAGATACCCATAAAAGATAAACGTGTGATGTATTGTTTGTATAATTAGAGTTTTAAAATTCTGATAATTGTGAATGCATTAATGTAAAATCGAAAAACCACGTTCTCTTGTCTCGCATTCCCTTACAACTGCAATAGTAACACTTGTATCTCTGCATAATTTTAACTTATTTTTTTCATTCTCGGCAAGTTTACGTTAGACTTGCGAGAAAGACGATTAACTACTATTATTTTATCCGGTCAAATGCATTCTTCGTGACACAAACGGATTTCAGATAGTTCGTGAGACTTAATCTCCGTATCCATATCAGTAAATTCTCAAAATTTAATTTTCGCTTGTAATTTAGTCAGAAATTCTTCATATGCCTTTTCCAACGTTTGGCACATTCGTCTGAATTAGAAAATTTCGTATTCCGTGTTCTGACGAAGCCTGACGTATTTTTGAAACGTGTCCCTGCCTCTATATGTAGTTCCCTATTGCCTAATGTTATGAAATGTCGTTAACCTAGTTTCTGATAAAGAAACAACACTTTCGAGAATCGTCAATATTCGCCACTTGCTCCGACGCGTAGAATTTGTTTGCCCTTTCAACCCACACTACGGAAGAATTGGCAAAATGATGTCATCCATCTTAACGGTAACAAAATGGCGGACACGAAATTAAAGATTCGTGAGATGTTAATCAGAATACCGACGTAATGAAATATTCAATCGAGAATTCTTACCAAACAGCAGAACCAACATTAATATATTTTCGTCGTCACTGTTATATTTTTGGCCCCCAACTTCTTAAAGCACAGAACAACAGAAGGTCTTATAACAGAATACCTTTATTCTTTCCATTACCGCGCATACATTGCGCCCTTTATTCGAACATTATAGCTGAAATGAAAATAAGCCTGAAGCGTTGGTACTTTCAAACTTCCTGTTCAATATACTCTCCAGTTAAATGGAGCTACATTTAGACAAGTGGAGAAGTTTTAAATATTTAGGGATTGCATTTACGAGTGATAAAAAGTAAGACAGAAGTAGTCGAGGAAGCGCTAAACTATGGGAACTAAACGGATCACTAGTGCTCAAAAAGAAAGCAAAGCTCTTAGTCTTCCGCTCAGTCATAGTTCCAACCCTCATCTAAGGGAATGCTAATTAATGACCTAGAGAATGAGATTTCTCAGATCGTCTCGTGGTGTTAAGCGGTTTCGCACAGTTTACAACCCCAGCATCTAAGAGAGTCTCACTATCGAGCCACTGATTCGCATTGAGAGATCACAATTATGTTGGTTTCGGCACGTATACGGAATGCTACAAGAAAGACTTTTGCAGATCCCTGTTTCTCTATCTCGATGCATTCAGCAGACCACATGGAAGACCAAGCACCAGTTGGATTACATCCGGACATGTCTTGGGATTCCAGCAGAAGAGCCGAATTCCGGTGCTGCCATTGAAAGACTCTACTGGGACTACTACTTCAATCTTGTCGGGATAGCAGGTATTGAAAATAAATTAATTAATGAATATTCAAAGTATAAGTTAGAGGGTCTATTTAATATCACCAGGGTCACCAAATTAAATCACTGTTCGATTTGGTTATTCTGATTAATTGAATTTAGGACAATGGCCTTTATCGGATACAAAAATTTCCATTAAGGCGAAACCGTCTTGTCATTCCTTGCAATGTGTGATTTATACATTGTAAGAAATGACAGGATGGTTTCGCCTTATGGAAATAATTACCAATAATTATTTACCGTAGTCCTTATGCTGTAGCCTAAGAATTACATATTTGAACATTTCGTGAACATTGAACACTTTAAAGTGATGTAGATTTGATACAAGTGATGTCATTTCTATTATAATTGAACGCTCGTGCACAGGTCCCGAGCAACTTTATTTTATTCTTTCCGCTCTGTGATCATCAAGAGAATCTTTTTTCAAACCCATCGTGGTTTGGCCGAGCCCACGATGAAGCCGAAGCGGCCGGGTGGTGAGGGCTGGGCTCGACGTGTCCAGGACAGATCTTCCCGAAAAATCCCCGTGGTTTTTCCACCAATCCGGATTTGATCCCGATTCCCTCGAAGAGGTAGGCCGAACTCGGCCATCAACGATTGCCTATTACGGGCAAAATTGAAATCAATCGTGGCTTGCTAAAACTTTATATCAAATAAAATTTTATTTTAAAAAGTATAATATTAATACAATATAAATGATTTAACAAAATCTCAAATTTTTTATAAAGTAAATTGAGGAAATAGTGTGTTTATTTATACGTTTAAATTAAATTGAATGGTCGTAAGAAATTTATTAAATTTAATGAATAACTGAAACCTTTAACGAAAATTAATTATTATTATATATTGTAAAATTTCGTCGGATGATAATTTATAAGTTAATGTAAAAAAGACGTAGTCTGCGATGGTAAATGGTGGTTTTCAAAAAATATTTTGGACAGACTACGTCTTTTTTACATTAACTTATTATTATATATTAGTTAAAATTTTGTATTTTTTAAAATATTTGAGAAAGCATAATTATATTTTGGCTATTTTTAATAAAATGTTTACGTTAAAAATCATAATTCTGGCAACACTTTCCTGACGACTTATTTCATTTCCGATCTGGTTCTTATTCTTGTCGTACGTATGATCTTTCTTTCTTTTCTTGCGGATACGAAAATTAACTTTTGAAATTTAACATTTCTATTTAAAAATGAGTAAATACATTAACTTTAATCGTTATATTTTAATTGTCGTTTCCTTCTTCAGATCGTCGGTTAGGCTTATCGTGGCCACGTGTTTGTAACATATTCATCTGGAATTTTTCTGCGGCCATCATGGTAAGTCTCGAAATTTTTGAAAGAAAATCAAATAGGACATAATTATAGTGCTTACAATTATGAAAATTGTTGTATATGTTACGATAAAAATTAATAGAGAGGATATTCCAAAATGAAGCGTCCGTGCATTTATGAAAATATCAATTAATCTGATTGGTCTTATTAACATTACTTTGATCGTTATTATTTGAATAAAGTTGGAAATGATAGTCAAATTAGTCTAAAATCGATTAATTTTATGGAAGAAAACTTCTCAAACTTCTGTACCCCCTAAACTGTACGAGTGCCAGTAATGGCAACCCTCTATTTGGGCTGTCGTTACTTAAGCTTGCTTTTGTCGTAGAGTGGCGAGGCGACGTGTACAAAATGTATCGCGTGACCCGACTGTAATGTCGCTTGGTCGTGTGATACCTGGAAATATCATTTGTGTAATATCTCTGACGTATTTTCTGAGAACTTTTCGGACTCTGACGAGTTGGCAGACCGCGGTTTGATAAATGTTGCATATCTGCAAGCCGCACTGGGATAACGATGAAATAAGACACTCTACGACCGATAATTGATGCGGTGTACGGCTAAGCAAAAAATAACATGTTTTCGTAACCCCCTTCTGGGTTCTTTCTTGGGTTTACTTAATTCTAAGTAAGCCAGATCTCCCAAAATCATTCGAGAATATAAAATCAAACGGTAAGATGAAGAGTTCAAATAAAGGGAATTTGTGTGCGTGCGTTCTTTGTGTTGTCTTTACGTAAGATCGAACACTAAATATCGCTGTCGGGTAAAGCCTGTCGCGCCGTTGTCGGAGACGTCTCTTCCCTAAAATTAATGCACGTGGACTTGCAGTAAGCCTTAAAAATCTCGACCGCATCTAACCACTCAAGGTGTTCTGCATGTGTGGTAGTAGGGACGATTTGGACTCTGGGGAAGTCTAGTAATATCGGGGTCCGTCAAACGTGTGGAGAGTGCGGTGGTACTCCTACTATGCTGTATATCCGATTTATGCTCGCGTATCCTGACCTCCGTTGAATGTTTAGTAGATCCAATGTATACCATTTCTCTATCTCATCTGTTGTCTCTGATAGGAATGATGCTCTAAATTGCTAGTAGTCTGTCTGGGTTAGAGAGTCTTTTCCATTACGTAGTGGGCTGAATATGCAGGGACATCTCCTGTAAGTAATACTGACCCGTCGTTTGTTGGTAATTGTGGTGTATAATCATTTTAAATGTGGGTTAAAAGTGAGGGGGATTGTCTCCGTATTGTCTTCCTATTTATCTTTTGGCATTTCCGTCGAAATGGTGGATCCCATCTGTACCGTTCACATGCTCTTTGCATAAGGTTGGTGTAACCGTGTGCCCTGGCTATCCGTTCTATAAAGACAAGGCACATCAAGACTAATGCAATGAATAGGGATTGCAATCCAGCAGTGTTTTGAATCCAGCTGGATTTTTGCTGGATCAACATCATTCCAGCTGGATCCAGTGCAGATGTATTTTTGGTGCAATAAAGTGTTATCTATCTATCCAGCAATTTATGTTTTTTTTTTTTTTTTAAGAAATAAAACATTTTTTAAAAATACTTAAGAAACTTTTATTATTTAGACTGGTCACTATAAATCAGTAAAACTTCTTACACATTTAGGTAGGAAACTTAACTTTGGTTCGGTTTAACATTTCAGATACAGAAATAATTAACTTTAAATGTTTAGTTAGATTATAATGTAATCATTAAGTTAAATTATAGCAAAGGAAATTCTACTGATTAATTTATATTAATATATTATAATAATGTAAGGACGGATAATCAGTGGCTAAGTGGCTATCAGTCTTACCAGTTTTCATATATATAGGCTCTATATCAGTCTGTAGTTATTTATAACTAATTTAATTATTCGTGTTAGTAAAGTAGTCTGATTGGTCTAAAATGATTATACACTACAATTACCAACAAACGACGGGTCAGTATTACTTACAGGAGATATCCCTGCATATTCAGCCCACTACGTAATGGAAAAGACTCTCTAACCCAGACAGACTACTAGGATTTTAGAGCATCCCTCCTATCAAAGACAACAGATGGGATAGAGAAATGGTATACATTGGATCTACTAAACATTCAATGGAGGTCAGGATACGCGAGCATAAATTGGATATAGTAAGTAATTAGTGGTAGTCTAGTGGTTAGTTATTATTATCGCTATCATGAATCATATACATTCATATCATCATATATCTAAGATACTGATACTCATTAATTTAATTAACTATTTAACCAACTAGGTAGTCTCAGTTTTTCACTAATTTTCACAATAAAATTGCCTTGTCTAGCCCACTAACCACTTATAGAATAAAAGTTAAAAAATCTAACTTAATAGAATTATAGTAGACGTTATAAAATATTAGTCTTGTCTTGAATAAAGTATTTTAAAGGATTAAATAAAATTAAATCAATCACTTCTGTTATTTTTTTGACTTTCTGGAAGTAGGATCTCAAAAAACAAATGGTATTGATGGTGTTGTCTCCTAACCTACTTCTTAATGAACTGTATATATATCCCGCTGCGGAGAAGGCTGTTTCTGCCTCTACGTTAGTTGGTTTCAAGGTCATCAAATAATCATAAATTGTTCCATCACGTGATTCATTGACGTCACAACTGACTGTAAATTAGAATTATGCACCAGGACTAGGAGAGGAGTTACTTATTTTATTTAGCGAGAGCGGAAAGTCAACTGGCAATTACATCAGCAGAGGCAAAAGGGCAGACAGTGCGGTGTAGAGAGGGGGTGTAGCACGTGCCGCATTGAACGGCAACGTCACTCTCACCGCCGAGCGATGGCGCACGTAGCAAAGCGACAACGCCGACAACGTAGACTTTTTTACCACTATTTAGAAAGTTAATTGAGTATTTGCGGATCCGCAGCACTGTGTCCAGCACCTGGTACAGGATCCAGCAGGCCAAAGAATGCGCTGGATTGCTGGATGAGGGATCCAGCAATTGCAATCACTAGCAACGAAGTGCTTGAAAGAGATCTTGAAAAATACTTCCAACAAGTGGAAACATAGCTGGGAGAAGTGTGTGAACTCAGAAGGGGACTAGTGTTTGAACCAGATACATAGGTGTTTTTATCTTGACCTCAGGATGGATACTTTATGATCAGACCTTGTATAAACAGTCCAATTTTTTAATTAACTTTTAACCAATTAAAAGTGTTTTTAAAATTAAGCTTTTAAAAACTGAAAATGATTATTAATTTGAATGTTCATTTAAAAGCAGCAAAATAGATCACAGTAAATTATGGGAAATAATTACTAATCATTTTATTATTTATGATTGTTAATGTTGTGTACATAATAAATGTGGCGCTGATTACCTAAGAAGTAATATAGCTTTGTACCCAAGTACCCTGGTTCAAAAACAGATACCTGGCATTCAACATTAGCCGAAAACAAAAAGAAATTGCAGATTATTTTTAAAATATGAAGAATTTGTAAAATTAATGTGTACTATACATTTTGATGCAAATATATGTATCAAATATGGTATAAAAAGTTTTTTAAAATATGATTTATCTGTAGTGTTTTATTATCATTATCATCATTTTCCTATGTAACCCTGTTAATCTGATTTTTTTTTTTAAACATGTAATAAATGATTAGTGAAAGTTCAATTTAGATGAAAAAAGATAATAAAACTCATCTTTATAATATATTTAGGAATTTAGATGTTATCTAAAATAAATTGTTGTTTTATAAATATTTCTTCAATCTGGATTTACCATAAAAAGTTGAAATTCATAGACATTTTTCTTATGGGTAAAATTTTAATTTCAGCCAAAACAAATCAAAGATATTAAAGATTTTCTTCTTACTGCTAGAAGAAAGGATGCCAAATGTAAGTTTCTCAATTGTTTTAATTTTTATAAATTGTTAGATTATTTAAATATTTACAATTTTAAGTGAACTTAAATATTTAACATTTTGTATATTTCATGATTTAATAGTAAATGTATCTACTGTATCATGTTTGCAAACTTTAATTGTGTAGAAAAAGATAATGTGTACCACTGTCTGTCAGCATTACAAAAAGTAATTTATTTTGCAAGTACTTTTGACAGTACAGTAAGACCCTGCTTAATGTGGGGGATGCATTTCTAGACGACAAAGCACTAAGTGAAACAGCGTTAAACGAGGTCATTTTAACATAGAGTAAATAGGGATAGGTGAATGTACAACCAAAAATAAACAGATTTTACTTTAATTTTAGGTTATTTTTATATTAATTTGCATAATAATATATGTTAAATTACACATTAACATATGCACACAGAAATGTAAAGTTCATTTTTTGTGATGAAGGTCCTGGCCCTTCTGAAATTCTTAAGATTGCATCCAAAACGCCTCGTTTTGCTTTTGCACTTTTTCCAAAATCTGGATCATTTGCTACAATTTGATCAATGATTTCGGTTATCATTGCCAAACTTTACTGAGGAAATCTGTAGAGAAATTCTTTAGGTTTTTCGTTTTCAGAATCTATTTTCCAGTTTTACACGAATTCCTTGTTCTGTCAGTTCTTGAACGTCATTGTTAATAAGGCTCTCACCAGAAATCTGCAGTAACTTCTCAATATCCTGCTTGTACACATCTTCTACTCATGCTGTATCGATTAGGTTGACAATATGGTCAACTAACAATACAGCGATAGGCTCTTCTCGTTGAGAATTCTTGGATACCTTCGGCCATAACTTCTTCCACGCTTCATTCGTGCATTTACCAGTTAATTCTTGCCAAGCCAAGTCGATATTTCCTACGGCATCTATGATGATATATTTTTTCCAAAATTGTACAAACAAACATAGATTTAAAGAAAGTACACTTTTTTCTGATTGGTTCGTGTTCATAAATAATCGTATAATGTACGAATCGATGAAATGCCACAAAAATTAAAATCAGCGTAAATTTTGAGCTATTTTTTAGGCTTCGAGCAGATCGCGTTATATCGAATCGGCGTTAAGCAGAATCTTACTGTATATAACTGTCATCTTCAGGCAGAATTGTTCACGAAGAACAAAACATTTGAATTCAAGAGAAAGAACCCAAATGTTGTCTTTTTCTATTAATATTTGGCATATATAACTATTTAAATTCTAATTGTGTAATAAATACGTTTGATTTTATATAATAGATATATGTAAACATTATCTGTTAAAAGGACTGTTAATTTATTTATGTTTTATTTATAAAATTCAAAATGTAAAGAATATTGCAAAGTAACTTTTTTCTTGTAAAACTTTCTGCTTAGGAAGTGTATACAAACAATTCTCTATAATGTTTGCAACCTCTAGCATTTATTTTCCACTTTATAGAATCAGTTTTGCTATTTAAAAAAAAAACTCGGCAATGATAATTGTGAATGTACCTTCATCTTTTTTCGACAACATTAAGTGAAGACTTGCTATGCTGTTATGATTCTGTACTATGTAAACTATTAACATTTTATTGGAAGTCTTAATTTTGGCTTGAATGTGTTTACCAGTAGGTCTGATGTACAGTAGTTATTACTAAAATAACTTGCCAAAGATTTTTTTAGTGGTGTTTTATATCCTGTTGTCCACATCCCTATTTGTTTGAGCTATACAATGTAAAGCTACAATATTATATATTGAAAGATATTACAGTTAATATATTAATGAAAGTGATGATACGCATTTATTATAGACTTCTGTATTAATATAGTCAGCCAGATTGCCAAATAGTTAATGAGAACAAATTTGAATTTGTAAAAAATCCCAGGATTTTTTGGGGTAGTCCATCCCAGATATGTTGGGTTCCATTCCTCATCACATGACACATCATTGTGGGTCTTATCAAATCCATGATACTTGATTAAAAGACCTATGGAAAGATTTTCAAAAAACAAAAAATTATTTATTCAATTCTAGCCTGTCACTAATTCTTACTACAGGTAGGTCTCCTACAACGTGGTACCTTTACAATGCGTTTTCGCTCCAACGCGGAAATTTTCTTACGACGTGGTTTAGGGTATTTAGAAACGAATTATCTGTGAACATAACATTGTTTCTTTTTGATTTTGACTTGAAATCATAATCTTTTTAGTTTTTATATGATGTTGAATTTTATTTAAGCTTTTTATGTACATAAATTTAAAAACTGATGAAAATGTTACACCATAAAAGGCAGTTCTTCTCTTTTTAGAACTGAATCCCAGTTTTTGTGTTATTTTGGTGTCTCCTATAATGCGATTTCCCACAATGCAGTATTTTCAAGGAATGTATCTACTGCGTTGTAGGAGGCCTACCTGTACTTATTTGGGATCAGCTTACACAATCTGTATAGGTCTAATCTCAAGGTTGACATTATATCAGCATAAGCAGTGAAAGTAATGACTGATATAGTTTTCACTATGATGAAGATATTAAAAATTTTTTATAACCATTTAAACATGTAAAATTCTGAAATTTTAATATATGAACAACATCTTGTATTAAATTGATTTTTACTTGTTTTTGTCTATGATATGATATATTAAATATAATTTTTTTTAAATTTGTAATAATATAGTGTGGTCATGGCTTTTGAATTGATTTTTCTTCAAGGTTGCATACTTTATTTTTTTAAATGCATTTATATTGCAGTCATTAATTTATTCAATTATTTTCTGAAGTGTAATAAAAAAAATTTACTTATTAAGTTGGCAAATAAATCTGATATCAGAATGATTTTGATGTAGAAATTAGCTTTTATGCAATTTGATTTTGTCATAATTTTTGAAAAAAATTTTGTTAAGTTTTAGAATTGCTTTTAGAATAAATAATATATTTTAATACATATTATATATTTTTAAGGTATATATTTACTTTAAAAACTTTCAGCTGTAAAAATTAAGAAGAACCAAGATAATGTGAAATTCAAGGTTCGTTGTAGTCGTTACCTATATACTTTGGTTATTCAGGATAGAGAAAAGGCAGAAAAATTGAAGCAGTCTCTTCCGCCTGGTCAGTATATTAGTAAATATTGATGATAATTTATTTCAAAAACTTTCCAAAAGAATATATTTTAAAGTTAACAGACTGTTACATTATTATACACTAATAACTAATTCATCAAATTACTATTATGGATGGTTGAAGTGGTTAAGATGTTGGTTTGCTCTGGGAGATACCCAGGCAGTTGAATCCAGTAGAGCAGCCTTTAAGAATTTTTAATGGGTGGTCTGTCTCGGTCCTGCACCCTCAATATCAGTCATCCTCATTGCGGCCTGGCAATGAGGATGACATATTGGATTGGCGTGATAATAATAAGAGTCAGTAATAACATGTACAATCTGGCTGCTCTAGTCACAATTACAAAATGAACTGATTTCAGATGTCTTCTTTAGGTGATCAGGTTCATTCTTAACAGATAAATTTCAATCCCTGTTCTCTTATCTATTCATACACCTACCTAAAGTAGTCTTTATCCTTATCCCTGCACCCCAGTGCATTTTTTAAGCATTTGAAATTTACTGGAATCTTTAATTTGTATGCACAATAATTGAGAAAATTTAGAAAGAAAAGTTTTTCCCACTGCTGGTAAAGGAATTTTCCATTGGATGATTATCAGTTTGTTTAAAATGAAATTTCGTGTTAAAAACATCAAAATGATTTTTTATCAAATTTTATATGGAGAACAATTGGAAAGCAGTTTGTGATAACAGCAAGGAAGTTAATCTCTTTAAAATGGAAAATTTGCCTTTTAGAAAATTTAACATTTTATTCATTTATGTTTTAATTTTTTTCAAAAAATGAAAATTATAAATGTTTAAGTGTATTACGTCCAGAAATAATTGTTTATTGGATGATTGAAGAATAATAATGTGTAACAGTGTCTCTACTGTCAATATTTTTTGATTACTTGTTACTATAAAAATTAGAATAAAACTAAAATATTTTAAAAATTAGATTATGATGAATTTATTATATATCTAGATAGATTTTGAGAATTTAGAATTCCTGTTTTTTTATTTATAATAATAATAGTTATTTACATTATAATTTCTATTTTATGCTGTTTAAAGAGAAATTTAGCAGTCAAAATGCAAACAAATCTGGTATGATAATCATGCTGAACACATTTCTATTAGAACCTAAACTCAACATTATGGTAATTTTGGCACTGCAAGCAACAAATATTTTATTTGAACAAGAAACTCGTGCATCGAACAATATATCCTGCATCTTACCGATGCAGGCTATATTGCTCAATGTGATTCCTATTCTGAAGGCAATAAACTATGTGTTCAGTGGTCAGCCATAACTTGATCCTCTCTGGTGATTACATGCAGTGGGTTACTGTCTTTTAAGACTGTCATCTTTGCAATACATTCTTAATAAACCATACTTTTTTTTAAGTGTACCCACAATCAAAAGCAGGCAAGAGCTCTTGCATGACTTTCCTGACACTTAACAATTTTGTGCTTATTATAACAAGGCAAAAGTCTTATTTTTGGAGATACGAATGAATTTTAAAAAAATTGTGAATGCTAATAATGAGTAAAACTCATTAAGTGTGGGTCCACTCATGATATGACACATGACCTCGCCACTCTCTTGACTTTTAACTACCAAAATTTAATAGCATAAATGTCCTGTATATAGAAATAACACATGCCAAGTTTCAACATTTTTGGTTCATCCAGTTCTGAGATATAATTCAAAATAGATGTCAAAACATCAAGAAATGCAAAAAACCCAAGGGAATCAAAATTTAACTGATTTTTCTTTATATTATATTCTGTAACAACTGGAAAAGTAAAAATCACACAAATTAAGATCCAGATAAAATAAGGAACTAGGTGGTGGAAATACTTTACTAATCACTCTGTTATTGGTGAAATGTTCTAGAAACTACTATGCAGCATGTATGTGAAGGTGTTCCATCTTGCACGAAAGTGGTCGACTCAAAACATCGCTATTGTTGCAGTTGGGTTATAACAAAAGTGTCATCTCTCACTATTTTTGGGTCATCATTAAGCATGTCACAATACGGATGCATTGGGACTAACTTCTCCAAAGAAGAATGGTTGAAGGACAAATGTGGTTGTGAATCCACACCAGACTGTAACTTAGGGTGAATGCAATGGAAATGCTGGAAAATGTAAGGATTTCCCACAGTCCAAATGTTCGCTGTTTTGCTGGGGTAAAAGTATGCCTTGTTGCTCCACAAGATATTTCCTGGTCATAACATATTCACTTCTTATAATTCTCGTGTTGACTCAGGATATTTTCTTCATAATTTTGAAGTTTAGACTATTCACAAAAAATAAAATATTTTTGAGTCTTATCTTTAAATCCTTTAATCCAACCACAGAAGTAACAGCAATAATGATTTAGAAGAAGGTAGACTCAAAAATATTTTACTTTTTGTGAATCGTCTAAACTTCAAATTTATGATATTCACTTCTGTTTTGGCAAGAAAGGCTAGTGTAGAGTTCTGATTATAGCTAATCCTATACACATAATAATGGATCAGCACATGCACTAATGGAGTCTGCAACATTATTCATTGACTGTTCAAGAACAGCTGTGGTAACATATTCAATGACTAGTGAAGTGATAAGTTTGCACCCTTGATCCGAACTCCTACGTCTCTTGTTTCCGAGAATCAAGTGACGATTTTTCCGAGTGCTTGCAGAGTCAACGAACCTCGGCATAAATTCTTACAAAAGTAAAATTTCCCAAAGTATGTCAAAGCACTGCTGCTGTTTTTGCAACAAATTCACATTTTGGCAAGGTGACCGTCTTCATAGCCGATAAGAATGACATTCAACAGTTGTTGCCATTTTTACCCAAAATGTGGCTGCGATACTTGTGTTTTATGCAAAGGAAAGTTTTTTTTATTTGCTTGCGTACAAATGGTACCATATAATGATTATTTTTTTTTTACAGAAATGTCAACTTACCATACATATTTGGTTTCTTTTGAATTGCTAAACCTCTTTCTAGACAGCATTGAATAGGAATACTGTATTAGTTAATTATGCCTCTGTGCCCTTAATTCTATTTTGAACTATCGTCTACTAGGACTTCTTTCTAGTAATAGGACTTATACTAATGACGAGGGACTACGAGTCAGAGAAAAAAGATGTATCTGGGTAAAACAGGCGAAAATAAAGAAACTTTTAATTTTTGATTACTTCTTCCTCTTTGTATCCTTGGTTGATTACACCAATATAATAAGTCCTATTGAATGATAATACAGTAGTTCAAAAAAGGAGTACTGTATTGCCTAGTATATTATTAAAAATTTTACTCTTTAAATTATCTCTATATAGTGTTATATTTTTTAAAGAATTCTTAAACATAAATACTGATGAATTTTTCTTTCCTTCAATATAATACTGTTTTTTGTGAATAATGTTAAGTTTTAACATAAGTTAGGGTAATATTTTCTTTCTAAAATTTGTTGTTTTTTTTTTAGGACTGCAAGTGAAAGAATTGAAATAATGTATTAATTATTTTGAAAATAAAATTCTTTTATAAGGAGAAATTTTTGTAAATTTATTTAATGTTGGCAATGATTATCATAAGGTTATTCAATAGGGCAGAACACGAATAATAAATTATAAAAATCAAGTCTTTAATAGCAAATTGGACATCTAACGAGGTTTATGACGGGAGATCTAAAGTAATTCTTACTCGGCCGACTCATCAATACCTTCCAAAGGGTGACGACCAGCCAGTATGTCACTACTGCAACTGAACTTACGTGTGAAACACGCTATGCAATTGTTCAGCTTTTGAGAGGAGTAATGGACAGCATTTTAGAAATGTAAGTTTGTTGGGAATTTTGGGCCAGAGGCCAATCTTGATAAGCTGCTGGATTTTCTGAAAGTCACTAATTTTATATTATATATATTTATCTATTTTTACAATACCATTTGACATGGCACAGCTTGGCCTTTATGGCTTTTGTGCCAAAAAAACACCAACCAACCACCCTCATTCTTTATGCCGGCATTCCCATTCAGGACACAGAACCATTCATAAGGGATGGAACTAATATCTGTGAGAGACTTATTTTTACATCTTAATTTTTCGTATGTCAATCTAACTAGAAAATGTTAGACTGTAAATTGAGAGTACAGTCAAACCTGTTTTTATGCGGTCTTTTTTTGTGCGATTTTTTAATGCGAATTTTTAATTTGTGCGATTTTTTACAGCCATTCGTGAAGTTTCGTGCGATTTTTTTAATGCGGTCCCTATCCACCGCATAAAAACAGGTTTGACTGTATTCTAGTTTTCTTTATTTTGGATTAAGTTCGATTGGAGTTTCGAGTGAATTATATTTTACTGGTAAGCTTTCGCGCATTTGTTTCGTATTATTACTATTTGTGTAATTACAGTAGAGCGTCGATTATCCGAATCAATTGGGGACTCAGGTTGTTCGGATAGCGATTATGTACGAAAAAATATATTATTAATATAGTATATTCCATGTTGAAATTTTTGTCCGTTGCGTGTCGCTTCGCTTTGAATTTTCGTCGATGTTAAGCCTAACGAAAATTTTTATAATAATCGCGGCTATTGCATCGTTAAAAATTATTTCTTTATTTTGTACAAATAAAATGAATATATTGAAATATATAAAAACAAAAAAATTACACTTTAGAAGTTAATCAACTATCAAAAACGTTCGATTCAGCACGACTGGAACGCTTTCGGTCGATCGGTGTTCGGATAATCGATGCTCTACTGTAGTTGAATTTACATATTCAGAAGTAATTGTAGATATTTGTATTGTTGAGTTAGGACGAATGAAATTCGACGAGTGATGTTAGTCACATGTGGCGTTGCATTCTTTCTAATTCGTGATAGAACTCTGAGGCAGCTACATCCACGTAGTGATTCTGGGTTGTCATTGGTCTCGAAATCGCGAAGAGCTTCGTGTTTCCGTCGAATTTAATATAAAAAGGACGAAATAAGCCGATAGAAGTAGGAATAAGAAGAGTATAGAATTAAATAATATAGCTTTATTTTGGTAATCACTAAAAAGGGGTTTATAGACGAATGAACAAATTTGTTATGTCCTAATCCGACATTCACCAGAAATCAAGAACCACTCAGAAAACGATTTTAATTCACAAATTTTTTATTTATTTATCGTCTATAAACCTTTTTAGAGGTTACCAAAATAAGTGATTACACTTGGCAAATATCGCTAATATTCTAGCTCTGGTAGATAACGACATCGGCATTTGCTGATTACATTTCCCATACAAAAATTATTTTACATTGTATTGATATTTCTTTTGCAACAATTTTTAATTGTATATTTGATTTTTCGCGGAACACTCGAAGTGGCTTCACGGAGCATCCGCGTTCCGCGGACAACGGATTGAGAACCACGGTCTTGCACCACCAGTCTTTTTTTTTTTTTGTAACTCTCTGCCAGTGGGCACTAAGAGGGCCTCTTATAGCAAGCCCATTATGGGTTCGGCCAGGCCCACAATGGGGCGACCGGGTGGTGAGGGACGGGGCCCGACATATCCGAACGGACCACCCCCCGAAAAATTCCTGGGGATTTTTCGATCCCGGGTCCCCCAGGGCGGCAGGCTGCTAACCTTGACCGCTCGGCCATCCGGCCGCAGAGCACCACCAGTCTAAAGGTGCTGCCGATGGGCAGCTGTCAATGCGATGTAGCGTTTGGGACGTCAAGCGAATAGCCTTTACGATGTCTGGCCACATTAAACTGCGATACTTTTTGTCCCGTTGCCGTACGCAACTGCCGAGCAATGTTGCTTACTGACTGGTATCGATCTCTTTTCGCCTGCGGGACGATATATCAGTCATCTATTGGCATTGTTTTTCTCCACAACCAACCTTTCTTACAAATGTATCTGTGGTTTGGAAGGCTTTCCAAGCTCGTGAAATGACACTTGTCGATTCCAAACTCTCGAGCCACACTCGTCACACTACGGTATTGAAGTATTCCCGCTACGTTGCTAAGAAATCGTTGCAGAGAATATTGCATTGGATATATCAGAAAATACTTGTTATTGCGCTAAGCACTTCTCAAAAGGAAATCTTACTAACAAGCACGTAAGATTAGAACATAGCAAATCCCGGTGGAGGAAAAGGCTATATTGTGTGGCGAGACTTTACGTTCCGAAGGATTTTCTACTTCCCTTCGATCACGAGAACATTTGGAGAAAGTACTGTACCCGTACGTGGATTTGCCTGCGAAATTGAGAAGCCGGAATTCACAAATAGGAAGGGCAAGTCAATTCTGTTCCGAAATTTTAAAAACCCTCCCCAGAAAATTACAGCCGAAAAAGTGTTGAGCCCATTTGCAAAAAGAAATAGAAAGCCGAAACTAATTTAATTAGGTGTAGCTTACCCACTGAAAGTCTAGATCTAGATTAAAGACGGTGAACTATATTAAAAAACGGTAAAAAAAAATTATTGATTGGTTAATTTTTGTTTAAGGCATTGCTAGAGTTTGATATTAATGTTACGAGAACGTATGGTTAAAGGAAGTTTCGTATTATATGTGTGTTAAGTCATTGCCGATTCCTATGGAAATTCCATTTTAATGAACAATAATTTGAAATAATTCAATTTTGTGTCAGGCTGGCCTCTACTAGGCCACCCATAATAAAACTCTGGCTACGCCAATGCATATAATGTGTTATAATTCGCGAAGCGGATGAAAAGTGTACCAACAGAACTATAACACTGAATATGTAGAAAACAACTTCTCATTATAAAGATCATATAGCCAAACGCAAAATATGAGTTAAATGTATTTTACTGCAATTTGATCGGACATGATTTGTACAAGCTGGCCTTACTAGCACATAATAAAACTCTGGCTACGCCAATGCATATAATGTGTTATAATTCGCGAAGCGGATGAAAAGTATACCAACAGAACTACTAATACTTGCATATTATAAATATTTTTTTCATACTTCTATTATAAAGATTTGATTTTATACGAATTTTGCAAAATAATAATAGTATATTTCACTTCCACGACCTTCACATAGAGTGACACACCTGGACCAGTTTGTACAAACTAGAGTTGATACCAAAAGAATTCAGTCATTTTAAAAATAAATTATACATTATTTTTATATTTTTGTTATATATGTAGTATATTTACACGTCTATTTACATGTTACAGTATATGTATTTACGTATTTTGTAAAAATATACCAGTAAATTTATATATTTTACTACATGTATAATAATAATATGTAGTAAAAGATATAAAAATGAAAATATTTAATTTTTTCTATTTATGAACTATTTACAAAAAAGCATAATCGTGCAATCAATGAAGTCAAATTTAGTCATATAAATTCAAGAAACTTTATAAAATTTAATACTTTTTCTTCAACTTCAGTTAATTTTTGATTAACTGAAGGCCCACCTCCTGTTTGAAACGTTGATTTTTTTTTATTTGCGAGGCTTTACTTTTAATGTTTGCTTTCCAGTCACTCCGTGTCTATGCAAATAATATTTACATTTAATAAGATGTATTGCATTTGACATTTAATCATAATACTAATTCTAATTTGGTTATAAGGTTTATAGAAGTAGAACTTGTGGCAAAATTAAGTTTGTCGTTTTATTCTTGAATGAAATGAATGAATTAAAAAATACATTAATTACACGAAGTTATATAGAAATATACAAAGAAACTTAAACATACTTTGTATAATTGTAAAATGTTAGCATTATGTAATAATAGAAATCTTTATTTTGTAGATTTTATCTAAGTTTAATGTCGGCTTTAATTCATTAGTTTTAGTAAAAAAAAAAAAATATATTCTATATACGTAACTTAACAGTAAACTATACACTATACATAAATTATAATTTTTAAAAACAAATATTTGCTTAACGGATGGGCTGACAAAATACACCCAGTAATAGACCCAGTCATTTTAAAACAAAACAAAACTATATCATTAGCGCTAGTACACGACAATGCTAAAAGCACGTGCTTCGCTTAGAAAATGGCGGGTTGCAGTCACGTGACAAAATACAATGTTAACTAAACTGTAATTGGTTAAAGCGTAATAGCTATCGATAGCGTGGAACCCAGACGCATCTCGACCGACTACCCGTAGCGAAACCCACTTAACGTGGAGCACAGAATAGCGATTTGTCTAAGGTTCGTTAACTGCCTTTCGCTAAGGCGACTTATCGAATGTCCCGTGTATCGCTCACGTTCAGTTATCGGAAGAGCTCAGAATAAGTCCCCAGGTCCGTCGGAAAGACACCTTGCGACGTGTTCCTGCGATGTAGTTTGTTGTATATTCCTTTCGGCGTTCGTCAAAGAAGCAGCGAGACGAAAAAGCCTCCTCCTACAAGTCCGTTTGGCCCACCTCCTTTCCCGCCAAAACTCTAACTTTTTATACGGATTGAAGTTAAGTCTGATTAACCAATCAGCATAAACTAGCTTTGCCATAGATCCAGCTATGGTCCGATGATCCGTGGCCAATCAGCGACCGTGGATTCAAAACTACTGGTCGTCTTCCAATCATTCTGCAGCGTCGACTAATTTGAAATACAGAAAAAGTCGGGAATCGCACGTCCAGACGATTATAATTACAATTATATGACATTTGTCGTATAATTATAATATACTGTATATTAGAATTATACTTTAGAACGGGATATAATTACTTTCAGTTTATAATTGGGCTGCGATTTGAAAAAAATGTAGACCTATAAATTTTCACTGTTGTCCGTCCATCCGTTTGTCTATCCTCAATCTCGAGAACGGAATAAGATAGATAAAATCCGAAACCATATATGAAACGCTTAGGCGCAAGAGACCCCAATTAAGGGAGATTGTATCCCTTACTAAGGGACATCTGTCTGTTGTTCTTTCTCTTAGGCAGACAATCATTTGTACCAACTTTCGGTTTGAACCGGAAGTCACGTTAATTCAATTCAAAAATTTTCTCCTGAAGGAGTTAGATAGGTGACCAGCATGGCTCTATAATTAACAGGAAAAGTATGATGTACAGCGGCAATATACTGAAATTGAGAGCATTGTGACGAAAATTCTAGCCCGGTATTGTGTCGATGTCACAATAAATAATTGCTGGTTAGTTTCTCTTGTATTTGCAGAATAGACCAGAAGTCATGAAATTTCTGTTGTTTGTTGATAATGGAATTTGACGCACCCTTGGGAATTAGAAAAAGGGTAAACCAGACGAATAGCGGGCACGTATCTTAATGTATGGGCACCCCTGCCCTCAGCTTTTATCATGGCTCACAGAGGAGGTGGAACGTTAATGATTAGGGGTGCCTTTACCGTGCCAAAACTAGACAGATACAACAGGTGCAGGGAACAGGGCTCAGCAAGAGAGGGGACCCTGAAATCGAGTATCAAAAATGATCAGTATTATGTTTTTATTTTACGTTTTAAAATTTTAAATTGCCGAGGAATTCGATTTAGTAACATTTTTAGTTAAAAATTAACTGACTCTTTTCATCTTATTTGTTTTTTATTCTTATTTTTTCCAAAAAAAATGGGAGCCAAAAATATAATTTTGCACAAGGTATGTGAAAAGCTAGTTAGAGCACTGCTTTTATCCGGGGCAGTTTTGTTGCCGGGGGCAACATTAATTACAAAAAATGCCAAATCGACTTATTCGTGTTATTCAAGCTAACTGAAAACAAACAAAATATTCTGTAATTTTACCTTTGTCATATTGTGTTTTCTTTCAGTTTTACAGGCTGACCTAAACTTTCTTCCTTATTTTTATTTTTGAAAGTTCTTCAAACCACCGCTAAAATTTTAATTACTGTTTGTTTATAAAGTTATATTTAGTAGTAATAATTAATACACTGAAAAGAAATTGCCGTTTCATTCACGACTTTAAATGCACTGGTCATTCTTGTTATAATAAAAGAAAAATATGACAAGAGGCTCTCTGTCGGGCAGCAAAAGAGTTAAAGGAAAAGTATGATGTACAGAGGCAAGCCGAGGTGGAGAGCATATATTTTAAATTAAGCAAATTAAAAATTGCAGCCCGTCATTGTGACGTGTCACAATAAATAATTGCTCGTTTGATAGCATTGCACCCGGAGCAAAACCATTCTGTTTTTAGGGAAACTCTGTTAGTTTCAGGGGTGTTTACGACAAAAGGTTGGCAACACGCGTAGAATGTCTTCTTACGTCACTGAGTGTCTGTGTTTTCGATCCATTTCGTTGTTGTTTTCAACGTGCGATTGAATAATTCTGCCAAAGATTCTTTCCCATTTGCATTACAGTTAGAACAGACTAATTATGAAGCGTCAATTACCCGCTTTTTATGGGAAAACAAAATTAACTAGAAAAAGTTCGTTAGTAGAAGATAAAGGTTAAAAGTTATCCTTTTTTAATATTAAATTTGGGTATTTGGTAAATTTTAAATGTAAAAATTGCTTTACTTCTTAACTATAACAAGCTCTGTCAATTTCAGAGAGATTAAATGTATTATAAATAATTATGATCTGTTAGTACTGTGCATAGTGTATTATGCAGTAGCAGATTCTCACTAGTTCATTTGACAGTGAATTGTAAACTGTCAAATGGACTAATGTGTCAAAAAACCCCATATGTATGGGGTAGAAGTTATCTTTATACTCCTTTTCCTTCTCTGCACCGTTAAAATTTGCCCCGTGTCCCTTTGATGATCGAAAATGATTAAGTCGAAACCCAATAGCCGTTTAGGTTTTTGATTGTTGTAGTGGAGTTTAGACATTTTCTCTTTGAGGACGATTCGGAGAGAATTGTCGTCTGTGGACTCCGAGGAGACCGCGCCGTGTTAGTTTTATATCCGGTTTATCGTCGAATTTGTCGTTTAAGCTATTTTCTAACCGAGAGAGTCCGGACGTAATCTTGTCTTGCTGTTTTATCGTGTTGTGTACGGAACTACTAATAATAGTGTAAATGTAAAAAATGTCATTAAACATGTAGAAAAGATAAATATATGTTAAACAAATTTATTATTATCTTTGTTTATATAAATAGTAATTGTAACAAAACTGATAAGTGTATTTCAACTTGCATTCTCTTACATTCCCAATAATAATTGATTGAATCTTATGATACTTCAAAGTCTCAGAGATTATGACTTTTGTTACATAAAATGTTTTTCTTTTGGTGCTAATGAGTTCCTTTTCCATATGTAAGTTTGGCTGTAGTCTTTGTTGCTGTTGATGTTCGATGCTTTAATATCTCTATTAATCTGATTTAATGAATTATTCAATTTATGTATCTAAATTCACAGTATTTAATAAGATAGAAATATTGAAGAATATAATATGTGACGAGAAATTCAAATATTTTATTTATTTATATAATTACGGTTTGTCTCCGACTTGTGTAACTTTTGACTAGTACGAGTTCGTTTGGCACAATCGTAAAGATATTTAGTAATTTTTAACACGTCAAAGAAAGGAACAATAAGTATAAGTTTTATGTATATATAATTATTATTAAAACAGAAAACTCCTCCGATTTCGGCACCGGGGCGAAATCTATACTATCCGGAACCTATACGCATTATGCGCCGGTTATAGGTTCCAGATAGTATAATTATTATTATTTTAATTATTCTTCTAAGGTTATTATGGAGATTTTGGTAAGTTTGGCATGTCGTGGATGTAGTAGCAGTATTTTATTAGTCATTCTTGAGTTACAGAAAAGTTGACTTAAATAATGTCCTGGAACATGTTTCTTGCATGCATTGGGGATAGACAGTTTGTAAAGTGATATATAGTTATTGTTTTAAGCTTTCCTAGCTAACATTTTATTATTATTAATGTTCTGTTATATGTTATATTATATTACATTTATATTATAGTTATATGTATATAATATTTTTAAAATTTTATTTCAGATGACTTTTCTAATGTTAAAGAATGTCTACAAATGCTGAAATCTTTATTTCCAATTGCAAAATTTGATAATAAGTTACCCCCAATTATTATGAAACATCAGATTTATACTTTAATGAAAAACAGGACAGAAGTTGATAAAGAATTAGTAAGTTTATATTTATTTTTATACATTGCTATGTGTAGTGAGCCATGGTATTTATTACTAATTCATTGATTAAAAAAAACCACTAGTTAATGAGCCATTCCATTGGAATGTGGGAAAAACTTGGTCATAAATTGAGATTACATTCTCAAAAGTACAGTTTCAATTAAGTCATATAAGTTGTCTAAAAAGTGGTATCAGAATAAATTACTTTTCAAAGAATGTGTTTCCTTTCAACCTTCAAGTATTTTTTTTGGATGAAGTACCATATTATTCTGTTCTTTGATGGAGCTAATGGGGATCATTACAGATAATGGTAATTTATTTTGATTCATAGTGATGTCAAATTTTTTGAACAAGCTATATAATACTATACAAAGATGGCAAATAAAAAGAATTTATATATAGCATAGTCATAATAGAAAATTTATACTAGTTATGAAACTATGGAGTTAAATTGCAAGTGATGTTAAACTTTATGGTGTAATTCCATAGATTTTTTTATACTACATGTGTATGTAGTGTGTGTTATATGTTCACATAATATTAAAAGATTCTTTTATTCACTTTGCAAATTTTGGTGTTATTACCTGATTAGGTTCAAACGTAACATAAAAGTGCTCTAATAAAGTGCAAGGACTCTCTATTTATTACAATTAAACATTTTTTAGGTGATTTGTTTTATCATCAGATTAAAATTACTGCTTAAACATAGCATAGAACAACAACCAATTCAAACAAACAATGTTGAAGATATTCTAAACATAGAACTTTTAAAATATTTAAAATTTAACAACAGTCATATAAATAACAACCATACAAATGTTTTGAACAAAATGTTTTTTTAAACATTCTAATGATATGGCAATTGAAAATAATTTTCTTAATATAACAAATAAACTTATGAAAATTAAATTAAACTTTAAAATTAACATATTAGGCACTCCAATTATACACTAAAACTTGCATGCAGAGAGATTAATGTTTGGAAGTAAAATAATATATCATCATCCCTTTTTTATGGCTTTTGAACTTTATGGTCTAAATCCACGAATTTCTTGCTTCTTATTCAAAGTAAGAGTATCGTTAATTGCAATAACGATGTCTTCGACTATTTTCGGACGAATGTTTATCGATTTATTTTTTTAATTTTTGCCTTATCCCGCTCGGTCATCGGTTTCTTGTTAGACACTAATTTCTCTACCGTATGTTTGTTTAATTGTAATAAATAGAACTTTTGTGTTTCTTAAGTATGATGATAGATTCAGTAGTATCAGTTTTACTACATTTAAAGGTGAGAGAAAGAATTAATATTATAATAAAAATAAAATTTTATAGTGTTATCTCAGATCACTCTCTGATTAAAAGTTATATCCATACAAATCTGTACAAATTATTTTTATGCTTTCAATATTATTTTAGTTTTCAGATGATTTATTAAATTAAAATTCTTTACAGAATAAACTTATTTCCAAATTTTTTTGTTAAAATTTAATGTAAACAATAATAAATTAATTTCATGTTTGACAAAACTTGGTGCCATCTTTACTAATTCAACTACTTTAACAACTGCTTTTAACAACTAATTAAAGGAAATTGATGGCAGTTAAGTGTTTTTTCAGTAATAATTACAGATTTGGTTACATTAAACAAGCAATTGTTGAAGTGGTTGAATTAGTAAGAAATTAGAAACTTTATAATTGATTTGTTTTTAATGATACAAAATTTTAAATATGTGTGTATGTTTTTTAGGATAGTCTTTTGAATGAAGGCGAAATAAGAATTTTTAAATTAGGAAGAAGCAACGACGAACTCGCTATTGTATTTATGAAAGACTACGAAGATCATTTAAATAGATTATGCAAAAATAATGAAATAATAGGTACGTCAAAATTTTAATTAATAGAAAATTAATTATAAATTATAATATATTTTAAATGTAAAATAATGGACTTAAATCCGGTCGGCTCCTCGAATTTTTCGTTTGTGATCCGATCCAATTATGCTAAGCGTGTTCTTCGACGTTAGAATAACTTTGTTGAGTATCATGCAGAATTGAAGCTGGCTATATTGCCAGTTATAGACTAGTGTCATATCTGTCACTGTTACGGTTGATGTTTATTAGTTATGGTTTTTATTGACACAGATTCATTTTTTTTCATTTTAGAAAATGTCAGATTTGTCAGGTAATTGACTTAATATGATTTACAATGAAAGTTACTAATACAGAAATGTGATTACTGTTATGGTTACAGTATCAAAATGTACAGATTTTGATGCCATAAAGATTTTGTTAATATGCAGTTTAGTTATCAGTTTTTCTATGCGTAATTTTAATGTTATACTTGAAAAATATTGATTAATTAATTAAAACCAAGTTCTATTTTAAACATTTCAGTACGGTTTTTGAATAAAGTAATTAAAGAATATCCCGATATAAGTTACGGTAGGAAAACCTTAATTAAATATGGTTTTAAAGAAGAAGATATAAGGTATAAATGAATTATTTCAAATTTTTATAAAATTTATTGTTAACATTGGCTCATTTGATTAATTTTTGTTTCAGCGAACTCGTTCAAAATGGTGTTTTAATAATTAGAGATGCCGGATGTTGGTGGTTGGATATACCGGGTTCGGGAGAATTTATAAAATCGCACACTTCCGGTCGTAAAGCCATACTAAGATCGATTCGACAGACTAAATATAAAGAAATATTACAGTCGGAATTAGAACAAAGAAAACTTCCAAAAGCTGCAAAATTAGGAATGGAATATCATATTTATGATATTATTGGTGCCGATATGGTAAAATGGTGAGAAATATTAGTATATTTAATGTTTGTAATCAAATTAATTGTGCATACGTATTATTAAAAATCAACTCCGTAATAAATAAATATAAATTTCTAACATTTTCAATATTATTATTTTCTTTAATAAAACTTAATTAATCTCGAATATAAACGGACTTTAATTTACTTATAAAACTTTTAAATAACTATAATGTCGATATTTTATTTAGATTCTGCTGCAATCCAATAATTGGAGTCTTCCAGTAATTTTTAGAAGCATCATTTTTATTTCAAATGAAATCAGTTTTTTAACTTTTTAGGGTAAAAAATTCATATTGTCTCTGCCCAGTATATTGTTCTTAACCAAAAGTTCTTTACTTTCATTCACTATATACAATATTACATCATAATATAAATCCAGATACAATAATAAAATTACATTTTTAATATATTTTATTTGAAATACAATAATAAAATAAATGTAATAGCTTTGTTTTCAGATATTTCTAAGGTTTCAACAAATGTTTACATTATTAAATATTTAGAAAATTGCTGGTAAAAGATTTTTTTTTCATTTTTATGAAGTTTCTAATCAGATTTCTGATGAAATTTATTTGATTATGAGGCTAGATATTATTAATATTACACCTTCATATATTTAAAACCAAGGTACAAGGAAAAAAGTAACAATTGCTTACAAGAAAATTTTAACTAAACGAGTTGGAAGTTTATATATTCTATTATTTAAATTTCTAAAATTTCTAAAAGTATTATTATTTACGAAGATATTAACAATAAAAGAGATCTAATTACAATTTATCACATATATTTAAGAACTTTCACCAAAGTATGAACATCATTTTGCTATAAATTAATTTATTTTTATTATATTATTTTCGTAAAAATTAATTTCAGATTTAATTTAGTTGTGTTTCTTCATTAATTAAATAAAGCTAAAATGATTTAATAAACCAAAGGATTTTACAGAGATTACTTTAATGAAATTTTATTAAAGTTGGATTAATTTCATTAATAGATTTTTATTTCTTTAAACTATTTTTATATTTATTATATTTTATTCAATAGATTAAATTTAAATTATTCCTGGTAATTTATATGTAACGTATATTAATATTCTTAATTTATATTTCAGCATTGATACCACTTCGGGGAAGTTATTGAGACTGGAGAGGTGACGGTTTTTAAAAACTTCGCTCGTCCGTTAAGAACAAGTAAATTTTATTCTATGCTATTTCATTGGCGAAAGATATTTGAAATTTATTTTATAAAAGTAGTAATATGTCATATTACTAACAATAGCTATCAAACTTGTACAAAAGAAAGCCATATTTTGTATTAAGGTAATGACAATTAAAATTGCTTTAGGTAATGTGTAAATACTATATGACAATATGATAGAAAATAATACAGCATTGACAATATAAACACAGGGCAACAAATTAAATAATTCAAAAAAATACATATAAATGAAAATGTGTTTGTCTTTCTTATAGCCTAGGAGTCTTGTCTGCTGTTGTATTTATTTGGAAATTGTTATTTACTATTGCTATATTTGTTTCAGCTAAAGATAGCCTGAGTTTCAAAGGCAAAAATATTTTATTTCAACGTCTTTTTTGAATTATTTAATTTGTTATCTTATGCTTGTATCAACAACAACATATTATTTCTCATGTAGTATTTATGCATAATTTTTGCCTGTGTTAGAAACTGTAAATTTTGGATAAAAAGGTACTTTATTTCTAAACTTTAACAATAAATCTTTTAAACTGTGAAGTAATTTGAGATACTGTACTGTACAAAAATTATCCTATATTTGAATATACCATACAGTGTAGAGAAATATATTTTTATTTGCTGTATATAAAATATGTAAAGAAAGATATATATATATATATATTCTTTCAACCTCTTTCAATTTAATTTAATGTAAATACATTGAATTTTATATACAGTCTAACTCGTTTATAACATCATCCGTGGGACCGGAAATTTTTTGACGTTATAACCGAGTGTCGTTATCCGCGAGGTCTATTATTATCATAATAAATTTATTATCATATGTATAAGAATGCAAAGTACATGTTTAAATCAACTTTATTTACATTATTATGTCTAAGTTTACATTGACGTAATTAAAAATTTCAAAAATTATCTTTTATAAGAAATTTCTATTTGTCTTAAGTTTCAATACTGGCGGAACTTCCAGTTTTGAGAATAATGTCGAATCAAAAGGCAACGAAAGGTGAAATTAATGTGTGCCAATTAAAAATAATTCAATTATTTCTTTATAAACTATTTGATGTAATATGTTATATTAAAAATAATAGAATATTTAACAATTTAGCATAAAGTAATTTAAAAACAAGTACATAATAACCGATCGTCACGTCGTTAAAAGTGTGGCGAACTTCACCCCATCGAAGTCAGGTGGCGAGAGTACCACCCACAGTCGTTCTAGGAAGTGGACTCTAACCTTAGGACTAAACACAGTATTTTCTTTGTGAAATAAAATTTGTAATCTGATTTTGTAAATTTGGGAGTGCTTCAAATATGACGTTAAAATGAGGTTTTATGTCGTTACAAGCGGGTTTTTTTAACATTATCTAGTATAGTAAAGTCGTGGGACCGATAAAAGTTTGACGTTACATTAGGGTTGTCGTTACATCAGACGTCGTTATAACCGAGTTAGACTGTATTATTAAATTTTCCAGTATTCAAATGTAATGGCCAAATGGTCAAGGAGTAAATACATCAATCGATTGCTGTGAGCAGTCTAGGTTGAATCTTCAGTTATCAAGGGTAGTTTGATTTACAGTGGTTGTGTCGCATTTCTCACTGGCCACACACTATTGTAACTGTCCTTTATGAATGAACTCATAAGGGTTTTACAAAAATGTCCTGATCTGTACCCATAGGGCAGAAGGATTAAAAATTAAACTCAAGTGTAATATTAGGACTTTTTATGACTCTATTTCATAACTATTTATAATTATTAACGTAACTATAAAAATTGTTAAAAATTTATATCAACAACATTAATATCATTGTTTATTTTTATAATTTATGGAATTAGAGGAGTCATTCTTCGTTAGATTTAGTTTCGTTATTGGAAGCACGAAATTTAAATTAAATGCATTTAATATTCTGTTAAAAACTTAGTTTATATATTAATTCATTCTTAAATTTAAATTTGTAACAATTTAATGATTCAAATCTGTAAAATTTTTAATTGTGCACGTTTTCTATTCTGTTTAAACATTGCCCTCAAAGCCAAAGATGGCCAAAAACAATTACATACACTGGTGATTTTAAAACAGCAGTGCTTTTGTTTACTTATTTAACTTTATTAGGTATGTAATTTTTATTATTTAAAACTATTCGTATTTGTTTATTTTAATCTGTAATGGATTTTTGTTATTCAAGGATATTCTTTTTATTGGAGCGATAACTTACATTCGTTCCAGTAGGGAATACCATTAAGATTCTAATAAATTAGTTGAAGTTATAATTTCTAAGATAAATATTCTTTCTTTATATAAGAAATTATATTTTATAGCTTTCATCATTAATTTTAATGTTACCATCATTAGCAATATTTCAATGCATTGTAAGAGGACGATACGAAAGTTATTAACAAAAATCTATAAAAATAATTAATAAATTAAACAATAAATGTGAGAATTTTGTAATTCTTCTTGTGTCATAATTTTTAGTTTTTATTTATTTATTATATTAATATGAATGTTCATTTTGTAAGTATATTATAATTGTTTCCATTGTATAATATGCAAAAAATTAAGAAAAATATATAAAATATTTGTATGCATGATTTATTTATAAGAAAAGTTTTCGAATTTAATAATTTACATAGATAAATTATATATTAATAATAAGAATATAAACAAACACATATATATACATTTTTTAAAATTACATGAAAGTAATATATAATTGAGATGCAAAACTAAAAATTTCAAGAAGCTCGTTCTTTAGTGAAACATTATTTTAAGTAGAGAGGATCAAGTAAAAAGTTGGGAAAAGTGTATGAGGGCTGATCAAAAATATCCAGGACACAATCTTTCATAGAAAAACTACTAATAGTACTGATGTGGCAATCATGGGGGATATTTGTCTATCTCCTGAAGACATGTGACAAAGTAGTGGGTGGAAATACAGCTCAGTTGTCAGTGGGTTGAGCTACAGTGTAGGAGTGTGCTTTCTTCTGTCCCGTCGTGAAATGGATAAGTTGAACGAGCAACTTGTTTGCATCACTTTTGCTGGAAACTTGGTAAGATGTCACTGAAATGTACAAAATATTTCAACAATTATTTGAAAACAATGCTTAGTTTGTCCAAAACATTTGAGCAGTATTTGCATATAAAAAATAGCCACACTTCATCCAACGACGATCCACACACAGACTTATCGATGGCATCAATCGACGAGACTGTCGATTTCAAATTGTCTACAGAACTGTAGTGCCTTATTAGAGTTGTAGGTTGTTGATAGTAGTAGTAGTAGTAGTTGATGTTAATTGTAGAGTTATTAGAGATGTAGAAAATGTTCTTACAAATGGTCTGGTAACTGGTTTCTGCACCATCACAATGTTCCATGTCATGCAGTCCTGAGTGTCATAGAATTTTTTGGCCATGCAGAGCAACCCAGTAATTCCCCACACCTTACTAACCAGGTTTGGCCCCCATGTGACCTTTGCCAGGCTCAAAATCACTCTGAAGGAGAAAAGATTTCAGACATCACAGATATAACTGATTGTGACACAACAGCAGTGGGCCATTCTCACACAGGCCTATCAGATGTGCATGTAAAAATGGAAGGATTGGTAGAATTGCTGCTTACAATCTGGAGGATTGTAATTTAAAGGAAATAACTTTCGGTGACTGGTAATCGCTTTTGTTTTCCTACAGTAAATTCTGTCCCAGATATTATTTTTATCAGCCTTTGTATGTAATGTATTAATACTATTTAATAGATCAGATGCAATAGTTAAATGGAGTCCACTGTTTATTGTCATTATTATTAAATAGGACAATTCAAAAGTAGACAAAGAATTTTTTTTATGAAGTCAGAGAATATGGTCTATACTAGTTAAACCCAGCATAATAATTGCTGTAAAAATTGTTGTTAAATTATAAATATGTAGGGAAAGGAAAGAAGCAAAAGTAAATATATTTACATAAAATTTATTAATTTAAAACTTATAAAATATCTTGGTATATATTTTTTTGTGTAAATACCTTCACAGTTAGATATTCATTTCTGCATGCAAATTAAGTCAGTGAAATTTAATCGAATGATTTTTGTTTTTATCTCGACTGCCTGTAGGAGTTCTTTGCATAGGTGCCAGTTTATTTGAAAGAAATAATGTTGGTCTACCTGATCAAAATTTAATTTAGAATAAACTAGTCATTCATAATAAAAAATTAAAAAATAATCTGAAATCAATAAACCAATAACCACACCTTTAAGCACTTTTCCAGCACAATTTTTTCTTTCAACAAATATTTTCGACTCACTTTATAAGCCTCGTAGTGATTTTTCCACTTTTGTGACGACGTACGTTGTCGCACCCACTAACATTCCAATTTAGAAGTTGAAATTTGGACAGACTCGAGGCATTCTTATAAAGTGAGCCGAAAATATTTGTCAAAAGAAAAAACCATGCTAGAAAAGTGCTTAAAGCCGTGTTTATCGGTTAATGAAACTCATTTCTGGTTTTGGTATCTTTAAATGAAATAAAAGAATGTCAACTCAAGAATTTATTCTTAGAATCATTTTTGTACTGGAAAAGGGTAAGTTCGATAGTCAGAAAGGGTAGAAGGAGTGCCACAACGTCAAGAGTGAAATTGAGAATATATTTGCTTTAATTATTTTTAATGAGATTAAACCATAATATAGATGCAATAGGACTAATCTACATTAAATATGCTTAAAAATTACATATAAAATATAATTTATATGCAAGTACCTTAACAAATTGGAAATAAATTTTGCCTTAGCATGTTCTGTATGTAATAGGTACAGAATATGCTAAGGCATGCAGACACATTACAGTGTATCTCTTCAGGTAGTCTGTATTTTGTTTAAGGAGTTTTGAATCATTCTGAATATTAAAGTATTTTTGAAAAAGTTAGTTTATCGATTAACAATATGCTCCGTACGGTTATTTTTATCCAGTTTTATATTGCTTACCGTGTTTCTGTTTGCATTATTTGTCACTTTTAAAAATAAATACAAATTATTTTATAAAATAAGATTTTATACCAAATATTTAAGATATATAGTTGAGTAATTTAATAAAAAATGATCTTGAATAATAATAATACATTGCAGTTGCTGTAGAAGAGATTGACTTATGAGTTAAGAGGCATCAATTTTACATTACTGTTATGAATCATTGTTATTTGCAAAGATTTAAATTATTGAAAATAAAATACTAGATAAGATAGAATTTTTATACAGCTCATAGGTGTTTTGATATTCAAAAGCTACATTACAATGAGTGAGACAGAGAGTGTTTGTAACAATAGCAATTCATAATGTTGCAGTAAATACAAATAAAATTCTTGTGGTATTCATGACTAGTATTAAAATGAAACTTGAAAGAAATAAATTTATTAATCAAACACAATTAAGTAACACAACGTGGCAGTGTTCGGCATTGTATCTTTTGTACACTCGTAGGGGAGATGTTGGGTGCATTGTCTGTTAAAGTAGCATTAATACGGCTGGATAAACAAACCAATGACACGCTTATCCAGCTGCATTAAAGCTAATTTACCAGACAACTCACCATTACCGTCCATTCTCTCTTCCAAATATTAATACAATAAAAACACCTAAATAGGTGCCGGTTTTTATCATAAAAGACCTTCCGGGAAGCATTCTGCCCTTAGTAGATCGTCGAATAGAACCGAACCGAGTCCAAACACGATACAAAGTTTTGGACGTAGTGCCGCTTTCGTCCAAAACTTTTCCCATTGCCATTTAACTTTGCACAAATATAAGGTGATTAAATTTTGAGTTATTGTGTAAACAAGTTATTTTTGATATTAGTTTTTGATTCCAGTTTACGGCATCTCTCCGAAAATAACAAAAAAAGAAACATTAAAATAAATTTATGATTAATTCTAGACAGAAAATCATCCCTTCTTTCCTAATATTTATTTGATTGTAAACTTTTTACATTTAATATCTAATGCACTTCATATATTATTGTAGTACTGTCCTGTCTAAAGATACACTATTAAAAAATAACAGTTCACTTCTATAATGTTTTTGTTTAATTACATTGAACAATTTTATAATTTATTATTTTAAAATAAAACAAGAAATTAGTTCTTAACAACAACTCTTCACGCTTTGTTGCATGAGGGAGACATTCAATAAAAATAATTTTCTCTCCAGAAATTGAAAACAAAATGGAAAAGAATTATCTTAGATTTCAAATCATAAATATTCTTTTTTCTGATGTTGGAGCAGGTTCTGTGCACGGTGGAGACAATCAGTGGACTATGGAAATTTTGAACTATCCGGCTTACAATCCTCATCTGTCACTGTGATTATCATCTTTTTGGTATTTTGAAAGAAGCTTTAAGAGACAGGAAATTCACCCAGAACACCGAAGTCGGATGGTTCGTCCGCAGTGTCCCGACACCAGCCAAAATATTTCTATTCTACAAGCGTAGTGTTGTTGCCATAATCACAGTAGCCAAAACGGTGGAGGAAGTGTCAGCGCGTGGAGGGTGTAAATAAAGAGAAATTTGGACTAGGTAACACACATTTCCGTCCCCATCGCTGAGATTCCGGACGGAAGTTGTCCTCGTATTATTTAACTCGTCACATGTCAAGGAATGAAAGCTTTTTATGTTAGTTAATGATTGCGTGCTGCGAAGTTTTTCAATGCAGACTGGTATTTGGAACTCTCACATACGTTCACAGAAAAATATCGATGATAATGCTAAGGCATTATTATCGGTACTTTACTGACAAGTTTCTGGACACGCATTTTCTACTATTCTTTTAGAAATTTCACAATTTTAATAAATGTACTACCTGAAAATTCCGATAGCCGTCTGCCCACCAGTTGTCGAGTGGATAAAATCACCGAACACTGATAGTCGGTGGTGGGTTCGCGCCTGGCCACGTGGCGTTTTTCGGGTTTTCTTCACGTTATTAACATGTAAATACGGGCAGTTACCCGATGAAAGACCTCCCGGGCAGCTGGCCCACGTTCCTATTGCAATAAACAAATAAACCTATAGTTTGTAAACACTTTGTAATTTCCAAAATTAAACATGTTTTGTACGTGAATTGTCTTTCGGGAAATTTGCATTTAAAAAATTTTATTGGAAATGCACAAATAATTTGTTTGGACTCGTAATTCACCTTCACCACGGTGTCAAGTCTAGAAGATTCATTCGTGCTATAACTTTCGGAAGCGTTAAACAATACGTCAGCGAGTACAAAAATATGATGAAAATTTCTAATAATAAAGAAAAGTTGCCATATATGCTTTAGTAGAAATGTATGCATCGTTACCTCAGTTATCTGTATTATCAAGGACATTCTCAAAAAGCCGTTAAGTTCTTTTTCATTTTTTATACTCTAAATTTACAATCGTGGAGTTATAATTCCACTCGGAGTTTAAAAAAGTCAAGGTATTGAACTTTGACTTTACTTATACGGACGAGTTTCCCATAGAATATCTTCCCGATGGTATCCCCACGATTGATCACCAATGTCTTGCCACGTATTCCAGAAAACCAAACCAGTGTTATGGCTAGAAAAGCGTAGAATCTCGCGCGAAAGGATCCGAGTTGTTAAAATAATCGAGAATTTAAAAAATAAAGAAATTAGCGAATAAGACAAAGCCTGGGTGATCGAGAAAGGCCCGAGCTACTTACATTTATGAGTAGATTTTCATTTTGAGTTATTTATTAAAATATTTATTAACAATTTCAATAATAATGAAAAGAAAATTACTTTCTCTTCTGTATTAATGAAATTTCTTCATTTGCATATAAATTTCAGAAACTTCAGACAAAAGTTGTTGTTATTAATAAATTTATACGTATTGTTACGTCCACCAGTAATTTCAAATTAATATTGTTATAACAATTTATTTTTCAAAGTCTTCGTCTTGAAAATGCAATTAGCGCACTTGTAGTATTAGCATACAAATAGTCACAAGTTGAAATTCACACAGCAAATTATTATGCCAGGGCTTCAATCGAAAAAGTTTGCAGTTGGCAGAATTTACGGAAAGACATTTATAATGTAACATATAAAAGATTGTATATTTGCGCCACGAAATTTTTCTCCTTTTTTGAAGCAAAATTCAACTGTGATCTCGAATTAAATTGAATAAAATGTGAAATATTAAACTGAAAGACCCGGTACATTTGTTTTTTTTTTTTTTATAAGTAAACCATTATTACTCTCAGAATTTCGTTTAGAAAATTGAAATTACAGGTAAATATATTTTTAAAAATAATTTAAAAGAGGAAAAAACACTTTTGTATGTTATTTATCTATAAATTACATTTTTATGACAGGAAATAAATTCTCTCAGACAAACGTAATTGATTCATTATTAATACTGTAGTTTCTTTTTTTATTTGCCAGATGGCGCCACTTATCAATAATATAGTCATTTTTCATATTTTGATAACTTATTTTAAAGAAAGATTCGAATAATTAAGATTTATGTAATTCATTTTTAAAGATTAATATTTTTAGAATTTAAAAAATAAAATTTATTTTAATCATTTATATTTGGTCAAAATGAATAGTTAACTTCACGACCACTATACGGCGCTTCGAAATGTTTTTTCAATTTTTTTAAAAATACATTTCAATGTACAAAAATGCTGATAAATTTTAATTTATTAAATTTTAATATTTTTCCAAATTTCTAACAAAATTTTTATTATTTATCAATAATAATTTTGTTTAAAAAATCTTTATTTTTTAGTTTGGTAGCCAAAATCAAAATGATTTTGGTCACATTGATTTGAATATTTGTAATTCTGATATTATATATAAAGAAATTTTGTAATTTCGATATAATAAATCTCATAAAATTAACCGTTTTAAAATTATGCAAATTTCAATTTTGTAATGATATTAAAATACAGTAGACTCTCAGTTAACCGGCAATTGCTATACGCCGGATAATGTACTGTACTTTCTGGTTGCTCGAGTTTTAATATTAAAAACAGTCCTAATGAATACTATATCCACGCCATAAACTCTGTATCTACTCGATATTAATACTGAAATTAAGTTAAAGTATTATTTCTTCGATTCGCTCGAGTTTCGGTAAATGGAGAGTCTACTATGTAATGAAACTGTATAATATATAAAAACGTTCTTATTTTTTTATGTAAAATAATTGACATTTTGATGCAGCCAAATTTTAAAAAAATGTGGAATTTTAAAAATAGTTTCTATTTACCTTCGTAATAAAATTAAAAAAAATTAGGAGGGGGAATAGAAGAGAACCGCGTAGCGGGTTAGGCAAACACTGGGTTAGTCTATCAGCAGTGTTTATCTTCAGTAATTTTGAACGGTGTTGATATATGTTCTGTAGTCAATTACTAAGCGCTCTGCCTTAAAGTAATTCATTATCTCGACTGTCTCCGAGTGGCAGTTTTATAGGCGCTACGTCACATTCTTGAAGATGTGTATCGTTTTTTAAAGAAGGGAAATTAACCGAAAGCTTGGTGTTCTCTCAAACTACTTCTTTCTCCATCTTACTCTCGTTACAACAGTTATGGATATCGAAGTGCAACTTTTAATTCTTAGATAGACAAACTAGCATTGTGATAATGCTAGTTTGAAAAGTTGAATTTCTTCCATATTTGTTTACTGGTATGCTGTTTTCCAAACTGTAAATCGCGATCTATACTTTTGGTTAATGTAGTTTTCTCTCTATACCCGAAGGGTATGCAAATTAAAAAGTTTAAAATATATTGAATAACTCTTTCTAAAATTGAATAAGCGGCTGCATATTTATGATTTAATTTAAATGATGTATTATTGAATATTCTATTTATATAACGAAATTAAATAAAAAAAATTATTTCTTGTAAAATATTATCTAACGAAATTTAAATGCTAAAAGATTTAATATTCGTTACGTAAAGTATTTTCTATTTGCATCTATTAAAGAAACCGGGAAATCGTGACTGAAATTATTAACATTTTCTATTGATTTCTCACAAATGTGTGATTATGTTTTATGAATTACTTTTATTTTTTCGTGAGTATTTCATAACGGCAAAAGTATTTTTTTTCTGCGATTTGCCTAGTAATTATATCTTAACTTTTTCTTTTTTCACAGAAAATTATATTAAATGGCATCGATGTGATTTCAAAATCAATTTCTTATTTATTTTGACGAATTCGATCGCCATCACAATAAGATTTCAATAGATTTCAGTGTAAAATCGTAAATTTTCTGGTGATGCACAATGTGGATAATGATGTTGTGTGTGCTTTGGGCATGGAGGTCAGCAGAAAATTTTTCTGTGAGCAAAGCTTGGAGACAAATAATTATTTCAATTTTTGGGTTTTTTTACAAGTATATTATAGAATACAGTATTGCATCAGAGGTGCATTTCGATGTAGTAAGACGAATTTAACTATTTGGAATGTATAGTTAATTATTTCTGCTATTAAGATATGACGATACAGTGAATATACAGTGAGGTGTATAAAACGGGAGAAGTGGAAGAGTTATCTGCATCACATCGACCAAGATACGATCGCCATATTGAGCATTTTATAAATCTTTCGACTGGAGTCAACGCACAGTGCATAAAATATAAATATGGAGATCATCGAAGCGTTAAAATGCACGTTTTTGTTTGCTTCAGCTATTCTCACTTATACTCGCACACAGACGAATACAACATACAAAACGAATAAATGGGACCACTTCGGAATCACTTCCATCATATTTACGTGAGGTGACTTAGCCAGGGCTAAACACTCGAGAAGACTTTCTCTCTCAAAAACCAGTAAACAAGAATGAAATTTCTGTTGGTCAACATTCCGAAGGAGCTAAGATTTTGGCATTTATTAATTCTAAACGACAGTAATTGCGTATAAATTAGGTACTACGACTAACAATTACCAAAAATCAACTTAAGAATAAACTGTAACGTTTGGACCATTCCAATTTCTGTCCATATTGGAATGAAATTCGTCTTTTCTCGTTCTCCATTTCTTCATTCGCATGTGAGAATAAAATCAGTAAATTAGAACTTAATCGAATTTCAGAAGAATCGCCATTCAGAATTTCTATATATAAGGGTAGCCCAGAAGTCTGTAACCCGCTTCTAATAAGGCGAATAAAAAATGCCAATGTCAAATTCAAGTTTGTACGTTATAATTACAGTAGAACCTATCAAAAAAGGAGCCTGCTAAACGGAAATAATTCTTCGAAACGGACTTTAAAAAATACCTGTTTAAAGCGGAAGTTTGCCAAACCAGAAAAAATATTCGGTACAGTGCGATTCCGGTTTACACAAGTTGTACTGTACTACATTTTAAAATAATTAAATTTCATATAAATCTATAAAAACTTTAAAACAATTTTATAAAACACATTGTTTAAACATTAAACAAGCGAATCGTGTATAGAATTATTCCTATTTATGCAAATTGTGCCTTAAATGATCTGTGAAATTTCATTTTAATTTTGATTAATGAATAACATAACGTTTAATTAATTTACTAAAGATCAAAAAACAAAACCCATAGCCTAAACAGTCAAATAAATTATTCATGAAAGAAAATGATAAATGCATTTGTCATAATCACGGTATAAAGTAGAAAATACAGCATCTCGAAGTACATAAAATACGTGTCAAAACATGTTGACAACATTCACTCATTTATTATGTAAACACTTTCGAGCCACAATGCAGTAAAACCTATCCAAAACGGAACGGAAACCTGCCTAAACCGGATGCCGTGCCATTCCGGTTTACACAGGTTTTACTGTACTAAGTACACTTTGCACGAATTATTATATATATTTTCCAATTTTAATGCACTGTACCGCATGTTAAATATGTAAAATATAAAATTAAGTCTATATATCACACGGATATAATTCTTTAAAATACCCGCTTCTTTATATAAAAAATTTAACGTTATTTAAATGAATGGAAATCGTAAATCAAGTTAACATAATAATAAAAGTATAGGAAAATTTAAAATGACGTCTTCTCTAACGTGTAATATCACAAAGAAAAGATGTCTTCTTTGATATAATCAATAATTCATTCGTGTTACGAAGAGTAGAGAACTATAAAATAGATGGATTCTACGCAATGTGGAAGGAAAGGGAAAAAAGCATTGCATACGCTTCCCTCGATAAAAAGAATTTGACAATATAATACGGTGAATATGTTCATTACGTCGAAATTCGTTAAGCCCAACTGCAAACTATTGTTGGTTTCTGTTATTATCTTGGTTATTGTTACGCTTTTTTTCCTAGAAAAAAAATTTCCAGGTCAGTTGTGTTCCAGAACTATTATGAAAAGTTTAGAAAGTGAATTTATGCTCTCTTTAATCCGTGTCGATAGTGCTTAAAAATTGTATTTTGTCTAAAAATAAATGTTTCTTACCAGATATATGTGTCTAATAAATGTCAGTTCGTTCTAGTGATTTATAAAACTGTGTAATAATAAGTAAATAAATACTTATATCTAAGTATATATGCATAAATGCGCACAAGCTTATAAATACATAATAGCATAAACTGTACATATATTTTCTGATGTGCATTTATTTATACACACACAGATGTGTGTAGATGTGTATAATCTAATTGTGTGTGTAAATAAATGCACATAAGAAAATATAAGAACCCTGTGTTTGTATATATATATACTTATACAAGGAATTTAAACATATGTTTGTAATTACACATGCCTGTATTAATAATAACTATTTAAAAACTTATTAGAAATGCTGAACCTCATTAATTCGACAAGCTTGAGACCAGATAAAGTGCCAAAGTAGCGGATTTTTCCAAATCGGTGATGCTTAGAGGAAAAATAGCAATATTTGTCTTATAGAAGCACCAATCAAAGTAAGAATGCTGCTGAGACGGAAGCGAACAATGGGCTTGTTCGGAAATATTAACCAGTGAGACCGCTGAGACCGGACATAATTCAAAAACAATCGTATCATGTCCGGTCTCACCGGTTAATATTTCCGAACGAGCCCAATATAGAGCGCGTGTTGCCAATTTGCGGATGATTGTCCGATTTACAGCTATTTTGAAGTGGCCCTGAAGGTTCTACACGGGTGATTAGTGAGGTTCTACGCGGTACTTACTTATTCATATTATATTTGTTACTGTATTTGTAAATGCTTGTAAATATGTGTAAAAATATAGCGCAATCTTTCTATTCATTTGTAAACTGTCCTTATTTAAATATCTGCAGAATATTCTAATTAGGAAAAAATCGAAAAATTATTATGATGCCGGGCTGCAATTTTTAGCCACATTTTAATTTAAAATATCCAAATATAAATTATTTAGATTTAAAAAATGTGACATCACCTGAATATTATACACCTTAGAGCTGCGATTTTCAACCGGGGTGTTTCGAAAATTTTTAAAGGTTATTAAATCACGTGATTTTTTCCGTGTAAATTTAATTATAGGTTCGAGTGTGCCTTGAGATAAAGAAAAAGGTTGAAAAATACTGCTTTAGACAGTCGAGTGATACATTGTTGATCCCGATTTATCGTAAGGATCGATTCTGTACCAAATTTATCGCCTTATGTAATAAGGGGAAAATTTGGAATAAAAATCACGTGACTTCCGGTCCAGACCGGAGGTTCGCATACAGTTAGTCGGAGCATCCGGCCTCTGAACTTTCCATGTCTGGTCGCGATTTTCCTCTATCTAGATGAAAATCGCGACCAGATATCGTTATTTAACTCGGTTCTCGAGATTAACGACAGTGGGAATTCATAGGTCTGCATTTGAAAATTGCATCCCGATAAATATAAATTATAGTAGCAATAATTCTTTGTATTGTATTATAACAATTACTTGTACTCACTTATAAATATATTTACATGTAAATGTACGTTTACAATTGAGTAATTGTTACAATACATTACAATAAATTTGCCTTGTAATGAACACGAAAATGTATTTTCTGTATATTGTTTCTGCACGCTGAATTTATGAATTTTGCGTAAACGTATTCAGAATAAGTAAATAATAATGAATTATTTAAATTTATCTTTAAAATAAATTTAAATAATTTATTATTATTATTATGATTACTTTTAACTAATTTTTAGAGTTTTGTTAAAGGATATACAAGTATGAATTTTTAATTATTAAACTTTTGGCCTGTCTTTATATTTCTGCAGAACGTTGAATTATTATTTATTGTAAATTAATTAAATATAATAATTTTCTAGCTACGATGAAATGCTGAATAAGAAGTATTTTATATTATATAAACTATTTTCCAGTTCTAATACGGTTCTAATTGGGCTGCAATTTGAAAAACATCGTAAACCTATACATTCCCACTGTCGTTTGTCTGTCTGTCCTTCCTTAATCTCGAGAAGAGAGTTAGATAAGTGAAAGCCGAAACCAGATATGGAAAACTTAGGGGTTCCGATTAAATATATACGAACTTCGGATGCATACCGGAAGTCACGTTATTTCAAATCAAAAATTATTTTCCTTAAAGGAGTTAGATAGATGACCGGCATGACTCTATTGCTAACAGGAAAAGCGTGGTGTACGGGGGCAAGACTACTAAAATCGAGAGCATATATTTTAAATTAAATAAATTAAAAATTGCAGCCTGGCATTGTGACGATGTCACAATAGATAATTGCTCATTTGGTTTCATTTCCAATGATTTTACTTGGTTCCAGTGTGTAAATAATTGTAAATCTGGTTTCGTCCCAATGATTTCACTCCGGTTTTAGTTATAATGGATTGTTATTTGGTTCAGTTCCATGGTTGCAATTTTTGGTTCCAATTCATTGGTTCGAGCACATTATCATTTGAGATAATTTACTGGAACCAACGAATTTAGGAATTAAATTTAATTCCGGAATATAAATTTAACAGGTTTTTTTTTAAATAAATGAAATAAATTGAGTTTCTTTTTCTAATAACAGAAAGGTATTATCGTATACTAAATAATTCGAAATAATAATTTAAAAACTTTCAGCAACGAGTTGCATGACTTTTCCGGCAGTTTTTAAATTAAGTATGACGATATCTGTTATGAAATTTTATTTGAAAACGTTCTATATTATTAATTATTATAAAATGGAAATTTTAGAATAAAGACGAGGTTTATATTTAAAAAAAAAATTGTAAATGCTAATAACGAGTAATCAATCCCACTTCACTCAGGACATGACACATCACCCGCTCTATCTCCCCATTCCTTCGATCTTTAACCAGCAAAATTTAACAGCATCAATGTCCCTAATATACAAATCTCCTTTCAAAATTTCAGAAAATTTGGATAAAATACACTGGAGTTATTAAGTTTCAAATTGGGTGAACAAAATCGTGCCTCCCCCACAACTAATGTCTATACATACAGAAAAACTCCCCATTTTTTTAATTTCTCGACGTTTCGAGGTTCCTGAGTCCAAAAATATAAAAATCTTGGAGTTGGGGGGGGGTCATTGTTACGCCAATCGCCATACTTTCTCTGCATTATATATAACAGCCAGAAAAGTAAAAAGATATTTAATTTAATTATTTTATATGTTGTAAATTTTAATATGTAATTTATAAAACGTTAAAAATTTATTATATATTTTTATCGAGTTAATGATGCCTTTTTTTAAATTTATATTAATATTTTAATTAAGAAAGGCATTTTAAAAATTATAATAACTTTTTTCTATTAAGACGTCATTAAGCGACGAAGCTATTTTTAATTGTAAATAAAAGAAAAGAAGAAATAAAATTAGATTTATATAAAACACCCGAAACGCAAGATTCCCAGAAGAGCAGTAAGATCGGATGTTGTGGATTTATATATATTTTGTTTGATCAAATTCCTAGTTCGTGTTAACTTAAAGATCAAAGAATTACTGACATAAATGAAAATAATAAATTTTCAAAAAGAAGACCACACAATTTTCTTTCCTCTTTCTTTTCGTTTTATTTTTTATTGGAAATGTCACTGCCTTTAGTTGCAATTTAAAAGAACGTAAGATCCCTTTAGGATGATAAATAAGAAGTAATGATGCAATTCCATGCGATGTTTTCTAAAATCAAAATCTTTGTAGCAGATGGAAGAGTAAGAATTCTTGCTTCACTCGCTTAATAGGTATGTCGAAAAGTTGTTGTTTAAGAATAAAACAAGAAAGATTCGTCGATGGCCAACATCCCAAAGGATCTCCGTTCTCAACAAAAACTTCAAAGTTTCTTCCTATTACTAAAGGAGTTTCATCCTTGTGATGGGAGAAGAAAAATGATTTCTAACCTTGCAACTCGAGAACTTAGCTTGGAAATTGCTTGCCATCGACCGTCATATTGTTTCAACAGTTGTATCTTCGCACATATGAGTTTTATTATTATCATTTCTCTCTCTTCTTTTTTCTTTTCTTTGTCTTTTCTATTGAAAAAATTCAGCACCGTACTAATTATCATTAATGTGAAAAGTTTCTCGAAAGTTTTATCATAAAATATTAATAAAGGAGTTTTTGGAAAGTATATATATAGATGCTTCATGCAAAAATATAGAAATTTGATCGATTTTTAAAGCTTTTAAACAATTATTTTCTAGGATGAAAATTTGAAAAGCCACTATTTAAATAATTGATATTGTTTTCTTTATAGGAATAGAAGAGAAATATAATATTTTCAGAGGCGAAAAGCTGCAAAGTTTTGTACAAAGAATCATTGTGGCAATGCAGCATCATTAGCATCAAAGACACGATGGGTTAATGATTAAAAGAAATCGAGCATCTTAATAATCAGGGCCTCATCAATTGCAATCGATAGCATCGTTGCCCCCATGTATCAGAACATTATAGTTAATAATAATTAGAATTATTGCATGATTTTAAAGAATAGCGGCCCGAGTGATGCTTACTTACAGAACTTTCTATTCAATGCTTGCAAATAGAATTTGTAAGAGGGCAATGATCTTTCGAGTTGAAAAGATGAAGTTGATTTCTCATTCAGTTCACATCCAGACTGGATTTAAGATGTTAATAGAAAGAGTGAGGCCGCTTTGTTTTAGAAATATCGATTCTAATTTGATTATCAGCTTCGCGATTGGAGTAGTTTACCTTTGATTTTCTTTACTTCCTCATTTATTTGATCCTATTCACTTTTTACAATCATTTAACCAAATAACTACAGATTTATTTGGCCGTTCTCTATCTACATTTAAAGCACGATTGATACAGTCTCGACGACGAATTACCATTTAAAGGATCAAAAATATCAACTAGTATATTGTTACTTTTAAAAAAATTCTTGTTTTACTTAATATTTATACTCTTAAGAATGTTATTTAATTTAAAAAAATTAGTACTTTTCGTAAGAAATATCTCCGTTAAGTACGGTTAAACGTTCGAAATTTATATTTTTATTAGTTTAAATATAGAACTGACATTTATTACGTCTTCGTTTATTTTTTTTATTTATTTTTAATTACAGTAAAAGGCATTGATTTTATAATAGTCTGTTAGATTTATAATCATCTTTCTGCTTAACTCCGCAGCTGCCAACGCTTCTTAATCACATTTAAGAGGATTCGTTTTAAGAAAGTCAGAAGTCTTTCATCCCATTAACTGTGAAATAAATTTTACTTTATATTTATTTAAAAAATATTCATTATCATTTGCGTGTTTTTTCACAAAAATAAATTAACTGATAATCTGAGAATCCTTAACAATTTTTTTCTTGGTTTAAATTCTCAATATCCTATTCACAGATGAATTTTTTAAAGACGATCTTTAAAGATAAAGCAATAGCAAATTAAATTAATAAAATTAACTTTTCAGTTAAATATTTTGTTATTCTTCCGTTTTAAACAAGTTTAACCGTATTCAAATGAATAAAAGATTTTTCTCGTATTATATTATGCACCAAACATACGTGAGTATAGTAAAAATATTATAAATTTCTCCCTTTTTTCAACCTTGTATAGGCTCCTATACTACTGTAAACTAGTTAAATATTCTATTGTTTTGTAATTATAATTGTAGAATTATCAATATACACGTATACTTTATAAACATTTTCTACTGACAATTTTTAGGAAATTAATTTCAGAGCATCTTCATTTAATAATTTATAACATCGCTAAAAATCAGTATCAATAATAAATGAATATACATTATTAATATTAAGTAGTGTTTGATCATTTTTACGAACATAAAGCACAACACGCGATAGTGTTATTTTTAAGTAAAGAAAATATTTTGTTTTGTTTTTAGAATTTTTAAAAAAAATTTATGAATGTGTTAAAAACATTTCTAAAATGTTATTGTTTTGGTGTGGCAAGCTTCTAGTGAATTTTATTACTTCGGCTTCAACGACTCTGTATAAAAATCTGTAGATAAACAACAAACGTATACACCTAAAAATAGCACTCAAATGTAACTATAAAAATAACATTAGCATTTTTTAAAAAAAACTAAAGTAATTCAAGTACTGTACATTGGTTAATTATTTTTAAAAGATTATTCCGAGTTTAATTATAGGAATTTGATATATTATTTTAAAAATATATTCATATACTTATCTTTTTTTGTATAAATTTATATAAAAAAAAGAATTACAAAGTTTTGATAATTCAAAATTTCAGTTAATTACTTCCCGGCTGTTACGTATAACACGTGGAAAGTATGGCGATTATAAAAAAAAATAATAACCCACTTTGAAGCGTAATAACTCCCGCGCCTTTTGTCGAAAATTTCTGATATTTTGCGAGAAAATTTGAGTATCGGGGAGAAACGTTTCTAGTAATTTTCGGGAATATTGGACCATTAGTTGGGGAGATATGACCCCATCTCCTTAATATCTCCACTGCCAACCTGAAGACAAAGGTAATTGTAACAATTATTAGAGATGCAAACAAATAAAGAATGCCGGGAAAGTCCAGCAACAACGTTACAAAAGAATAAAAGCTTTTTTTATGTTTTTCAGTAACTATAACATTTATTTATTATTAAAATAACAAAACAAAAGCTCAAAACTCTTTCAATTAAAAAAAGAGTGACAAACTATAATTTATTTTCATTTTAAAATATAATTTTAAGAATACGATCATTTACAGTTTGGTAAACTTTAGAAGTAATTTTCATGCAAATTATCACATTTACAATATTTACTTCTAATGTCAACAATAAATAATATTGAATATTTGCAGAATCAAATGAGTAGAAGACTTAAACCCAATAACGATACGCAGAATCATTAAAAAGATTGTTAAACTAATAACTGTTCTTAACGAATATTAAGTTTTAGAAAATGTATTTTTAAAAAACCCAGTTTTTTGCAATATTTAAACTTAATTAATAAATAATCATTAATTAAATTTAATTATTGTAATATTTTTGGCATTTTATCAGCTGTATAATGTTTAAAATAAGTATTTAAATTACAATTACCTGTTGGAAAATAATATAAATATGTATTCCAGATGATAATTTAAATTAATACACAAGAATGAGGAGAGTTGATAAAGAAAAAACTGAGTTTTAAATGAAATTTTCTTATAGTTTTAAATTTTGGTGGTTAAAGGTCGAGGGGGTAGGGAGATAGAGGGGGTCATTTTTCGCATGTCGAGTGTGATTTTACTTTTGCCATTTTATAATAAAAAATAATATAAAAAGTTTTTAAAATAAAATTATCTAACAGATGGCACCACGCATAATTTTCATTTTTTTCCCGGGAAAGTTACGCAACTCGTTGCTAAATTTTTATTTTTAAATTACAAGTAATCTCTGTATGTTTTATCAATAAAATTCAAATTTAATCAGTATTGTAATTAATAAAATAGTGTTTATCATTATAATTAATTCAAATATTAAATGTATAATACAGTCAATATAATTATGTAGAAGAAATAGGAGTAAAAATAATGAATTTGCTTGAGAAATAATTGGAAATGTTTAGCTTCTTAACAGTTATGATTTCAATAAGATGTAATGAAAAGAAACTATTCTGTTCTTTCAATTCACTCTGTTTACTGAATTGGAGGAATTTTCTTTCTTTTTTTTTGTAACAATCAATTAGTTCATTGTTTGCTACAGAAAATAAAGAAAAATATATTCTTTTTGAATATAATTGGCTATATTAAATTAACTCATTTTCTAAATACTAATAATAGTTAAGCTTTTTAATTTAATATGGCTTCATTATAGAAGATAAAATGAATTTGTTCTTATTTAATGTAAAAAATTAATTTATAAAAGACTTTTTTGTGTATTTTCTTGTTTATTACTGATGAGCGAGTTATCAAATGGAAGTGAGGTAATTATCATATTTATTTATATCAAAGTAATGAAGATAACTTATATAATCTTTGTGTTTCTTTCGTAGAATGTATACGTATACAGTATAATAAATTCTTAATTAAATTTAATTATATTTAAAATTTTAAACTAATTACGGATATGCATTTATTTTAAATTAGATAATTAAATGTTACGTAATGTACTGTATTATACAAATTGGGTGGAAAATAACTAGGCATAGAGAAATCAAAATAAGTTTTGAAATAATAAAGCAGCAACAATACAACTTATATGCCTATATACATCTATCGATGGAACGTTGTAATTCTTTCATCTGTTATGTGAGTAATGCCCGAGAGAGGCTGCACGTGGAATAAGATGGCCGACCGTTTGTATGCTTGGGAGAGAGCGCAGATTGCTGCATACTATGAGGTGTGGAAATCAATGGTTGTTGCGCGGAGATGGTAACGTACGGTAAAAGGACGCCATGCCACAATCCCTCCGGAAACAGTCAAGAATTGCCATTCGAAGCTAAATGACCACAGGTAGTTCAGTTCAGTTGGGATGCAGAGAGAAGTGGCCATCCACATTACGATCTGAGGAAGACTGTCTTCGGTGTACGACGCTGGAGTTTATATTGAACTTTAGATATACATTCGTATTTTATTTGAATAAGGCACGCGTCAAATAATTTTTATTCTATTTTCATTAGAAATGTAAAAGTTATAGCGATTTATTAATATCTAGTTACTTCTCACCCAATCCTAGATGCATAAACAGAATTCCTCAATTTATAATCTCCACTTCTTTACTGTTATATTTTTCTGTTATAATTGTATTAAATGCAATGTATTATTGTTAACTTTTCTAAGAGGTATTGTACGGTTAAAACTTTCATCACTAAATTAGTAAACTAAATTTATCATACTATCTTGTGAGTTAAGAAAATTAAACGGCTCGCTTTACGACGACAGAGCAGATGACTTTTATCACTTAATTGGTCATATAAGTGAGGTGTACCTACAAGTGAATTGTATTACTCGAATGCTTAGATATATAAATTATATAGCTTATAATTTTTATGCTATTTACTGCTTATCAATGTGTATTTAAACACATTGATAAGCAGTAGATGTAAACAGTATGTCCACTCGCTTTGTGACGGGTGTTCAAGATCCAATTAGATGGCAAAAGCGGGGGTGTACGTTAGTATTATATTACTTCAGTGCTTATACTTAAATGATATATTTTACACTTTAAATTTGCAATTTTATAACGATTAAGTTGTTATTTTTGTCTAATATTTCTTATTCATCAGTCGACACATCAAAGAAAATGAAACGAAATATCAAACTTATTTTGTGATTCCAATAAGAATTCCATTTTCATTTCCAAATTATTGAAATTTTACATCCGTCATCATGCATTATTATTGGATTTTTGAATATTCTGTTGTAAAATAATATTTTATTCTATCAAAATTCCTTAATAAGCTACGAAATTAGTTATTTTTTATTGTAATTCTAAGCATATAAATATGTATTTTACCGATTTCGCATGACTGAATTTAAAAATATTAAATATTTTATATTAAATCTAAAGAAAAAACGTACAAAATTCTAAACGTAGCAATTATGCCTTGATTATTGCTTATTTTTAATTAAAATTAGCCTTAGAATATTGTAAAAATATGGCAAATTATAAAGTAAATGAGCAATTACTTATCCTGACATCGTCACAATGCTGGGCTGCAATTTTTAAAAAATTACGTGACTTCCGGTCCAGACCGGAAGTTCGTATACTGTTAATCGGGTTTCCAGCTCTAAATTTTCTATATTTGGTCTGGATTTTCATCCATCTAACTCCATTCTCGAGATAAAGGAAGGACGGACGAACGGACGGACAACAGTGGAAATGCTCACAAGATTATTTCTCCGAGAATATTTGTGACATTGATTACAAGAATACATATGTTTTAAAAAAACTATACAGTAAAACCTGTCAAAACGGAACCCGAATATAAAGGAAACCTGCCTAAACGGAAATAATTCTTCAGATCGGTGCGATTTTCTACGTTAAAAAGGAAACTGTTTAAAGCGGAACCAGCCAAACAGGAAAAAAAATATTTGTGCGATTCCGGTTTACACAGGTTTTACTGTAATTACCGTCACGAAATTTGGGCATTACTTATTATATTTTAAAACGGTAAAATAAAATAATACAGTTTCTTCCGTTTTCATATTTACTTTTTTTTATCTTTTAAGGATATGAATACATTTGAAAGTGTAAAATAAATAAATAAAATAATTTTTGAAGGAAATCTCTTTCCATCGAGTGATTCAAGCGGGTCGAACATTTAGAAAAAGATAACAGGTTGAAAAATAAACAACAACTTACAGAAGATTGAAGTTCGATTTTTGAGTTGAGAAAAGCGTAACAAGTTCTACGTATAAATCGATATCGAAAAACTTGTTTAAAAAACTCGATAAAAATGATACTGTAATGTAATATTGGAGAAAATATATTTTATTCTATTAGATAATTTTTAATTAAGTTTTATTTAAATTTTTTATATTATCAATTATTACGAGATGGCAGAAAGAAATCTTCATCCCGTCCGACCTCACTCGAGATACAACACCTGATCCCCTCTCTATCTCCCTATCCCATTGACCTTTAACCACCAAAATTTAACATCATCGATGTCCCTAATACCCAAACTTCTGTGCAAAATTTCAGAAATTTTCGACAAAAAGCGCAGAAGTTACTAAGCTTCAAATTGGGTGAACAAAATTGTGCCCCACGCACTCAAAATAATCAAAATAATACACCGGGAAAGTTGGACTTTGTATTATCCAAATGACTGAAAACATGTGGAAACACAAAGTAAAAAGAATGATTTTTCTAAAACTTGAGGTGAGTCGACTCTCGAAATCTCAGAAAGTTATGCAATTAGTGGAACTTGACGTTTCAACAACAGATATTATTAATGACGGAACGAAGCCAACCAATTACGATTAGTTAGACAATGATGATATAACTGAAATGTGTTACCAAAATACAGACATTGCAACTAACATTTAGACAAGCAAATTTTGGTGGATTTCACAAAGAAATCGTGGGAAGAAATGACTTAATTCCACTACATTTGCTTGAAACAATGGACTAAGTGTTAAGGCACGGGATGAATACTTTCTGCATGAAGATAACAAAACAATTTAATTTCAGTATTGATAATATTGTAAATGGAGAGAATTTCGAACAATTGCCTTTGGTTCAATCTTGATTAAAATTGAAGACTTCGAAAAAAAGAATATAAAAACTTTCTCAATCTCCAGGGAAATCTAAAAAATATTAACTGGAATTGTCAAGAATTGGGAAATAAAAGGGTTTGAAAAAATTCTTTAGACTTCGGCCGAATTTGACACGATCAAGATAATAGAAACTAAGTTGACACACCCAGTCGAAAATAAATTTCTATTTAAGAATCAATTCTATGTTATTTATAACACAGCGCAGGAAACTATAGGTCCTACTTGGAGGCATTTGTCTTTTAATTAACAAAGAATTGGGCAGATTAAACAATTAATTATATCTAATCATTATTTATTAGAGCTTTAACCGAGGTTAAAAATTTTTAGTTAAATATCCTGAAATACAAAATCGTAATGGTATGGTTGTATGGTTGTACTGTACTGTACATTGTTCACCCGAATGTAAGCTTAACACAGGGTGATTCACTCGGGACCCAACACTTATTTTGTTCAGTATCTCATGATTGCACAGTTAATTCAGAATGCTGGCATTTCTAAAGACACTTCACAATATACTTAGTAAAATCTTTCTAGATTGGCTGTATGATCTACATCTAGGCCTATATATCCTAAATGGGCGAATCAGTTCAGATATTCCTGTAGAATTCTCTATTTCCTCAAATTTGGCCGACTTTTGTTAACTTGAGAAATGTAATCCCTCTATATTGCTGGGCCTGTTTCAGTGTCGCGTTATCCTAGAGCGAAAAGGGCAGTTGCCTGGGGCCCTCACCAACAGAGTGCCTCAAACCAATCTTTTATAAGAAAACATTTCCTGAAAAAGTCCCCCCAAAAATGTCTGATATCAACAGTGTATATGGGGCTCGCTAATTCAAATTCGCCTGGACCCCAAGAAGCTATTACGCGCCACTGGCCTATTTAGATAACATAGTTTTGCACCAAACAAGATTTTTAAGAACCTAATTGTCACGTTACACATAGTATTGCCAGGTAGTTAGGGATAAAATCCGGGACAAAATTAGTTCTTCCGAAATATACAGGGATGCTTTAATTTCAAGACACGAAGGGTGTGTTTTGTTACTCTGCCAATGACAACAATACAGTAAAATGTGGAAAAAAATACTTTATTATAGGAACAGTCTTTAGAAAAATTGGAAAACTCCCCGGAAAACCAGGACATTTGGCGATCCTAGTTATACAAAGTTGCCTGTATTTAAAATTGGATTTGATTCATTGAATGAATTAAGTTGCAATGATATTGAAAGGGCAAGGAAAGTTTTCGGAATAATTTATTTATGATTATTAAGACACTGCAATATTAAGGCAAAGGAGTTTTGTATTCATAAAAGTGTTAAAATGAAAGAGTTGTAAATCTTTCTCCTTTTGATCTTTTTATTAAATGAGCATCTGAAGCAGATCCATTTAAAAATTAAAAGTATCTCAGGCTCTAGCTAACGGCCTATAGTTTTTAATCATGTTGCCCCTGCTGAAGAATTGGAAGCGCGTGGTATGTTGTAGAACATTCTGGAATCTTTTTTTGCACTCAATTTTCTGCTTTCAAAGTGCCAATTTCATGTAGTTGGTTCCACGAAGCTTGAAAACGTCATTCAAGGATGGTGACTTGTAAAATTACGAAAATAAAAGATAAAGAATAGCTTTTCATTACCTTCAAATGACTACTTGATAGAGTTTTTTTTTTTTTGTAGGTTAAAAACTAGATTATGCAAACTTGTGGGGATTTTTTCTAGATACACGTTATTTAAACTTGAAAGAAACGTGCCAGGATTGGTTTATTTGTTGATGGCAACGCGACACTTGAACGATGCCTCCCGGAAGGATTTTCTACAAGAAACTGGCTCCTATTTAGGTGTTACAAACGTGAGGAAAACCCGGAAAATTCCATCTGGCTTTTCTATTGGCCAGACACAAATCCATGACTAGTGTTCAGTGGTTTTTATCCGCTCGGCCACTGGTGGGTCTCGCGGAATCTACCGGGACATACCTACCATTCGTCATGAAACAGATAGATTTGGACTTTTTTCATTCTCGTTAAAACTATTGATTAAATTTTAATATTAGGTTCTACAAAGTAAAGATAATACTTTATAAATTGTTATAAATCAAACGATCAAAGAACCCGTTTGGAATTCTACGTTGCTACTTGATAATTTTCCAGATTAAATCAATTATACATTACATCATTAATGAAACCCGCCTTTTTAAATCGCGTACTATGAGATCAAGAATCTTTAAATAAGTAAAGTTCCGTACATTAGAAATTCCTTTTATGGTTCCGTATATAAGGATGCAAATCCGAATAGCAATTAAAAGACTATTAATATAACTAAAATTAAATAAATACTCGATAATTATTAATTAATGATGAGTATTGACGGCCGGACGGGCGAGGCGATTGAGTCATCACCCTACCTCTGGAGACCCGGATCGAACCCAGAAATATTTCATGGACTCGGATATATCGGGCTCCGTCCTTCACCCTATCCTCATTGTGGGTCTGTCCAACTCACACTGGTAAGCAAAATAAGCCCTCTTAGTACCAACAGGCGTAAAATTAAAAAAAGACCGAGTAATTTTTTCTCTAACACAGAATTGTCATAAACATTTTAAGGTCAACTTTTTACATATTAAAAAAATGTAAAGCCTTGAATGAGACCCAAAGTAAGGGTGAGGCTTACCAGTGGCCGAATGAATAAATCCACCGAACACTGGTAGTTGGTCGTGGGTTCGCTCCTGACTAACAGGCTGGTCCCGTGGAGTTTTCCGGGCTTTGTTCACGTTTGTAACACCTAAATAGGGCCCAGTTTTTCTTAGAAAGACCTCTCGGGGACTACTCCTTATGCGAGTCACCCAAATGTTAATGACTGATGAAACCAATTGAGAAAGGATATGATATAAAGCCAATCTCTGACATTAATACAGAATTACAGAAATCGACTAAACGAATTGAGTAAACAACAGATGTAGTCTATAATTTTTTTTATTAATATCCATAAAAGAATTAATTTACTACGGTAATCTTCTACTAAATAATGTAATTGCACTGTAACGGGGTGAATAAACCCTATAGTCGAATTCTTTCGGACTATTGGATTAAGTTATACGTTCATCTCGTGAACAAAACCTTACTGTATCATCAATTATTTTCTATATTTAATTGTAAATATTGCTCTAAATAAAATAATAATAAACAAATAGACTATAATTAGCACTAAATATTTTCTTAAATGGCATTTTTCTATTCAAATTTAATAATAATAATACTTAAAATAAATTACAATTTGCCTTCGAAATTCGTGTATAACGCGCATATTAATCAAGTAGTGTCGGAAAAATTTAATTAATATTAAAGGGGGATTTAGAGTAAACTTATAAATTAATATTTTCAAAATTAATTTTTAAAATATTATTTTCGTGTCTTAACTTCTTAATTTGCATACGATTTGTGTCGACGTTTCACTTTAGAAAAGTTAAAAATTATTTTACAGATTATAAAATTGATTCTGTATAAAATCGAATTAGAGAAAAGGATTAGAAATGATTAAAATTTTGAAAAAGTCGAGAAAATTGATAACATTTTTATGATATTTTAATGTCAAACATTTGTTAAAATTATCATCACCACTTTGTTAATCTTTTTGTCCGTTTGGTTGTCTGTCTGCTAGATTTCTCAACAACTCTGTTTTTAAGAACATTTTAAAAGAAAATCAGACATAATCTAAACTCTCATCCCTGGAAGAAGAAAAGTATAGAGAAGAAAGATGAAGAAGGAGAAGAATAAATGAAAGAATACATTAAAACCTGTTCAAAACGGAACCCGAATAAAAAGGAAACCTGGCTAAACAGAAAAAAAAATTCATCGTAACGGAGCGATTTTTCTGTTAAAGAATAACCCCGTTCAAACCGGAAAAGCCGCGCGATTCCGGTATATTTAAAATAAATACATTTAATATTTTAATTAAGATAGAAATATTTTTTCAACAATTAATTATTTAATAAAATTTTATAAAATTTTAAAACAGTTTTTTTTTTATTTAAATTAAATAAAATGAGTTTGATAAAAATTGATTGCGACGAAAATATCTTTCAATCTAAAAGTAGAGATGATATGATTGATATCTGATACGGAAACGTGATCAAAAACTGATACTTGAAAGGTGAGATATCAATTTTCTAAAATGATTATTTTTTAGATGTGATATAACAATTCTAAAATACATTAAACATTTCGATTTTTCAAATTATATGTTTTTACTTTATAAATATTTATTTTGCTTTATTTGTTACACAAATACTAGGAACTGGCAACAGTCCCTACAACAGAACAAAACAACATTTTATTACATTAAATGTGTCGTAAAATATAATATTTAATTAATTAGAATAATAAGGTAATATTTGATTAGTATATGGAAAAAGATAAACATCGTGTGAAATGTGAAACGTATAAATCATCTCTAGAAGAGGAAGAAGGTAATAGAAAAAGAAGAGGAGGAGGAGGAGGAAGAAGATGAAGGAATAGGGTGGACAAATAGGTAAAACACAAAGTAATAATACAAGGAAGCAGAAAGGGGAAAAATACGAAAATGAAGAAGAGATTAGAAATGGTATCTGAATCCACGCCCTTCAATAACGAATGGAATTTTCTAAATTCAGTCTGTGTGCTAAATATTATTAAAATAATAGTAATAATAATAATATTGAATACGGAGTTAATTACAAAATAATTAGACATAACGCGACTGTTTATTGAATTAAGTTGACCCGCTTAAATTCTTCCATAAATAGAATGCAAACATGAATTAAGTGAAACACGTGTAAGTCATATAATAATTGATGTACATAGCCTACATTATCATTGAATGTAAGAGTATTATTGACATATCAGGACAATACGAAGTGTAAACAGCTTCGTTCCATTAATTTACAATATTCCTTGTGAATGAGAAATATTCTAACTTTGCAAACGAGTAATAAAATTAAAAATAACTTTAAAAACTCAATGAGATGAATTTTTTTAAAATTTCCCTGAGGGATCAGGGATCGAAACCAGTCTACACTTATATATTTTTGTATAAATTGGATATTAAATATTCTATTTTCATATTTGTAGATTTGCAATTATGATATACGTCGAGATTTATTGTGGATTTAAATAGATCTTAAAGGATAATTTTTGGCTAACGTTAGTATTTTGTAGAAATGAGCAATAATTGAAAATTAATAATGATCTTTAATGAAAATTTATTACCTTTTAAACTACAATATTAAATTTAAAACACTTTTAATATAGATAAGCATTATTGTACAGTAACTTTTTATGGAACTTAATATTTGTTTAATTTACAAAAAAATGTTATAAAATTATATTTGAAGATATATATGATTTCGACCTTTTTAATAAAATAAAATCTAGTAGCGAGTTGCGTAACTTTCCAGGCAAAAAACTTAAAATTTGGTTGTAGCGCCGTCTGTTACGATATTTTATTTTAAAAAACTTATTACACTATTATTATAAAATGGCAAAAAGCTTAATTTTCAGGTTTATAGAAAAATTTATAAATGCTAATAAGGAGTAAAATCTTCATTAAGTCCGATCCCTACTCGAGATATGACACACGTCCCCCCTCTATCTTCCCATTCTTTCGATCTTTAACCAGCAAAATTTAATAGCTTTAATCTCCCTAATACATAAACTTCCCTGCGAAATTTCAGAAAATTCAGACAAAAGGCACAGGAGTTATTAAGCTTCAAATAGGGTAAACAAAATCTTGCCCCCCCCATATACACAGAAAAAACCCTCAACTTCTTTTGCATTTCTGAACGTTTCGAGGTTCTCGTACAGATTAAGGAGGTCATTTTCGACCGATGGCCATACTTTCCTTCTGTTATACATAACAGCCAGAAAGTAAAATTAAATAGAAGAGATTTTAAACGCATTATTATTTGTTTTATATATTTTGATATTAAAAGAGTCAAATTCTTTTAAACAGAGTGCCAGTTGTTATTCAGCAGTCGAATTCCATTTGGATCCCAAAGGGGTTATTCATGAATGGATGAATCGATCTGCTTCGTACTTCACTTCCCCATCGATCTTATTATTGATTAAAACTATACTAAACTATACTAAAGTATACTTGGAAATTCTGTCATACAGTTTGCAGTAGTCCAGTTTCATCAAATTCGATGTCACGTACTTCTGAAGCCACAGGCGGTTCCTCAAACAACAGGAGTTACTAATTGCCCAAAGATGAATTTGAACCCGTGATCCAAAACACAACAAACAACTTTTAATATATCCTGCAAGGAGATCGAAAAAGTACAGTACGTATTTGCGTATAGTTATTCATACTGTCGTTGTGTCCGTATATATTAAATATGTACTGTACTGTACAGTATAATATGTAGTAATACATACACTACATACTAAACTCTATAATTTAAAAACAATATCACTTCTCTTGGTAGGAATTACTGCCCGAAGTTTGTCCCCATATTTTCGAACCACCCCGTATATAATGCAGTACAATATAATAAATAATAAAATACAATACAATATAACGATAGGCCTTTATATATAATTAAAACAAACAATATATTTTTTTACTTATTTTCAATACAGTAATAATTTAATTGTTTTATCGTACATTTTTCATAAGTTTATTAATTTTAGCGATAAATTAATTTATAGTTCGTTAATAACTTGATTAATAAAATATGAATGGAGGAATTTCTATAAAATTCTATTTACTTTGTGCTGAATTAAAAAACCTAACAAAACATATTTTTAATTTAATTTTTAACCAGCGATTATTTATTGCGCGATCGTCACAATGCCGGGCTGCAATTTTTATCATATTTTTAATTTATTTCATTTAAAATATATGCTCTCCACCTCAAATAGCCCCTGTACGCTATACTTTTCCTTTAACAATAGAGTCGTGCTGATCATTTATCTAACACTTTCGGGAGAAAGATTTGAATTGAAATAATGTGACTTCCGTTGAAAATCGGAAGTTCGCCTATAGTTAATTGGGATCTCTTGAGCCTAAGCGTTTCATATCTTGTCTCGGATTTTATCTATCTTATTCCGTTCTCGAGATTGAGGATAGACAAACGGACGGACGGACAACAGTGGAAATTTATAGGTCTACAATTTTTTTTCAAATCGCAGCCCAATTATAAACTGAAAGTAATTATACCCTGTTCTAAAGTATAATTCTAATATACATTATAATTATAATTATATGACATTTATCATCATTTATTATTCTACTTATATTTATATATAATCCATGCATGTCAACAATTCAAATCTACACACGTTGTTATATACTTGTAAAAATAATATCAGAATTAATTAATATTATTCTATATTTTACATTAATTGTTCGTTAATATTCAAAAATCTTCCCACTCTTAAATTTACGAAAATTATTTTTAAAAAAACAGCAAAAGATTGTGAATAATATTAAATTTAAAAAAAATGAAATTTACATTATAAATTTCATTTTAAAAAAATAATAATTTTAATTGAATTTAAATAAAGAGGAGAAAATAAAAAGGCAAATTCAATTGTTAAAATGAAAAGCATAGATTTAAAAAATATATTTATGTTAAAATAACTGTATAATTATATTTTCTTTAAAATATTGGAGTAATGAGGCAGACAGACTGACCTACATAATTTTGAATTTTTTAAAGTTAAGCCGAAATATTTTATTTTATATGACCTTCTTACGCATTAACAGTAAGAATATATTACAGTTAACATATGAAAGTGTATAAAAATATAAAAATCATGCAGCAAATCATGTTTTATTGTAATTATTTTTACGTATATATATTCATCAACATGGCAAAGTATGTAAATAATTGTTTTAAATAAAATTATTTGAATCTGGATTATTTAAAATTAAAATAATTATCTGGATAATTTATCCAGTAATGTAACTGCGATAATTCTGTGTTGTATGCACCTAGAAGATTATTTTAATTATGATTAATTGCTGTTATATGCATCTAAATCAGAGGTTCTTAACCTTTTCCGCTGTCTGCATCTCTTGAATTTTTAAAATTCTCTCTCGAGCCACCAACAAAACTTATTCAACTTTTTATTTATTTATTTAAAGGCGTATAGTCGTTCCTTGTTTTCACATGTATTTAGCCTAACTTTAATTACAGCTTAAGCGATTAAGGGGAATATTCATCAGCACACATTCATCAATACAAAAGCATTCGGGTCTTGATTACGGGTTTATAACAGATAAAATACTCAATTATCAATTAAAATTTTAATGTTGGTGCATTTTTATTAAGATATTTATTAATTTTTTTATAGACTAAGTTTTAAAAATTCAATTAAACAGCGAAAAAATCCTCAGAAAATCTGTTTTATAACCGTCGTGTATACACCCCATAGACTTAGATGCTTATTTTAATTGTCCTCATTCGGGATTATTGAGCTGCAATTCAAGTTATAAGTTTATACATTCCCACTGTCGTCCGTCTGTTTGTCTATCGTTCGTTAATCTGAAAAACGGAGTTAGGTAGATGAAAATCGAGACCAGATACAGAAATCTTTCCATATTTGGTCTCGATTTTAATTTAAAATTGCAGCCTGACATTGCAACGATGCCACAATTATATACATTCGATTTTTTAAATTGTAATTATATGGATAGGCTTATAAAGTCATCTGGACCGGACACATCCAGCTAACTGTTTTAATTTCTATTAGATGTATCCTAATAATTATTTTAATAGTGGATATCTTGGTTAGTTACATATATTTAATTAACATTAATTTAATTATTTAAAAATTTCCTATTAATTTATTAGTATTATTCTATATAATATAAACCAAAATAAAATGAAATTCTGATTAAAATATTCATTTATTCAATACATATTATGACAGATATTAATATATATATATATAAAAAGGGAAAAAATTAAATTATTTATAGGTATATTCTTATTAAAAGTTTAACTGAATTTAATACCCGTAAGTGTTGTTAGCCTAAAGGGATTCACAGATAATTAGTGGATTGTGCAAAATAAATGCATTCCCTCGAGTGTTTATACTATTATATTATATATATAATCCTCAAGTAAATGGAGGAAAACACTATCCATTGTAAAATATAGCTAAACGCCTCCGGGTCTTCATTAGCTAATGTCCTTTACCGAAACTTTTAAATTAAAATATCTAAAAGCTCCTATTCGACACATTATATATGTGTTATTAATTTTATTTCGGTTGTGTATTAAATTATTTTCTAAAAATTTGATTTTTCAATAAAAATTTCTGCAAGGAAACTTCATTAAAGACCGTTATGTAAGAATGTATTATGTCATTTACATCTTTTGAAATCATTTTCTAAGAGATTATTGGTTAAAATTAAATTTAAAATCGTTAAGAGTCATTTTTTTGTTTTTCACTTTTATTTTTTCAGCTGTTATATATAATAGGTTTTCTTTCTGTATGTATGAATGTTAGTATGGTGGGGGCACGATTTTGTTCACCCACTTTGAAGCTTAATAGTTCGTGTGTCTTTTGTCGAAAATATCTGAAATTTTGCGGGGGAGGTTGTGTATTAGGGGCATTGATTCTATCATATTTCGGTGGTTACAGGTCGCGGGGTTGGAGAGATAGAAGAGGTGATGTGTCATATCTCGAGTGAAGTGGGATGATTACTCGTTATTAGCATTTACAAATTTTTTTAATATAAAACTCGTTTGTACCATCAAAAATAAGCTTTCTGCCATTTTATAATAATTAATAATATAAAAAAGTTTTTAAAATGAAATCTCGTAACAGATGGCACCGCACACCGATTTTATAATTTTTTTTCGGGAAAGTGATACAACTCATTCCTGGATTTTTATTTCTTTATTTCTAAAAATATTTGAAAGAAGACAAAATTCTAATGATTTAAAGTCTTCTTCCGAATAATTTTTCCGATAAATTCCGAAGAAATTCTAACTAATTTATTACCCCTTTTTTGATTCCATCTCATATCTTTTAGAATGACTTTTTTTGAAATTTTATTGGTTAAAATTAGATTTAAAATCGTTAGAAAATGTCTTGTTTTCGTGTCTTATTTTTAAAAACGTACATTTAGAAGCATTGAAACATTGATTCAATGTTAAACGGATGTAAGTAGGATCAACATTAATGTTTATTTTGATCCACTTTTTCTAAGAATTGATACTTTGATGTCAAATAAATGATCTTGTTTATACAACTTTACTAAAGTTATCGATAGTTAAATTCAATTATAATGACTTTCAAACTTTTCATGATGGATAATTTCATACTTTTTTACTTAAAAAGTTTCTTAATTGAATCTTAACATGCTTTTATTATTATTAATAATATTTTAAATTTGTTTAAACGTTTATAAGTAAGATTTTAATTTACAGACATTAGAGATTATATGCTTCAAATTATACATAAAAGTAGACTTATATCAGTAGAGAAATTGGAAATAAAAGCTTAATTTTGAGGGTAGAGGCGAGTTTTATTTTTTAAAAATACTGTAAATACTAATAGGAAGTAAAATCTTCATTAAGTCCGATCCCGCTCGAGATATGACACATGACACCCTCTGTCTCCCCACCCTCTCGACCTTTAATCACCAAAATTTAATCGCATTAATGCACCTAATACATAAACCTCCACGCAAAATTTCAGAAATTTTTGACAAAAGACACAGTAGTTATCAAGGTCAAAGTGGGTGAATAAAATATGTTTCCCACACATACATACCACATACACGCAATAACTTCCATACATACAGAAAAACCCCCTAACTTTTTTGCATATCTCGACGTTTAAAGGTCCCTGAGTCCAAAAATTTTAAATCTCGGAGTGTCTTATATGTAACAACCGAAAAAGTAAATATATATATATGTATGTATGTATGTATTCTATCCATATTTCTGTCTACTTCTATGTTTGTCTGTTCGTAAGATTTACACAAGACGTAAGATTTATAGTAATATACGATTGAAGAGTGATTACACGGAAACAATAACTAAATTATACATAAATATATACAGAAAAACTTGATATTTTATTAATTATTACGCCAAACTTTCCGTATGTTAGATTAGTTTTTTGAATTAAAAATTAACGTTTTATATTTGTTTATTTATTTATCACAAAAAATAAAATATAATACCTCTTTTTTATCATAAAAACTTAAATATAAGAGGCAAAGTATAGCTGGATATTATTAAAGTAGTCGAATATATTCCTGCTGAGAATTCTGAGTATGCGAATTTTTCGAATCCCGGATGCACAGTTTATCAATTCAGCAAAAAGGAGAGCGTAAAACGAATGTAAAAAGGGTAGCTAAAATACCAAAGGTTTATAACTATTTGTCATCCGACTGTATGTCATCATGATGGACACAAAATTTCAATGTAGCTCTTAGAAGTGACATTTTATAGCTGGTCAAGACGTGATTGTCACCGTAATGTCATACATCATACACTTTATAGGAGAGAAGAACGGGTCGACGACCGATTTTTACTGTAAAATATGCGTATTTTGTTGCGAAATTATAACAGATTCTGCTATATTATTCCTATTTTTTACTGTAGAAAGTACTCTAAAATTTTTTAACCGTCTTAAAATATCTATAAAAATTCTTTCTATATTCAGAACGTGTAAACAAACTTTACATTATTTGTGTTATTCATGAATATAAATATTAAAATTTTTAAATTAAAAATATTTTATATAAACCTAGACAGAAAAGGGAGCAACAGGACGGGCCACTTGGCACGTGTCCGACTCAGAGGGGCCCAAATTTGTCTTTTATGTAAGAAATACGAAACAAAAGTCATCCGGTTTTATTCCTATATAGGGCCTTTCTTTCAGCGATAAGTAAGGCCCTACGTAAAAATATATGTAAAGTTTACAGCTCAATTCCTCTCTTTCGGATAAGGATGGGACACTAAACACCAGATGACACAGGTCTTAACTGACGTCACTCGCGCCTTGATTATATATAACTTACAAGTATATAATCGTTGAACCAATAACCTTTTAAAATTATATAAATATATAATTTATCTATGAAGATTTTTAAAGCGTCATATAAATTATAATGAAACCTATAAAACTGCGACGAATAAAATTGAAAATTGGTATAATTTAACTTTATAATTCTATAAAAATACAAATTGAAGTATAAAATTCATATATACGTAGCCATAAATTTTATTAGAATAAGTTACTTTAAAGTTATTAAGATTTTAATGGTAGATATAATCTAGAATTCATACAATTCTAACTTTAACAACTCGGTATTTTCCATAATGTTTAATGGCTTGTTTCAATTCACGACGTTTTGGAAAGAAAATTGAACAATTTCTATCTAAAAAAAAATTATTTTGCATTATAACCCGCATAAAATTTAAGTTTATGAGGGATTAAATAAGGAAAAATATCATACATTCTGTTCTTATCAGGTGAGTAAATGGACAAACGTACTGTACAAGCATACATAAAACCGTTACGTAAAAAGTTAAAATATTATTTAATGATTTAATTTTCTTATTAAAGTAATCGCAATTAATGTATTAATTTGAGAATAATTGGTGTTAAAAAATTACATTAATAATATTTACAGAGTGGGCCAAAATCAGTTAACCGGTGAAGAATTCGGAAGTGGCACGTAAAAATGGTTAAACATTATAATTTGTGTGTTGAACAAGAAGAATCGCAAATTGAGTAATTTAAATGAATAATTGTAAACTCCTAAGTAAAGAACTTGAGACACCAATTTGTGCTTTACAACGGTTAAATGACGTTTGGGCCACTCTGGCCTATTTATTACTTTTTCATAAATAATTCTCCCATATTATTTTATTTTTAATATTTTTAAATTAAAGTTTTAATTATTTTTTTACTATTTATAAATGGTTTATTATTTTGTAAAGTTATTACAAATATTTAAAAATTTTTTTAAACATTTGAATATTATATTAATAAATTCTTTAACTTTAAAGTATTAAATTTCGAATGTTTAAAAGATTATAAAGTAGTATTTTAATTAATAAAGTTAGTTTATTAAAATAGAATTCATAATTTGATACTTTGATATAATTATAGATTTCATTAATGGATTTCTGGAATAATAAAATATTATTAAATTATTAATCTTCTTATTAATTACAGTTTAAATTCTTCAAATACTCTTTGTCTTTAGGCACTATATACATTTATAATAATGGAAGAGTGTACCAAATTAAAATTATTTTGCTTTTGTAAATAAATATAATATTATTTTATTAAAAGAAAAGCTCTTGTTACACAATAAAGTTTATAAGTTATGGATTTATGTAAGAAGTTAAGGCACTTTAAATTATAAACTCTTCGCTTACGCTGGTTGGATGACCTAGTAATTACGTAATAATAAGGCGGAGACGTGGATTAAACTACGGGCTAATAATTGGTTGAATTAAAAATGCGAATTTATAATCAACCAATTACAACCTTCAATGTCCAACCTATCAGCAACCTGTCCTAACTTCTTACATATGCCAGCTAAAAAGTTATTTTATTGTCAAATTAAATATAAATAAATATCTAAAACTAAATAAATGATATTAAATATTTCAAAAGTAAATGAATGTTTTAAAAAAATTAATTTAATATATTTTGAATTATTTATTTATTTATTAAAATGGAATTAAGTAAAAATAAAAATATTGTCAATACATTTTTCTATAAAGGAAGTTTATTAAATAAGAATAAAAAAATAATAATTAATTTTAGTAAACAAACTTATTTAAAGTAAACAATTTTTTAATATATTTAATTAAGAAAACTTTATTATTTACGACAATTAAATCAGTTTTCTTAGATCAGAAAAATTACAGAATGAAATTAAACTGTATGATAAAATAAAATTTAGATAAAATGACAGAAGCAAAAGATATCGATTATATATGAAATCATTAATTGTGACTTTTTAATATATTTTAATTATCGTTTCTGTAATTAGGGTACATTTTTTAGTTATTTTAATTAAAAATAACTGATTTTTTCGTTTTCAATTTAACTTATCAAGCTATTGACAATGGTGAAAGGGGCAAGGACTAATCGCAAGTACTGTACGGTAAATAATTCGGGCTGTATTTATAGACACAGAAGCGACAGCTCAAGGCGTTACGGTACGAAAATACAGCTGAGGCCTAGCGTTTTTAAATGTATTATTAATTAATGAAAGAGGAAGGGGCATTTATAAATTATAGCTTAAAACCCCAAGTCTAAGATTTCATGTGCTCCCGCCAGTGGCCGAGTGGATAAAACCACTGAACCCTAGTGAGTTTACTCCTGACCAACGGGTTGGCCGCGTGGAGTTTTCTGGGTTTTCTTCACGTTAGTAACACCTAAATAGGGGCCAGTTCCCTACGAAAGACCTCCCGAAAGGCATTCCTCCTCGGCAGATCGCCTTATACGAATAAAACAAAACTGAGATCCTAGGTGTGAGGGCTTACTCTTTCGGAAGCATAAAAATATAGGAACGAAATTAATAAAAACAATTTCTTTCATCAATTATCAGAAGAAATTTTAATTTATGTTACTCGTGTAATTTATTATCCGTATGATTTTAATATAAGAGACTGAATTTTGGAGCTCTCTGTGATTCTGCTGACAATACTTTTATGTAAATCTAAATATATATCGACATTTAAAGCTTAAAATTTACTTAAATTTGGGATATTTACATCCTATAAAGTTATTTTATTAATAAGATATTGGAACTATCTACACATTGTGACCAAAAATTTGCCACCAAGAATCAGACGTCGAAATCTAATGGTACTTTACAAATGCAATGATAATGAAGACGAAAATAACTGATTACAATATCACAACAAACACGATGTTTAATTAAGAATAACTGTACAGTTTAGTGGTACAGTTAGAGTCATATAGGTGATACATTGCACCTATAGGCCTGTATACAGAGATATTGTATAGCATGACGTCATAGGAACGCTTTGTGTCCTTACTACAGTTTTCCCAAAGATTTTCTTAACTGTCTCGAGATTCTGCATACTCGTTGATGGCTGAAGTTGCTATCCTAGCATGTTTCTTACATGTATTGGAGGGTACGATTTAAAGACGGTCTGATCAAGGATGTCTGCCATCATTACGGAAGCATCTTAGGAAATCTGAGCTGTGTGTAAGCTGGCATTATTCTGTTGAAAAATGGCTCATTGTAGACGTTCCATCAAAGGCAACACACGAGATCGCAGGATCTCCTAAACGTATCAATAAGCAGTCAGTCTCCCAATCACCATTAATTAAGATGGAGTGTTATAAAAAATGGCACCTCCACACCATGACACCACAAATGTTTTTCTCCAGAAATACAGCACTTGGTGAGATAAATTTTTATTTAAAACTGATATTTATACAAAAATTAACAATTCGTTTTATTCACATACTGTCCATACTTTTATATAAAAATACTCTTATTTGGATAGAAACTCGATTACACTTAGAAATTACTTTCTCACGTGTTTTTTCGCCATCATAAATTGGCGTATCATCCGAGACGTTCGCTGATTGATTGTTGACGACAAATTTTCCTGTTTTCCAAACTTTCGGAAACCAACGTTGGCCAATTTCTTTGTCGGGCAACACGTTTTATGACGTCAAAATCGGCCAACAGACCACGTTGAGCAGCAAAATCGCATAACGCTTAAACGAAGTCGGGGGTGTTAATAATAATCGAAGAACGCAGTTCTTCCTCTGCAAGTCGCCTCGTAATTGTGCAAGATAATATTTGGTTCTCGACACCTGCCCCTGTCTTTTGATGGACAGAAACTGTTAGATATAATTGTACTTACCTATCTCGCTACTAAGCAAGCTTCTCTCGAGGTATACGAGTCGATTAGATCATTTCCGGCATACGGTCTTCCCTGCAACAACTGATGAAATCTTCACAGTGAAGTCTGATCGTTCAAGATGGCTGCTAATTTGGCCAAACCAAAACCCTGTTCCCTCAGCCCAATAATGCGACTTCAGTCCGTTATTTGTATTCATACCTTCTTCGAAACTGTCGTAGAGGCTTGCCTGGTGTCCAGACTTCCAAATAACAAGTATACTGAAAATACTAGCCTTCAGGAGTCTTACTTTAAACGGTACTGAATAGCGAATTTAAAGAACTCTGCTGGTAATATTTGGCGTGCATTTGCAGCTCAACTGTATTTAGTGCAAACCTGTCTAAGATACAGCTGTATGCTGAGTTTGGCAGTAATCGGATAATTCTATCTGTGTGCAGAAGTTTTTACCAAAGAGTATATACCAGGAGTGGGCAAGCAAAAGTTCAGTGGGAGCCGAAATGTAGGTTTTGCAAAATGCATGGGAGCCGCAGTTCTGTACTTTTTTATTCTGTACCGCAGTTCTGTACCGCGATTTTATTATATAATATAAATATAATATAAAACAAATATTGAATTCTTTTAATAAACATATTTTCACAAAATTGTGGAAATAAACCTGTAAAAAAAATAATAAAAAGCAGAAATTAACACTTCCAGCAAGAGCCACATGCGGCTCTCGGAGCTGCATTTGCCTATGTCTGGTATATACTGTGATAGAACTTTTTAGTATTAGTAGTAGTATTAGTAATAATGTCAGTGCAACTGATTTATATGAAAACTGGTCACTTTATCCAATGTACAGTACATTGTTAAAAAAATCATCATTATCAAACCCATAGTATTGCAAAAATTAACACAACTAATGGTAGAAAAGTATGTGTACAGTTAAGATAATGTACAAAAATTAGTACTTATTCGACAGTTACAAAAAATGCAAATTTATGCGAAACATGCAGTGCCATAAATACAGCGTACTTGACGGAAAGTATCGTTAATGTTTTTGCTATTTGACCATCTGCCTTCTGGATAGTGTTATTGTTTTTGTAGAATGTGATGATGACACAGATATCAATCTGTGTGTCATCAGACTGAAAGCAGGTCAGTCGCAGACGGAGATATCAATAGCACTGAACTGCCACAAAGTGACATATCTAGACTTTGGGCGAAGTTCCAAACAACAGGGTAGTTAGAAGCCAAACAGAAAGTGGATGTCCATGAATGACAATCTCTCAATAGGATCGCCATTTAACGTTAATTGCATGTCTTAATAAGGAAATTTCTGAAAGACCCTCTACAGAGCTATCAACAGCCTCGCGTATACGTTTCGTAACTGTGCTTATAGGAAGCTTTAGGCAAGTGATTTTTATGCCAGAAGTCCACTGGTATATGCCCACTGACCTCTGTGCAAAGGAGGATCCGTTTGAAGAGTCAAGAACACATAAAGTGGATTTTAAAGCATTTTTGTTCACTGACGAGTTAAAGTTTTTGCAGATTGAGCTTTGCCAGATCACAATATGAAGAAATCAGGAGACCGGCTACAGTCCATTCGTATCAGGGAAAGAGACTAATTTATACGAAGCACAGTGCTACACTTTTTCCCCACTAGTATTACTACTGGAAAAAGCTACGGGGACAAGATCCTGAAACCCAATGTGAGACTTTTCAAAGGCTCCATAGATTCAGACTCTCTTTTTATGCACGACAATGCTTACACATGTAGACTTGCATTAATCAATGAGTTTCTTGCTTGTGAAGATATTCATCATATGGAATGTGTGTGCTCTTTCACTCGCCCGTTATATTAACCATTTTTTTTGGCATTAAAATAATTTAATTACTGTGGTTTTTGGTACTTTTTACTGCTTTCTTGCCTCACGTGAATAGTTAATTTACTTAAAGAATGTATTCTTTTTTATGTACAGTACATCACGTTTCATGTCGTTCTGAATAATACTTTATAAGATATAGGCCGACATTATAGCTGTGCTTATTTTTTGGATACGTTGTTTATAAGAATATTTAGTGCTAATTCAAATTATAGAATATAAATTATTCGCATCGAATTTTATTTACTAATTAAGAACCTTTCTTCCATTATGTTCAATTCGTTAATTTACAGGTCTAGCTAGAGATGTGCTAGCAGAACCACTTGACCAGATCTCAGAAAGGGGTTTCAAAATTTAGTCTTTTATGTAAAAAATTTGATGCGATAGTGATGCAAATTAAATATTCTCTTTGGTAATAGCGAAATAAATTCATTTTTACTTTCCCGGCTGTAATATATAACAGAGGGAAAGTATGGCGATCGGTCAAAAAATGACCCCCAAGATTTTTACATTTTTGGATTCAGGGGATATTGGAACGTCCAGAAATGCAAAAAAATTGGGGATTTTTTCCCGTATGTATGGATGTTTGTGTGTGCGTGTGGGGGGCAGGATTGTGTTCGCCCTCTTTGAAACTTAATAACTCCTGTGCCTTTTGTCGAAAATTTCTGAAATTTTGCAGTGAGGTTTATGTCTTATGAGCATTGATGATATTAAATTATGATAATTAATGGACGAGGGAGTGAGGAGATAAAGGAAGTCGTGTGTATCTCCAGTAGGGTCTGACTTAATGACGATTTTACTGATTATTAGAAATTTTTTACGAAACCCGTCCATATCCTAAAAATTAAGCTTTTTGCCATTTTATAATAATTAAAAATAATATTAAAAGTTTTTAAAATAAAATATGATAACAGATGGCGCCACCAAATGTTGCCGGGAAAATTAAACAACTCGTTGCTGGAGTTTTTGTTTTATCGATTTTATTTATATATTTTTAAGACTTTTAGAGAAGTTAAGGTCCTGTTATGTGACTAACCCAGGTCTGTTTATAGGATCTGAGAGAGACAAACTCAAATCATGTGAACAGACACAAAGACATCATATCGAAATTTGCTATATAGTATTCTGGGCATCTTAAAACATCTTAAAAATAGTAACTGTATTTAATAATAGGCTTTTCTTACGTAAAGGCATTTTTCTTAACGAACAATACATTAAATTGGTCGCAGATACAGAGCAAGTGTTTAAAACTCAATGTTGAGAAGACTTTAATATGTATTTTAATGTTCAACAGACTTTATAATAGTTGTAGTATCATTAATATCACGGTGTCTCAGAGTACACAAGAGGCCTAAGTCACTTCACGAGGCCCTAAATATTTTATTGTATTATATTTTTAAACAATAAAACTCGACGAAATTAATAACGTTTTCTTAATACACAAGAAATACAGGGAATGAATAATTCTTAACAAATATTTTTGAATTTGAATGTGAAACCCTATATGTAGTTATGCTCTTATAAGAAGGCCTCTCGAACTGAATTTCTCCATGAAATATTACTTGCTCATAGTACAAATAAAAGCATAATTATACAGGATTATAATTAGCGTACAAATGAGCAAGTTTAGAATAAAAAAAAGCAATATAATTCTAAAAATATTTTGCCATAATTAAAATAAAACTTTTTTATTATTATTTATTAATAAAAAATGACGTTGTCGGTTACGCACAAAGTAACCCGATCTTCTATACATTATATAAATCTATAAATAAATAAAAGATATCTTGCTATAAAAATTTTTGACAAAATTGTTCAACGGGTTTGAATCATGCAACCTCTTCAGGAATATCATATTGCTGAATTTTATCGATTACAATGTTTTTATTCAGTAACTTTTGCCCTTTCTTTCTCCATTCACATAAGATTATTCAGCAAACTTACAGAAATAAAGATTATATCTAATTATTGAAAGATGTTAAGACAACTTTATGATGTAATATTATACCTCTAATTTATATTTATTTCTTTATATAATATAGTTTGGCTCATAAGTTTTTCTTTCTATTCGAATGCTTGTTTACATGTACGGAGATGAAAAAATAAAGGTGGCAAGTCTTTGAAGTACAGCGATGTATAATTATGATTTACGTATCTAAAAGTACATTTTCTTCTCAAATTATTAATTATTGATTAATAGTCCTACACAGTTCATTAAATAGCCCATCGCAGTTTCGTTATGAAGGAAAAAATTCTATGCAAGTTAGATGCTTATATACTGGGATAATAAGCATAAAGTCCAAGATATTTATTTATTAACGAATCAACTAATGAAAAATGTATGCGAAACAATAAAATAGAACTATTTTTCGTATAGATTAACATACTGTACAATGTAATTTCAACTTCAGGGCATCTCTAGGAAACGTGAAGGGAATCATGACATCAATTTTGGTATTTACTGAAATATTTATTAAACGATATTTTCATTATTTAAATTTCTAACATCACTAAGAAACAGACTTATTGCTCTATTATATTTTAAAATTTGCAAAATATAGAATGCTTTTACATTAGGCGTTAATATAATTAATAACAAATACTATTAGTTTAATATTAAGTTATCGAAAGCTTAGGAGCTGGATTAACAATAATAAAAATACTACAAAAAAATCTGTTCATTAATGTAAACTACAGTTATAATTAATTATCCAATTAAATTTTAATTTATCTACCAATATTTTCTAATTAAAACACTAAACATTTTAAACAAAATAATTATTTTAGTAGCTGTATAAAATTCATTATATCCATTTCTTCATAATCAATACAGTTCCTTAATATTTGTTTTTTAAGATAAAAAAGTAAGGAAAAAAATAGTTAAAAATTTTAAAATAAATTAAATTATACACAGATATTTCTGACATTTATTATTTATGAAATGAAATAATGCAGGTCACGTTTGAAAATAATTTATGTAATCCCGAATAATCCAGATTTTAAGGCTAATTTAACCAAGTTTTGAACAATGCAAATGGTTTAACTACTTCAGGCATTTTCTAACTTAATTAGGATTTAGATTGTAGAATTCTAAAACATTTTTCGATACTTTTATAACTATAATTTGCATACCTCAACGTTTTGGAATGAATTTTACTTAAAAGATATACTGTTTATATGTAATATTATCTCATGAAATATTAACTATCTCCTTCTCTTGTTACTTTTTAGAAGTAAATTGAAGATTTAAATGGTTAAAATGTATTTTATTTTAAAGAATTTATGGTTAAAAAACTTTCTAGATAGTTCTTAACAGTTTATTAAATAATAGCTTGCTTTTCTTATTTAAAAAAATATTTTAATAATTATAAATTGCATCATATGTAAATTTACATTACTTTTTTCCTATAATTTCTCTTAAAAATCCATTCTATCCACAGAAAAAAAAAAATTTTAAATGTTAAGTTAAATATGAAAAATATGTTCAAGATTTTAACTTTTTTTTATAACTTTTTCCACCAATTTAATAAAATAATTATTGAATTTATTATATTTTTAAAAATATTTAAGATATAAAATGTATACGGTGGCTCAAAGTAAGTTAACTGAGCTTCCAACCAAGCCAATCACGAATGCTGTTGTTGCGAAGTGTTCATAATGTATTATTGGTTATGCAAATATACTTTGTAACATTCTATAATAATTTTTTATCGAATTTTAGCTTGTTTTTTTAATATTTTCTATACAAATGTAATATTGTGCTTCTGGACAAATATCTAAGGCACCTCTCAACTCATATTTGTAACCTTGATGTACAAACTGAACAGATTATTCCTAAATGCAATTGACAGATAACATTCCAGATGTGACTTTTATAAATCCACATAAATTCAGAATGTCAAATTGTGAACTGACAAACTAGATAGGACCATCACATTCAATGCATTTTCTTTGAAGATTTTAACACTAGATCTATATATACACACACATATATATATAGAAAAGATCAGATTGCAAACATGCAAATCAGTAAAAATTTATGTTGGATAGTAGCTATTTTAAGAAATTTATAAGTGACAATTACTATAAACATATAGAAAAGTGACATAAAAATGCACAGATTTAAACTATTTGCTTTAGAATTAGTGAAATCTTAAAGAACATATAACAAGTTAAATTCTTTGTTTAAAATAGATAAAATTATTGTGACATCGTCACAATGCCAAGTAGCAATTTTTAATTTATTTAATTTAAAATATATCCTCTCGATCTTATATTAGTAGTGTCTTGCCCCTGTACATTATACATTACCTCAAAACAACAGAGTAAAGCTGGTCATCTATGTAACTCCGTTCTGGGAAAATGTTTGAATTAAAATCACGCGACTTCCCTTCTAGACCGGAAATTATTACACAGTTAATTGGAACCTTCTGTCTCTACGCTTTCCATATCTGGTCTCGACTTTCATCTGTCTAACATCGTTCTCGAGATTAAGGAAAGACAGGCGGACAAACAGACGGACGACAGTGGAAATTTATAAATCTGCAATTTGAAGAATAGTATAACCCGTTTTACTGATTATTTTTATAAACAAATAATTAAAATCTATTCAGAATTTCAAGATATAAATAATTTATTGTATTCAAAAGTATATTTTTTTCTTTTATTAATTACAAATAAATTATTTTTTATTTGTAAATTCTTATTTTAAATCTCCAGAATTAATTATCTCATTAACTTCAGTTCTCTTTATATTGTTTGATACAGCAAAAATAAAGCCTTTTATTTTAAAATTCTAATAATGAACTTATTTTGTCAGATATAAAATCAGATTTTCTTTTTAAGATTTGTTCATAAAAATCTTTACACAAATAATTAATTCTTAGAGAAAATATATTTTAAAAGTTTCCTTTTATTACATAAAAAGATATTTATAAAAATGTTAGTTTTATAGCTCTATAATTATAAAAAAAGTAATTAAAAATTGTTCATAACTATCAATAAATAATACTAAAAAATTATATTATTTTTCAAATTAATAATATAATAAATTATTAAATAATTGACTAAAAATTGAACTATTTTTTAAGTGAATAAACCAAACAAAATTTTAATTTTGAGAATTATTACTCAAATATTCTATGCATTGTTATTGTTTATAATTTTCAATGCAGTTCTTTATTATTATATTGTCTTGTTTTGTTAAGAAATTTTGTTACCTCTCTCTTGTATAAGGTTACAAGTAGATAATAAGGGTGAAAGATAAACTATATGATATAAAAGGTTTCTATCATCATAATTTGTCTAGCTTCTCCTTTCATAATTTGCTTTAATAACTTCATCTCTTGTGTTTATCATACATTACAGTTTCTGAATAATTTCTATGTCATATTTTGATACTTTTAAACAAAGAAAAATTAATTCTCTAAAGAATATATGACGATTTGAAGGATATATATTTTATCTTTAAAGAGTTATAAAGGCTTTAATATTTTGTCATCCCATTTTCTAGTAAGATATAAATTAAATATTTAAAAAACTAGTGTTTGAATATTCATAAGAAGTATTATATATTTTAGAAGAGCTTCCTCACACCATAAATAAAAACTTTGAATAATTTTAAAAGCATTGCAAATATATACAAATGATGCAATGTGAAACATTGTGAATTTTTATAAATGATCGGTGGAATGTCAAGAGATAAAATAATAAATATAAAGGAGCAAAATAATAATCAACCACTGACACATCAGGATATTTTGTTTCTTGTATTCGAAAGTTTATTAAATAAATTCCATTTTTTTTTAAATACAGTATATATAAAATATTAAAATATTTACTTCCATTTACAGTTACTTCTTAAATATCTTTGTGTGTTATTAATATATTTAAATATGCAAATATTCTAACATACACACAAACATACAAACGCAAACACTAGACATACACATATTTATAAAAATTTAATATAAATGGAAAAGCAGGCAAAATGTTATTATTATTATTCCTTAATAATTTATGTCTTATATGTCTATATGAATATTTTAATATATTAAATTTGGATAATCAAACCTAGTTATTTTATTTGTAGGTTAAATGCAGAAAAACTCTTTCTATTTGTAACACAATAACAGTTTTATTAAGCTAAAAATAGATCAAACTTTAACTTATGACATCTTCTAAACGTTATATAATGTCATATATATGGGAGTTTTGATTCCATTTATTCATAAAGAAAACTTTTGCTTTCATTCACTAGGAAGTTGTCGTTATTATAACGTTTAAAATTACACAGATTCACATTAATTCATTAAAACACTGCACTAAAAATTCAGAATTTTATTTAAAATGCATTTAATATTAAATTCCCTTGAAATTTTAAATATTTTAATTAAATTTATTATCCATTTTCGAATAAAAAATTTGCAAAGCCCGGATTGGCCAATTCACCCTGACCCAAGTGTCAACCAATTGAAAGATACTGTACTTCTTTAAGAATGGTTAAAACTGGCTTATAACAGCTGCACGAGATTGTTATTCGAGATTCAGTTAACTGACTGTTGTGTTACACTATACTAGGGTTGTCAAACGTCCTTTATTGAACTGTATTGTTTTCTTGTCCTCCTTTTCAGTACAATTTTAATTGATTGTTTCTGTTTATTTTTTATTTCATCTCTGAAATATTACTGGATGACGACACTCCAATATTTCATTCTTTTATACTAAAGTAATAATTTCGTCTTTATCAGTCACTAGAGCGATAGAAAGAGAAAGACACAACTATTAATCAGAGCCAGAAAAAGAAATAAACTTTAGGGACTCAATTAAGGTGTTGTGCAACAAGTGTTAATAACTTTAACACCGAGTTGAAACTCTATTTATTGTCTATTTAATGTTTTATAATTTACAGTTTTTCAACTAATATTCATAACAAACTACTTTTGTTGTAAACGTCCTTTGTTGTATGCAATGGCTCCCTTTTTATACCAGATTGCAACCTTACTCTACATATGTACACAGTACCCTAAAATATTAGATTGACAAACTAAAATAGATGGTAGAAGGGGGTAAATATAAGCAATTTTGGTCATATGAACTCGGGGTCGTTTTAGACTCTCTGAACACTTGGACTGTAACAAATGGGCCTAGTGCTGGCTGGAAAAGAGAATAATACCAGTCACAAATTTTCAGCTAGCACCAATGATTATTTTTGGCTATAGGACGATATCGTACCTTTCATAGTCAAATTGTACAGTGCTTAAAACCCTGCAGATTATTCAGCATGGAGAATTTTCTCGGTGGTATTTAGAACACTGTGAATTAACAGCACTCCACGCATAGCTTTCACCAACGTTTAACAGTAATGTCAGGCTTCTGTGTACGCTATCTGTTCATCACAGAACAGCAACCACTACCAAAAGTTCAGGGAGGCTGCGGCCACCCAGTTCGTAGGATCAAAAGTACTTGTATTGACCTCTCTACCTCCGATTTTATAATCAGTGGTAATATTAAATAATCAATTTATAGTTTCCAATATAATTAATTAAAACTTATTATTTTAACTTATAAAATAAGAAAAAAAAGCAAGATGTTTATCAAAATATTTTAATCATTTAATATACTATTAATTAATTCTCGAAATGTCTTTAAACTTTAATTTTATTATTATATAAGCTACACAATAATATTTTAATATAATAAATATTAATTTTACATATAGTATAAAAATTAATTTATTAATTAAATATAATGTGCCAATGATTTTTAAATAATAAAAAAGGAATTTTAATTTTAATTTTATATAAAATAAATTATATTAATGAATAATTAATGATAATATATCAATTTTGAGCTATAAAATGAAATTTTCTGATGAGTTTTACGTGATTAATTATTATTAAATGATGGATTTTAATTTTATAATTTATTTTTTATTCTTATAAAATTATTTAAAAATCTATTTACAGTATTAAAATGTTTTTGATATACGACATATATCTAAATATTTATTTTGAAAATGTATTAAGAAGTTTTAAATTAAAAAATTTTATAGTCTAATTCTTAGACAAACATTTTTTTCTAAAAAATTAATTTGTTTTTCTTTTAAAATTAACTTTTAAATATTTAATTTTGTATTTTTAATAAAAAAAATTAATTATTAAATACAAGATTCTTTATTATTTCTTACATATTATTAAGTGTAAAAAGATAAAGCTTTTAATGCTATTTATTAAATTTTAAAGCTTATATTAAATATATAAATAATACTTTTTAAATGTAAAATTCAAGAATTTTCCAAATAAATTTTTAAGTTTTAATTTTTAATGCAAAGTTTATAAAAATATAAAATTTAAAAAATAAAAAAAATATTCATTTCTAAACTTAAAATTTTTTAAAATATTTATAAAATTTATATTATTAAAGACAGTATCAAAAATAATTAAAACTTCTATTAATAAAATAAATAATATATTTGTATAGCTAGAATTTTCCGTTTTATAGAGAGTCCGTTTTAAACAAGTTTTACTACACTTTATTTATATATTGATGAGATATAAAAACCGAATATATTCTATTTAATTTCTTCATTACTTTATATTATTATGATAATAATTTATATAATTAATAAAGGGTTTTGTGTATAGAAGTTAAATTTTTTTACAGGAGAGTGGAAGATTTAATTTAATACTGTTTATCACTAGACAAAAATGTAAAAAGAATTAAATTATATTAGTTAATTAATTGACATTTAATGTAACCATAAAACTTATATGGTTATAAATAATTTTATTAGTAGTTATATATTTTCTAATAAATACTTCTTTGTATCTATTATGCAAGGGTTTTAAACATATAATCAAGGGATGAATAGCAGACATTATTCATAAATTACAATATTAACTTTGTTGGCATATATAGAAAATTACCTTTTATAATAATATAACTCTTATTTACTCTGATTTAAGCAGCAGATTTTGTAATATTAAAGCCTAAATTTATACTTGTAAGGCCTGTATGATGAGTAAAGAGGATTATAGTAATAATTATCCATCATAACAATACATAGAAAATATAAAATATAGAGTTTATATAAAATAAATACTTCTTTATAAAACAAACTACATATCATACACTCAATTTTCATAAATTGGAGCATATTAAAGCACTAATAAATGTATATGTTATTTGTAGTGAGTTACAGTATTTGTTTTATTATATTTAAAATATAAGAGTTTATATTTAATTTATATTATGAAATTAAAAGGGAAAATATGTATAAAAAAATTAATTATTTCCATTTTACTTTTATATAAATTATTTATAAATTCATATTTTCATATAATTAAATGATATTAAGCTGCGAATAATATAACATATCCGTTTCAATTTTATAATATATTATAATTATATCAATATATAAAAATACATATATATTTTTTTTTTCTTGAGAAAATGATAAGTGAAGGGTATAATATTTTAAAATAAATAACGGAATATTGACCCTTCAAAAAATTTGATGAATTGCTTTCGGGAATTTTATCGGAGTAATTTAAAGTTTTGCAAACAATTTTCTGCTGCAACAGCTTAAATTTTTGAGAGCAAAAATTGAATTTTGGTTGCTGATTAAAATAGATATTAACTAATTGAATCAGCTTTCACCTAAAATATATATTTTATACATTAATTTTAATCCTAAAAAAATTATTAATGTATTAAAAATAACTCCAATCATAAAATGTTTTAAAAAACTTATAATAATAGTAAGGAGAATTTTAAAAAATTGACACGTGAAAGATATAAAGTGATTTATCATGAACGACTAGTATAAAATTTATATTTGCAATTGTATCTTTATATGGATTGTCATATATCTTCTATATGACCTTCCAATTTTGATATTATATTTGAATTCTACAGTCATTTATAGTGTAAGATTTTTGGCATTTGATCAATATTTTAATAAAAGAAATTAATAATATAAATGATTTATCCTTTGTAATTTCTGGGAATAAACTTGTTTAATAATTAAAATATATGTATTGAAATGTATATATTAATTATTTAGTGCATGTAATGCATTAATTATACATTATGTACACCTTGATCTAAAGGAGAATTATAATTATACATTCTTACCTTTTAATCACTTTTAAGAAAAAAATATTATATATATATATGATTAACATATATAGAGTTATATACAATGCAATTATTATAAATCATACGGGGCTTTACATATATTAATTCACATTGTATATTGTATTGATCATCACAATTAATTGAGACTTACATATATTACTAAAGAAACGTGTCTTTATATGGATTGTCATACATCTTCTACATGATCTTAATTAAAAATTAAACAAAGAAATTAATGTAAAATAATAAAAGTAGATTTTAATTTATAAAATCAATATTTTATACTTTAACATATATATTTTTTATTATTATTTTCTTATATAAAGAAGGAATTATCACAAATGATTATTTTATTTATTTTAAAAAATCAATTTTTTATATCAAAACAAATTTATTTTTATTTAATTAAAATATTTTTATAAAATAATTCAATTATATATGATTAAAAAGAAGACAAAAACATTGGAAATTTATTAATTAAAATAGGAAATAATGTATTAAATATTACAATTTAATAATAATTATTAAATATGTATATATAAATAATCTATTATAAAAATAAAATTACTATTAATGAAGTTTGACACAATTTGAAAGATATTAATTTTAAATAATTTAAAATTTAATTTTTAAGTTTATATTATTGTTTTTTTTTTTTACTAGAAAAGCTATGAAAATCAGGAAAGAATTCTAGAAAAGTATTTAAATTATTAAAAATAATTTATTCTTCAATAATTATTTTAACCTTTTTAAAATAGGCAATATAATATGATTCAAATTCTTTCCAATTTTTAATTCAAAAATAAAAAAAATTTAAGAAAATCCCCAACTAATCAATTTAATTTCTGAAAAAGAAAGAGGAAAAAAATTGTATCTGAAGAAACTTAACAAAAAAAACTAAATTAAAAATTTATAAAATCTAAATAAAGTTTAGATAATTTAAAAATTTATTTTTATTTTATTTTAAAATAAATACACCAATTATACAAAAAATTAATGAAAAATTTTTTTAATATAATTTCTGTAAATGCTTTCTATAAAAATCTGATGTCATTTTATTTTCAATTAAATACGGATTTAAAAAATAAAATAAACTATTTTTTTTTATAAATTTAATTTACATAAATGAATGAAAAATATTTTAATGCAACTATGAAACTTAATATCATGAATTACTCAATTAATTTATGTCTTATAATAAATTATTAATAATAATAATTTAATTATTAACTTTTTAATTCTTTTTATAATATCCATGAAAATAATTTTGTTAAAAATTTTTTTTATCAGATATTTAAGTAGATTTTATGATATTTTGGTAAATACAGATAACATATTTAATGATATTTAATCTGATTTTATTTTTAAAATATTAAACTTTAATTGTTTTTAAAGTAATTAATAAATGATAATGTTTCTTAAACTTTATCATTTAATTAAGAATTTATACTTTTCAACAAATAATATAAGCATTTTAATGAAATATATTTTTGTATCAATTTTTATATTATTTATTTATGTAAAGATACAGTCAAGTTCATATATTTCTGTATAAAAATGCATTAATTTATACACGAAACTGTAAAAAATACATTTAAGTGAAGGCATTTCATATGTCATTAAAGTAATTTTTCATTAATAATAACATAAATATGTTTAATTTGACTTTAAAAAATTTCAACTAATTACTTAAAATTTATTCTTTATATCATTATTAAATTATTAAATTGCTTTATTATAAATTCTCTATTGTTTCTTTACTTTTATTAATTATTTAAGAACACTTTGAATAAATAGTATAAGAATTTTGATAAGGAATATATAAATTCATATATATTTGTATGTAATATTAAATTACGCATATAAAAAGCTATGAAAAAAAATTCAATTAATATATTTAATTTTGGCTAAATTAATTTTTACAAATAGAATTATTAGAATTTAATTTAATTAAGAAAATTTAATTTATTATAGTATATACCTACATACATATCACACTTTAATGTATATAATTGAAAATTATATTATATTGAACATTTCAAAGAGATTAAAATGTTAAATGAAACCACAAAAGTTTCAGATATAGTAATATTAAACATGTCTAGGAATCAGAATTTCCATGTTTAAATAAATCCCCAAAGATTTAACAATCAACATGCTTTCACACTCGATTATAAATTCTTCATCTTTTCTATGACAGCCTCGCGAGAAAAGTCATTGTTATGTTGGTGTGAAGTTACTATGAGGCTCTTAGTCAAATCAAACGGACAGTTGTCAACAAGTCTCTAATCGCTTTGATATACTCTCTGTTCTGAAATGTCTACTCTGACAACCATTAATTATTATAATGAAAATGATTAAGTATTCCAAGTATTCTTGGCATGCCTAATTAATAAACTGGTAAACCAATGTGTGAATTTTTCTTATTCGCTTAATTTATTTACATTTTTTTGAAATACAGATATGTTTCTATTGTATATTATAAACTGAAAAACTAGTCTATATATATATTATTTATTTATTTAGATTGCATGGCAAGAGGAATGTTGGATTAAAATTGTGATTTTTATTTAATAGATAATTCCAGTATATAAACTATAAGTTCTATCTAAAGAAGGAAACTAAAATCTGGATCAAAGATGAGGAGCCTGAAGACTTTTCTATACTATTAAATTATAATATTTTGTAATATAGAAATAAACTTTTTGGGTCTTTGTTTTGAGGGTTAATAATTAAACCTGAAACGAATTTTTATTAGAAATACATTTAAACATTTTTTAGACAAATTAACTAAAAAGCATGTTTGTTGTTTTTTTTTTCAATAAAGATATCTGTCTAAATATATTTTTGTGCATTTATGCTGAATACATGCATTTATACAACCTGAAATACACGTGACCTTATGGGATTCCGCTGAAATTTGATGTGGCTATCCAAATAAAAAAAGGTTCTTTACTTTTTATCTACAGATTAAAATGCTTTGATCTTTAATAGGATCCGAACCCAGTCCTTTCACGGCATGCCGAGTGTTTTAGTTATTTTGACATTCAGGAATACCTATCCTATTTTCTCAAGATATTTTTTCCCCTACATACACCCCTTGGTTTTTATGATAGAGTTCATACTTTGATTTACTTGTTAATATACAAGTATCTTTCTCATAAACCGGTATATATATATAAGTGAATTTATGATTTATAGTTATGGTTTTTGATAGTCCTGACATAAATGTGTTAGTAAAATTTGATAGCGTATGAGAATGTTTCCATATTACATCAATCAAAATAGTCTACTGATTTTAGTTTCCGAGAAGTCTTGCAAAGTTCCCTACTAACAAAATATACTAACAAAACAAAGTATACTTTGTTAGTAGAGAAAATAGACAAACAATGAATATTAATTTTCAGACGGATAAACGAAAACGAATAGACAAACGGACAGACAAAAATAAATTTAAAATTTCAGTCTCTTAATTCTAGTTTCTAAGGAAACTAGAGTATAAAGAAAATTGTGTACAAAAGTCATTTCTTTTATTTATAGAAATTTAAAATACAGAAAAGAATATTTTAAATTACAAAACTAATTTTCGTTTTGCATAATTTAATGTCAAAATATGTTTATTATAAAGTTATCTATGAAAAATTTCACCTCTTTATCTTAATGTTTCATTATTAACCTCAAAGGAGCATATGATATATATATATAAGAATATAAGTAATACATACGTAGTACATTATGTACTGACTATTATATTTAATTTACTCATAAATATTTCTAAATTAACTATTACCTTCATATATATATTTTTACAATTTCGGTGTTAAAACTAAAATCGAAACTCGTATACAATCTATTTTTAGCAATGCTGTATGAAATATCTTGTGTGAGAGGATTTCCCATTTTACTAAAGGGTGAACTGATGGAAACATGATAATTTATATTATATAATAGTTTTTCATTGTAAATTATATAAAAGAAAACATAAACATTCATCAATGCTTTAAAATATATAAATAGAAAAAAACACTGTTAATTTAAATATAAAAAAATTCCTTCCATAATACTTTAACTTTACTCGTTATAATTTATATAAAAGTTTAAGGAAAATATGTAAAATTAAAGTATTATTGAATGGATTTTTAAATATTTAACTTATATTTTTGTTATTTGTATATTTAAAAGTATTGAGAAATATTTTAAAATATTTTTTTCTGTATACAAGAGAAAATATAGATATATTTTTCCTGTTTATATTTTAATAAAAATGTTAAAGTACAGTACATAAATGATTACGTTTCCATCAATTTATCCTTTAATAAAATATAAAACTCATATTTTTTTCTTATAATCGATTTAGTTAACAATATTTATAAATTAATAACGCTCACAATAATCAATACAGATAATTAAATAACAATTAATATATTTAAGTATAATTAATTTCGAGTAGATTAAATTGCTGGATGTATAGGATTTCCGGAAATTTTAACTAAATTCTATGAAATTCCTCGATTGTTTACAGTAGATATAAGTTATAACTTCAATAAACAATCAATTCGAAATCTCTCAATCACTAGATAACAAGTTAAATCACAAATTTCAATATTTAATTTATACATATTTACACATTAGTTGTACGAACGAAGCGTTAACGAGTAGAATTCATCATAAATTCAGAAATTTTGATAATTTTCACAAACGATTTCACATAAATTAAAGTCAGGAATCGTTAACTCCCAATGTAAAGTCATAAGGAATATTACAACAAATAAAACTTTTATAAAGTCTGTAAATATAGAAAAATTGAATGATCGTGTAATATTTTGACGATACAAATCATAAATTAATATTTTACGAGAGATTTTACAATTAGATTCGCCTGCTAAAGGCTAAAGTTCTATAGCTTCTGATTGGGACCACTTGGAGACTCTAACCGAATCTAACACTACACTTACAAGCTAGTTAATGCATTATTTATTTAATATAATGATATTTGGTAAAGAAAGGAGGCAAATTTAAAATCGAAAAGCATTTTTTGACATACGTTAGAGAAGCACTCAAGCAAAAGAAAGGTGTTCACTCTAGTAGAAGATCACGTGTATGAGGTAGAATGGAATCTTAACAGACCATGATTTATCAATCACCTGTCCAATATAATATTATTTGAGCCTTCATCTTTCTTATCATACACCCCATACCTTATGTATGAAACATTTATAACAGTTTATGAACGGGTAAACAGTATGTAAGTAGGCAATAACCGAATGCCAATTCAATACGCATCACACAGCTACAGATGGTATCGAATTGTTTATAAATGACACGCTGGTTACAGCTAAACAGAAGAAACTTAAAGTAGAGAGGGAAAAAAACCTAAAGAATTATAACAATTAATCTAATGACGAAACAATAGAAATTCATTAGAAATTCGAATTTTTAAAAGGATAAATAACATGTCGGCAGTAATTCGTGTAATGGCCACGAGGTAGCGCCTCACGGTCGCTCGCTTGATATAGACGACGCGGATGAAGAGGCTGACAAACCTAGTCTATCCGCTTGTCTGTCCTTCAACTTCTTCAATACGGGTAAATGACAACAAATCAGTCTAGACCCCGACAACCGTGTAATTGCGCATGTGTTTGCGAATAGTCGCACAGTAGCAACATTCATCTGTCTGACGTTTGCACGTTCACGAGTTAGCCACCCCGACTGCAACAACATCGAAGGTAAGTCATTGCCCTCTCCCTCCTTTGCTCTCTCTTTCTGCCGTTTACTTTGACCGGGTAATGTTCGAAGGTAGTACACCCCTTCATACAGAAATGTACGCGTGAAATCCCTAATAAAATCGTTCCCTGTGACGTAAAACCGTGATAATTCTGTAACAACACTACCTCCTTTTCCCCCCTGTTATCTACAATTGGATATGCACGTTTAAGCTTCAACAACCGTTGAGTTACTGATCAATGATTCTGTTACGAAATTTTTTTAATGGGGTAATTTAAGATCTAACTCCCTTTAAAACAAATTTTTTACTCGTTTGGCGCCTCTTTTTAACGCTCTATAATCGCCGTAGACGCGAATCTATCGATATTTTTTCAATCACATAAAAATGTTTGAAGATTGTCAGGTAGGAGGATAATCCTTTCGAGTATTATCTACGAGCAACTAGTTTCTAGAAAAGATTTATACTAGACATATATATAACATTTTTCAAAATATACAGAGAATATTCACTAGATAATACGTACATTTTCTTGAGTCAGAATTTTTTAAAGAAAAATTCTAGAAGGCATCTCTTGATTGCAGAATAATTTGCTGGGAAGATTTTGCTTAGTTTTCTATGTATTTTAAATCTACCTGTCTGATTCGTCTGTTGAAACTGTATTATAAACGTGATCGATACATTGTAGAGCGATCAAAAATGCAATGTTTTAAAATAAATAAACTCCTATTCGCCGATGACGTGACTAATTAAAGATAAGGTTGAAAGCGAACGTTTCTATAAATGGATAGGTGGAGCGTTATATAATTTATAATCTTGTGTAAAAATTGATAAGTTAACTTTGCCTTTTAAATGTAGGCTTTCACACTCGATAGTGGTGTATTTTTTCGTATTCTGTATCGATGTGGTTTAGCGTTAAAACGCTCCTTTTCTTTCCATAAATTCGTGGCACGTAAAGGCAAACTTACACTTTGTCATCGTTTGAAAAATCTTTCTTCACCTGTTCTTTCTCGAATCTCATCACGTTCAGCTTTTTTCCCTCTTATATATATTTTTTATTTTTTTTATTTGGGTCCGTTCTGTCACCCCAGAGACCAACAAACTACTACTCTTTACCAATCCTTCCGGAGCTTAATTTGATCGAGTATCTCTTTCTTTACAAATATATTTCTTACTTAAAATTTTATTTATTTGAAATAATTCTTCTTTTTCTAAAGTTATTTGTTTTAATCTCATAATTAATTATTATTATATAAAAGTTGTTTTTTTAAGTGCTAGAAACCTTATAGCTGGTCTCCTTCCGGTGTACTTACAGTCAGATTCTTCTCTTTTAAAATGCTCTTATAAGGCATCTCTTGACCTTTGGAAGGCCCCACTTACTTTTTCGGGGATCCCTAGTATATTAAGAAAGCAAAATAGTGTTAAAATTATAATAAAATTGAACGTATAAAGGCGTTTTTCTTAGTTATATGAAATGAGGCCCCCCGAACGTGAGGCCCTACCGAAATTCCCTGTGACGTGGCTTTCTTATATCTATATATAAATAATTTTATTTATACATCACTTTAAGTTTGAAAAATGATATTTAGTCTCTCTTATCGAAATGACAACGTGTTTATTTATTCAAAATTGAAAGTATAAATGTTGTTTTAGTATGGTTCATTTATTACAGTATTCCAGATCGTAGTTCGTTATGTTTATTTATAAAATACTTCATTCTTAACTTAAGTTAGATTAAAAATAAATAAATTAATAAATATCTTATAAGCCTTAAATATATATATTTCTATTATTCACAAAATGAACTTCAAAGTTTTAAAATTAAAACATTATAGCTTTAATTTCCATTATAATAATTACTATATATATTAATATTAAAATTTATATAATTAATTACTTGAGATAATAAATTTTTTATCGATTCATTGAAAAAAAATTCTTTTTTTGTAGTGAAATTACACTCACGCATTAAACAAATGTAAATTTTAGAGTATAATATAAATAATATTACCATTCGAAGAAAGTAGAGCAGACTCGAATCCGGAACCGAACCCACGACTTCTTCAACTCTTCTTCGTTTTATAAGTCTTACAAGATTTCTGATTCTGGAACCGAACTCGAGTCTATATTATAAGATTAATTATAGGTCCGAACCCACGTCTGTTATTCGACAGATGCATTTATCCTGAGTTGCAAAATAAATTACTTATCCTGATTCTGGAAAGTACGAGTTGTAATTCTCCTAATTTTAGGAATGTCAAAGATCTAAGATCGAGCTTTAGTTTGGAAACAAAGACTTTTATATATTTATTATAATTTCATTAACTATTTAATTTATTTAAGAAGTTATTTAAAAGTGAAATTTTAATTTTTCGAGCCGTATAGCTGGAAAAATAGTGAATACAACATGGTCACAGAATGGATTCATATAACATCTTCACGCATAGATTACTGTTTATAATAAATAAACAATTTTCAAAAATTTAATTTGATTTTTTTAAGTCACATCAAATTCAAAATTAAGTTAAAAATTTATTTAATAGCTTTGTAGCTATTTTTGTCTTCAGCCTTAATGTATGATCATTATTTTTGTAGTTTCATCGACGTATTTAAAGCAAATTCTAATGTTATTTTGACGAATTATAATTAAATAATCTACAGGACAAGTAAAGGATGGAAAATCTTTAATGAATTTCGTCTAGAAATTGAAAAATAACATATTTTAAATGCTAAATAATTATTATCATACAAATTTATTCTTGTTGTTAATTTTTTACACTAATTTCTGGCTTAATATTTTTTAAACTTTATATATACTGTACTTACATGCATTCATATATACAAAAAATGCTTGTACTGTGAATATACCATTAAGTGAAGACCCAATTTCTAGTTTTACGGAGAAGAATCACTTCAAGAACCATAGCCGACCAATGATTCTTTGGTATGATTATAATTCTTTGGGTTGGATTCTTCTTTGTTAAACCAAGAGTTGGGTCTTCACAGTACATCAATATTTACAAATTTGTACAATTTTCTCAGACACTTAGAGCTTCAACATTGCAATTTTTAGGCAATATGTAGCTTAATATCACATGTATTGCAAAAAAAATTTTTTTTTATAGGAATTAATATTTAGTAAAAAATTATAAGTAGTTAACAAAGGTATCAATAACAAAAGATATTTACATCTCCTCAACTCCATTAGATAATATATAAAAATAGGCTGTATATAATATTAAAATTTCCAAAAAATCCATATTTTTGATATTATATCAGTAGTTAAAGTTATCTTAAGGTTTTTTTCACCTAACAGATATTGAATAACATTCATCATTATATTAAAATTGTCACCTTAACAAAGCCATACACTTAGATACATCTACTAGAAGATTATAAAAAGAGACCACCTCGTTGCTAAATGCACTTAACTTGGCAGAATATTGAGATTTATGATTCTAACATCTAAGAATAAAGTTACAAGAGTTTGGTTTATTCAAAAATATATACATAAGTTAATAAAAAATATATATAAAAAGAAATGCATTTATTGAGCTTTCTAAGAAATTTTATACGAAATATTATAATTAATAATGAAAGAATAAATAAATTATTTTAATTTCTAATGTGTTTTATTTACTTTTTTAATGCTTTCTTTAAGTAAATTTATCTTTAAATATTGTGTTATTTTGTTGGTTTTCTTGTGTACGCCAATGGAATGCAGGAATTAGTGTTTAATTCCTTCTGAAAGGACACAAATATTTAGGAATGCAAAAAATTCGACTTTAAAGGAGTTACTTATAATGTCAAATTATCTCTGCTTTAAGTAAATAAAGAATTTTTATCTATCTTTAACCATTAAGTTTTACTTTGTATAATATTTCTTTACTTTTACAAACACAATGTATGTATTATTTATTTATATCTTTTATTATTCTTAGTGGATTATATTATATAAAATAAATGTATATATATATATATATATATATATATTTGGTTGTATTATAAGAAGTAAATAGTATTGTTGTATAAGAATTTTTTTTAGAAGATTAGAACATTTTCTGAGTAAAAAATTTACAAAAACTTTGCTTTCTTAAAGTTATTTTGATTAACTAAATTATTTTTATGGGGTAGTAGCTAGAATTAGTATTATAGAGTGGTGAATAAGTATATGAAATTGAAGTGCTAGATATAAATTTTAGCCAATAATTGTTTAAAAAAATAATTTTATAATAAAAATTAAGCCCTTCTACACGTTCTTCTCGGTTTAATGCTAATAAATTTTATTATTTTAATTATTAAACCCTTAAAAATCTCATTAACTTGTGCTTTTTGTAATGTTTTATCTAAAAAATTAATCTAAATAAAAACAATCATTTTATATACTGTATAAAGAAACTACTGAACAAATTATCTAGAATCTTATAGCAATTTTAAAAATTATGGTTTAAGGTATTTGTTTTTTTTTTTTAAAATTAATTCTTAAAATTAAAAGATAAATACGCCTGAAAAGCCGTGAAAGTCTGATCTGAAAACATAAATATAAATCTATAGAAATTTAACATTTTCCTTTTTATATTAAATATGTTCTTCTTACTTTAAAGCCATCAAATTGTCATAAATAACTTAAACGGACGTCTTGTGTGTCAGTTTTCATCTATTATACCTCAAGTTATGGTAACTTTACCATAGTTTTTTTGGGCATGATTAAGTATCATTATACAGAAGTAGCCCAGTTTTAAATTCAACGGTTATTAGAGTAGTGGATAATAATCCATCAAACGTGCTCCAGATGGTCAAACTATCTGTCAGTGGTCCTGTTAATAGCTTGACATTAGCACCCTGCTTGTGTCAAGTTCGCTCAACAGGAACATGTAGTGCTCGTTAGCCTGGAGTGCACGCAGGAGGCAAACTTCACTCTATTAGTACTGCCATTTGACAAAATTGAAAAATGCTTCTTTTATATGTTATCGACAGTTATAATTACATAAAATATGCTTAACAAAATCTCTTAATTGGGTGTAATTATTAATGAAAATAACCATCTCTCTCTCTCCTTCTCCTTCTTCTTCTCCTCCTCTTCCTCCTCCTCTTCTCATCTTTCTCCACTTCAAGATTTTGTAGTGTAATTTGGTTAATAATTACTTCTGTTGCTTTTTTGTGATTTTAAGTTAAATATATTTAAAAACATTAAGAATTTTTATAATATTTTTCTTTTCCTTTTTCCTATTTTAGCATTCTATCAGATGTAGAAATTGTAAAAACTAATCTCTTGCAACTTGATAAATCAAGTTAATTTTATTTAAAAAATAATAAAAAAATTATTAAACTTTTTTAAATAACAGAATTACATTTTTAAAGAATAATAGATTTAAAAAATTTTGAATTTTACGTATTAAAATGTATTATTTTTTTATTAAAAAAATAAAATAAAAATGAGATTTGCAAAGTATTATAATATTCTAACGGTTACGGATTATTTTTGCTATTTTTAATGTTAATAATATTTTTCTAACATTTTTTTAAAAAATGTTAAACGTGAAAATTTATTACAAAAACTTTTTAAATTGTAAGAACTTTAATATCATCTTCTTATATTTTTTACTATTTAAAGTTGTATGCCTAATATTTAAAAAGTAAGCTCTAGCTACTTGAAAAATAAAATTAATTTTATATAAAATTGTAATAAAAAATGATAACAAAATAACATTTAAAATTTTTATATATTTAAACTGTTTTTTTAAAAAAACATCAATAGAATAAACTGGTTTTTAAAGCTTCCATTTAGGAAAAAAATGTCAATTTTTCTATTGGAAATCATCGATATTTGATATATTTTTTAAGCATTTTTACATTTTTAGATTTATATAAGCTTAAATATTCGGTATATATACATATACACATTTGAATTGAATAAATAAACTCGAAAGAGAAAACCGGAGATAAAGTATATTAAAGTTTATACAGTACTTGGCTTCGTAAAATGTATTATGATAAATTATTTATTTATTTAAGAATAAAAATAAATTCAATTTTCAATTTTAAAATTAGAAAATAGGAAAAAAAACAAAGAAAATCATATTAAAAGTACGGGGAAATCAATAAAATTAACATTAAATTTACCTTCTGTAAATATAAAATGTATTAGTTGTGAATATTAAGTTTCATGTGAAGAATGGGAATAAGTGTATAACTTGTTTTTTAAAGTAATTTTAAAATTTAAATGTAAGTTAAAAAAGTAAATTGTATGCTTAATTTAATATTTTTCGGCCTTTAAAGCGTTTGATTATTTAAATAAAGTGTATAATTTAATGTGTGCTTGATAGAACTAGTGGATACGTAGCCCTATGTCGTATGTAATGACAAGGATAACGAGCCTCTAAATCAGTCAAATTTATATTTTATATAAGAAAATCAATGGTCGAGAGTCTAGTTACAATAATTGATTTATTGAATTGATTATTCGGATTCAATTATATGGATTTAGAATGCCCACTAATAGGCGAGTGGATGAAACCACTGAACTTAGTCGCGGGTTCGTGCCTCAACAACGGCTGACCACGCGCAACTTTTCGGGTTTTCTTCACGTATCTAACACCTAAATTCTACAATAGAATATTTTCGATAATTGGGTGCAATTTTAAAAATTGTAGACATATAAATTACTACTGTCGTCTGTCTCTGCCTGTGTGTCCGTCCTTTCTTAATCTCGAGAACGGTTTTAGATAGATAAAAGTCGAGACAAGATAAGGAAAGATTTGGTCATAAGGTCCCGATTAACTAACTACATACAAACTTCCGGTCTATATCGGAAATCACGTGATTTCAATTCACAACTTTTCTCAGAACGGAGTTACATAAATGACCGGCATAGCTCTGTTGTTATGAGGAAAAGTATGATGTACAGGGTAAGACACTACTAATTTGAGATCAAGAACATAATTTTTGAATTAAATAAATTAAGAATATAATTAAAAATTACAATTTGCTAATAAAATTGTAAGGCAGGAATGTTTTTTATCCTCACGAGAACGAAAAAAAATGAATACAAAACCAAGTATGTAAATCACAGGAAGCACATACAAAAATTAATATCTAAGTAGGAAAATAATTGTTGAATGTATATTGGATCCGAACCCACCTTTCGTAATCTGATATGTACTACAATCAACTAAACTAGCTAAAGAGAACATGTAATCTACTAATTGTCTCTTTGCTGAAGAAACAAGTAATTGAATCTCGTCATATGTTAATAAACAATTTATTTATTATATAAATTTTGGGTCCATATTGAAAAATCACGGTAAATTTTGTTGTGTAAATAATAAATCTACTAAAAAAATTGGAGATACACGTAAACCGATCGCACCTGAAACAAGCAGAGAGAAAGTTCGTATCGTGTAACGGTGGGTTATTAAGATTTTATTTTCTTATTTTATTTCACAGAGATAAAATATCTTTATTTTAGCTGACTAAAATACTTGAAAACTAATTTCTTGATGCAACTACCACAGATAGTAAACACCATTAAAAGATATTTTATGATTCTGCATATTTTTAATGAAGTCGCGTGAAGTTGGAAGCGTGGGGTTAAGGTGTTGGTTCTGTTCTTACACGTATCGAGTGTGCAAGTTTATATTTCGTAAAGGTGGACAGAGTTATATTAAAGTTTAAAGGATAACTGAGCAAATTGCTCAATTTCGTGATTAAAAAAGCAGGCAAGGGCTCTGCTCGATTTTCTCAGCACTCGAATAGGAAGTTAGATAGTCGGACCGTTAGGAACAAGTCCAATAATTTTCAATTGTACTACGATATAAAATTTAAATAATAGCAAAAGCTTAAGAGAAATAATTTTGTTGAATTGTGAGAAATATCTTTATTTAAAAAAGTATTTATGTTTAAGACACAAAGCAAAGTTAAAATTGTGTGTTGCTCCACGTTATGAGATTTTATTAAAAAATAACTTTTGTATTATTAATTATTATAAAACGTCAGAATGCTTAATTTTGACGGAAGAGATGAGTTTTTATAAATAAAAAATTTTACTCATTGTTGGCCTTTACAATAAGTCCATCTTCTCCCGAGATATGGCACATGACCCCTCTATTTCCTCACTTTCTTAACCTTTAACCACCAAAATTTAATAGCATTAATGCCTCTTATATACACGTTACCATGTCGTATTTTGTTTGTTAATATTTACTCCATTATTATAATTGCGACATCGTCACAATGCCGGGCTGCAATTTTTAGTCATATTTTTAATTTATTTAATTTAAAATATACGCTCTCCATCTCAAATTAGTAGTGTCTTACTCCTGTACATCATAATTTTCCTTTAACAATAGAGCGTGTCGGTTATCTATCTAACCCCTTATAGGGGAAATTTTTGAATTGAAGATGCTCCATGAGTAGACTAAGATGCAAATTTAACGCTTTCTTCGGTCGTTATGCCCTCCCTTTTGCATATTAATTTTTGTGTGTAAGATTTAGTATACGTGTAATTATTAATTGATTAAAATTTTCATAAGTATTTAATTTTTAGATTCGTTACTGAAGCCAAAGTTCGATTTATATAAATAATGCAATAGATGTTGACCATAAATAAAACCCACAGTAGTTTCTCAACCGTTGAACCGCGATCTAACAGTTGAATATTGTTGCTTGGTATTATTAAAGTGGCATCCTTAGTGTAATGTTACAAATTACTGTTATTTAATCTACAGCAGCTTATTCCATCATCAAAATTACAGGAATATATTATATAATACAAATTATAATATTAAAAATTCCATAATGTAGATTATAGAAAATTAATCTTTTTAATAATCTAAATTTTTATTTCTCAACTGGTAGATCGCGATCTAATAATTGAAAAATTTGAAGATCATAGGAATGCTATTGCTGCTTTAACATTTTCATAATTAATTATAAAATTAATTATTAAAATTTTATTGAAATATCTTCATATATATATATATATTTTTATAATAAAGTTTACCAGAATTCAAAATTAGAATTTCATTCTAATTATTACTTCGGAAGAAAGTTTTATAGGAGAGTGGATGAAGCCATATTGAAATTTGAAATGAAAAATAAGGAAAGTAAGATTTAATGTTTTTAAATCAGGAAATTTAGTCAAGAACTTCTGATAAACCAATTTAAGTGAATGCTTGAAGAAATTTATGCCCCAGAAATGGATTGATACCAAACGTGGAGCAATGGCACTTTGCAAGAGAAATTGAAACGGCCTTCAGAAAATCATCATAAAATGCAAAAAAATTATTAATTTATAGCTAAAATTCCTCACTAAAAAGTTAAAATTGTGTTTAATTTCATTTATTGCACCGCACAAAATTGCGTATTTAATGTTATCGTGTCGCACCACTCGCAATGATTAATGATCTTTACCGACGTCTTTCGTTTAAATAATACAGAAAATATTTATAAAATATTTACGTGTTTACCTGTTATTTTTAAATGTTATCTTTACCGTATTAATTCATTTTGTTCTTTATTTATAATAATATTTATGTTGATAATGCGTGTCTCATGCACAGATAGGAAATTGCTAGAATTATAATTCGGTTCGCTTAATGCAATCGATACAATTAGAAACTAACATGATAGCCAAAATGATTGCTTCTATAATTAATTAAAGATTAGTATGGCGTATCAACAAAGCAATGTGGTTTATGTATCGAATAATATATTATTATAATCTTCATATTTAATATATATATATAAGTTGCTATTTAGGAAATAAATTCATAATTCTTATACTTTCTCGGCTGTCATACTCGTGTATATCAGAGGGAAAGTATGGACCACCTCAAAACTTTTACATTTTTGGACTCAGATGACATTGAAAAGTCCAGAAATGCTTAAAAATTTGGAGTTTTTTCTGTATGTATGGATGTTTGTGTGTTGTTGGGTGGCATGATTTTTTTTCATTCTCTTTAAAGCTTAATAATTCCCTTTTGTCAAAAATTTCTGTAATTTTTCAGGGAGGTTTGGGTATTAGGAAGAATGACGCTGTTAAATTTTAGTGATTAAAGGTTAAGGGGGTTAGACTGGATGAAGATTTACTGGTTATTAGCATTTATGAGGTTTTTATAAAACTCATCTCTACCCTCAAAATTAAACTTTTTGCTTTTTTTATAATAATTAATAATATAGAAAATTTAAAAAAATATAATCTCATAACAGATGGCACCACACAAAATTTTAACTTTTTTCCTGGAAAAATTATGCATCTCGTTGCTGTATTTTTTAATGTATATAATGAGTTATAACAAGTTTAATTTTGTACTAATTTATTTATATTCAATTTAAAAAATATATTTTCTAATTTCAAAATAAAGTTTTTTTTTTTTTAATTATTATTATTAATAAAACGCTGACATAATTAAAAGATAAACCACCAGTTTATGCATTAGTGCAATTACTTGCAATAACTAATTAATTCCAATTTATTTGCGTTATTAGAACTTATCTTAAATTGATTATAATTATTATTAATAATTTGAGAATTAAAACAGGTATTATCTGAATTGTAATTAATTAAATTATGCAATATTTAAAATTGGTGCTTAATTTGGATTAGATAGTAATATCATTGATGAATTTCATTCAAGTATAAATGCAAACATTAAACTTATTATTTGGAAATTGTATCAGGAGGGAAGAAACACGACGTCTACTTTAATGCCCTACATTCTGTTTTATTGTAAATCATGATTTTAAGTCAGTCAATGGATATAAAGAAGGAAGATTCTAAAAAGAGAAATGCTTTTCAACACATTCTATTATAATTTCGTTTTGTTTACAGTTTCAGTGATGTAGTACTTTAAGAAAGGAACCTTAGAACCAGAGCTTTAAATCTTAAAGCACTTCTTTAGATTCAATGTTTACATCATTAACTCTCAAGGAATACTTGATTCTTATCATCTGAATTTTATACAAATTGTTTTATAGGTAAAAGTATAATAATAAATTACTAAATAAAGTTTAATTTAATATTTAAAAATTAAAAAAAAAGAAAAAAGTTTTGCCACCATTCAAAAATAAAGACCCAGAAGTTGTCGAGCGGACAAAGTCACCGAACACTAGTATTTGTCGTGGGTTCGCGCCTCACCAACGGGCTTGCCACGTGGAGTTTTGCGTGTTTCCGAATTGGAACTCACGTGATTTGAATTCGAAATTTTCCAGATAGATATGGTCGGCATGACTCGATTGTTACCAGGAAAAGTATGATGTACAGGGGCAAGACATTATAAAAAATCCCAGACTAGATATGGAAAGCTGAGTTTAAATTATAAAATATGATTAAAAAATGCAGTCCGGCATTGTACCGATGTCACAACAATATAAATTTGAGTTTTTTTTTAACTTAGTAATTTATTTATTTGTGTATATGTATAAAAAAGAACAGGGGAAAACTTTTTATGCTTTTACTAATTCGTTGTTATGTTGATGATTAATTAAATGGAAGTAGGAAAACTTTCCAAGATATATAATTAGTTAGAAGCAGCAATATCTAAGAAAACATGTTTCAGGATAGTGAATAGGAAATGTATCACAAGGAAATTTTCTGAGACTACTTCCTAATTAGTACACTTTCCTAGCGCCTGTTTAAATTACACATGATTGAATAATTTAAATCCATTTGCATGATCTAAGATACAAAATGCATTAAGAAGATTGTACATAAGTTGTCTTCGATCAATCATTGAACATGCACATTCTTCTAGTTTACTGAATCAAATAATTTAAAACATTTGAAAATCAATATCAAACTAAGTAATTTATTAATATATAAAATATATTTGTAATTAAATTTGGAGTAAAATATTTATAAGATATTTATTTAAAAATAATTTTAAAGTATAAATATTTTAGAATAAAATTATTTTAATTAAAAAAATATAAGTATATAAATTACAAAATAAAGTATTTTTAAATATTTCTATTCAGTTTTTATTTAATATATTTTTTGTAATTAATAATATAAAAGTTTATAATTAAAATTCATTATCATTCAATTTATATTTAATTAAATTCTGAAATAAATACGTTTCATTTAATACTTTATGATATTTTGAAATAAATTTAATTGTACAGCTTCATTTCTAAATTACAATGAATCGATTATAATTATATAACAATTAATTAAACAATAAAAGTATATATATATATGAAATAAGCGAGGACGAGTATATAATTTTTAATTTTTTAATTATAAAATCATTTAATATTCAAGTTAAAATTTTGAAATCTATTTAAAAATAAATATATTGATAGAATAATTATTTTATATAAAATTTCTTTGTTTGAAAATTGGGAAAATTATTTAAAAATATTTTTAAATAAAAGTACAAAATTAAAAAATGAAAGTGTATTTTTAGGAAAATATACAAAATTGACTTTTTAATAATTTATTTAAGGTAACAATAATTATTTGAAAATCTACAGGGTGGCCCAGGTGTTAGGTAACAGTAGTAAGTCTTATACTGCAGCCTTATTCACATACTGTGTGATATTTTTATCGTGTTTTAGTTAATATTGTTCAAGAAAAATGTGTTGTTCTACATTTACGATTCATGTTCATAAAAGTACCTAGAACACATACAAAAACAAAATATGGTTGACTTTTGGACATCTATATTAAAAAAAAAAAAAACATATTATATAATTACGAAAGTTTGATGTTTTAAATTATTGTAATATTGTAATAAATATTCAAATTTTTGTGCATTTTTACTTTCTCGGTTGCTATATTAAGTATGACTCCCAAAATTTTTACATTTTTGGACTCAAGGGACCTTGAAACGTAGAGAAACGAAAAAAATTGGGGTTTTTCTCTATGTGTTGATGTTAGCGTGTATTTGGGGAGGACACGATTTTGTTCATGCAGTTTGAAGCTTAATAACTCCTATGCCCTTTGTCAAAAATTCTTGAATTTTTGCAGGAAGGTTTGTATATTTTGGGCATCGGAGCTATTAAATTTTGGTGCTTAAAGGTCGAGAAGGTGGTGAGATAGACAGGGATGTTGCGTCTTATCTCGAGTGGGATCGGACTGGATGCAAATTTTACTCGTTATTAGCATTTATAATTTTTATAAAACTCATCAATACCCTCAAAATTAAGTCCTTTTCCGTTTTATAATAATTAATAATATGAGATTTTATTTAAAAAACTTTCTACAACAGATGGAGACACACAGTTTTAACTTTTTTTCCGTGAAAGTTACGCAACTCTTTTCTGGATTTTTTAAAAAGTAAATTAGAGGTCCTAATTATAATTTCGAATATTATAACAATCTTTATACACATATAACAATAAAGATAATTGAAAAACTTGTAAAATTGGAAGAATTTGTACAATTTTTTTAAATAAAAAATTCTCGAATTTTATGTACTCTTTTTTTTTAAAAAATATATATACGGTATATATATATATTTTAATGTAAAAATGTACTTCAAGTTTATTGTTAATAAATAATATATAAATCAATATTTGGTAAAAATATATTCATGAAAATAGATTATTTCGAAAATGATTTTTGTTAAGAAATTTTATAGTCCTTTTAAATCTTCTTATCCTTTTATAGAAAAGCTTGACGGGTTCACTTTTATGCGAAACATTCCGAAAATAATCGTGACTGAAGCGATTCTATAGCTCCTGTTATTTCTGCTCTACTCACTAAATAAAGGCTGACTACATTATAAAAGGGAATTGTTCGGGTTTCATGTACTGTAACTTTGATTTAGTGAAATGCCTGTATACAGTTTAGTAAATTCTTCATTTGAATTGTATGTTAAAATGAAATTGTTTCAATATAAAACATATATCAATGGTAAGCGGGCGTAACAATAAAATTATACCATGAATAAAAGCATTTATATGAATTCAATATTTTACTTTAAAATAAAGCAAAATAAAGAGGAATGAAAAGCAGAATATTTAACAATTGAATAAAACCATTTCCTTGAATTTACTATTGAAAAAATTTTATTGTTTATTCCTTTCAAGGATAAATAATAGAAAAAAATTTATTATTTATTATAAGATATTGTTTATTCTTGTAAAGGCAATAAAATTTTAGCTTTTAGTTATTTAAATATGTAAGTTATAATGTAAAACAATGTGGCAAGAAAGCTACACTTTATCAAAAATATCAAAGAAAATTCTAAAAACATGTATATAGGATTATAGTAATTAATGATTTGAAGAATAAAAACTAAAATTTACGTTTTAATTTTTGAAATTTGTAAGAAAAAAATGTAATAAAACAGAATTTCAAACCTCTAGTCCTTAGCGACTAGCGCGGGTCAATCGATTTATCTGGGTGGTGTCAATAAATTAATTGGTCATTTGGGGGTCCGTAGGCAAATTTGTTTTTATTATATTTAAAAGTATAATTAAAAATAATAATAATAATAATAATTGGCAAATCTTTCAATTAGAGTAACGTGGCAGACAGTTATGAAATTTGAAATTTCATATTTAATTTAATATATATATATATATTATTAATTTTTGTTATTTTTTAAAAATTTCATTTTATTTGTAATTTATTCTTATTTTATACCAGTGTAGAATGAAATAGGTAAATTAGAATTAATTTTGGAAAGTTAATTAATTATTTAATTTGAAAAAATGTACAAAAACGTATAAAACGATAATAATTAAACATTAACAAAACATTTATTGAAGATATTAACTATTTATAAATATAACTACAAATATAAATAAACATCACTAAGCCCGATGAGTATACAATGAAAAACCAACGATCGCTTTAAAAATCGGGCTATAAATTGGTTTATAATTAACCAATTTATAGCCCGATTTTTAAGGCGATCGTTGGGATTTCATTATAAAACTACAAGATTTGAGGCTAAGTTCAAAGATGTATTCATTTAGCCAATGAATGAACAGTAAACGATTTAACAATTAGGAAATTGACATATGAATTTACAAACCGATTGGTTGGTTGAATATATTGTTATTTTCAATTGAAGTAGTTTGTTAAAATGCTGAAAATAGGAATGAACGTTTTTTATACGAGTTTGTTTGTTTATTTTTTTATGAGGAAATGTAGTTTTGGGCTGAAGTTTTCAAATCGCAAACCTATACATATCCACTGTCGTTCGTCTGTCCGTCTGTCTTTCCTTAATCTCGAGAATGGAGTTAGATATAAATCGATACTAGATATGGGAAGCTTAGGGGACGGAGGCGTCGATACTGTATACAAGCTTTGATTTGGACCGGAAGTCACGTGAATTTTTAAATTAAAATATGATAAAAACTTGCAGGTAGGCATTGCGACGATGTCACAATAACTAAGCGATTTTATTGCTTAATATGGCGAAAAATTCTCAAAATGGAATAAAAATTTGCATTTAAAAATAATTAATCTGCTAAGTTATTTAATTTATTCTTTTATATACTTTTTAAACTCATATTTTTATATAGAAATTATTTTAAACAGTATTTTAATTGATATTTCTTTTTTTTACACTGAAGGACATTAGAGTTGTCATTATTTTATTTTGATTTATAATGATTAATGTTGAAATATTATTATTTATATAAAAATGAATTTTTATTGATTTAAAATACTTATTTTATAACTTTAAATTTTTAGATGTATGTATCAATAATAACGAATATAAATTAGCTATTAATATTACAAAATAAATATTTACTTGTATTGAAATTTCAAATTTATGTATTCGAATGAATAAATTTACATAATTTAAATATATAAGAAACATAATAAAATATTCTAGAAAAATTAGAATTTATCTTCTACTTAATACATTAAAACCTCGCTAAGTTGGACACCTGCGATGAAGATGCAAGTGTCCAAGTTAGAGGGGGGTCCAGGTTAGAAAGGTGCCCAAATTTCGAGGTTTTACTGTACTACGTAGTTTTTAATTTTTTAAAGTAAGACATGGAAATGTAAATTTACGTATATGTAGGTTATATATATACAAATGTTTAGTGTTGAGATTATCCTATTGTGACTATATACTAGGATACTGGTTGATGAATTATTTTAAATAAATTTAAGTGGATTATTAATGAATTTTAAATTTAAATATGCTCAAAAAGAATTCAAATAATGTAATAATGTTTATTTGGAGAAAAAATTTTCTGGAATATGTTTAAAACTTTGAATTTCAAACAGATTTATGTATTTTAACAAATATTTTTCTTTATTAAAATTGAAAAATATGTTTAATTTTTCGAATCATTTATTATAAATCCTTGATAGTAAACATTGATTAATATTAATTAAATAAGTTTAATTTTTAATTTCTACTAGCTGAGTGTATCTGGTGTTGCTCGGATTTTGACGGGTGGGGATTGGAGATGTTGGGTTGGAAGAGATTGATAAAAACAGTAGTCTTAGTAACTAAAATGTACATTTATTGACCCGAGTATTTACAATAATGAAACTGCAATGTTATGTTAACGCTTGCTCGGGCTTATATTAAGAGGGGGTAAGCTTTAGGGATAGTTGAGGGTGGGGACCCAGTAGTATTATTTTTAGTGTCGAAGAATATTCATGCCAAATTTGGTAGGGGTACTTTGAACAGTACAGAAGACTTTATCTAACATACATACAGACTACCTGATGTATCCGGTAATGTTTGAGTCATTTAAAAAAAACACCACACAGGTTCGAAAACTACACATCGTTTTGTTAGTTGTGACTATATACATGGAATAATTGCTTCTATCGCAGTGTCAACGAATTTTGTCGTTGATTTGTTTTTTATTCTCCCTTGATAAATCTATTTTGTTTTATTTACGCATCTTTGTATAAACTAGTTTCATTGTATTTTATAGAAATATTTGCGAAATTTCTCTCAAATGTCGAAGTAATTCTCAGTAGAGCAATCTGTAACAAAACAATTTAAAGTAATATATTTCAAGAAACATTGAAAGTAGATGAAAAATAATATTAATAAGATTTTTTAAAATACTTTCAAAATATTCACGCATTATTAGGTTTTGCATCGGAAGTGATATAGTAAATTACTTGCATTCGGATGAAGGAATAGTAATCAATTAAATGGTAACGGCATCCGCTTAGCCAGTTTTTAGCCAACTCCACATCATTACTTAATAATTAAATTGTTTTATTAATTTACTATTTTCAAAATGATAATAACTGAAAACACATTTAACATCACGTTAAATGTGTTTTCAGTGTTTTCTCCGTAATTCGTGACATCCCAGATTCGTTTGTTAAAATAAATTTTAACCCGAAACCCGGGTCAAAAAACCACAGGAATTTTTGGGGTTGTCCGTCCGGATATGTCGAGACGGACCAAGTACCACCAAAGGTGGCTCACCAGTGCCCGAGTGGACAAAACTACTGAACATTGGTCGTGGTTCGGGCCTGGCCAACAGGTTAACCACACGGAGTTTTCCGGGGTTTCTTTACGATTGTAACACCTAAATAGGGGCCAGCTTTCCATAGAAAGTCCTCCCGGGAGGGATCCCCTCGGCAGATCGCCCACGTGTCGCGTTGTAGTATACAACAAACAAACCACCAAAGGTATGTGGATTTAAAACCAAGAATATAGATCATCATTATCATCATCATCATCATTATTCTACTACTACCTAATTTTTCTTTATTGCATAATCACGAATTTTCTGAGAAATTCCTATTTTCTTAAATGTTTTTAGTTAAAAATTAGATTCTTATAAAGTTTGGCATCTTGAATGTTATGAATACAGAGAGGCAATTTCAGATAGTGATCTCGTGCTCGAAAGACACTTTGTGCCATTTTCGGATGATGTGTAGGGTGTTATCGAATACTAAAAGTCGTTAAGCCAAACAATATTTGTTTCATTTTTAATAAATAATTATGAAAGATTGTGTCTATATCAGACTAAAACACTGATATAAGTTCTCTACATTTTTATGTTTCTAACAAATGAGAATCGTACATCTTCGTTCGCTTTGAACGTTGCTTAGGAAACTTCAAACGATAAACCAGCTCTTAATCTAGCTTCTTTGTTAATTTTAACTGTTTTATTACTCTCGTTAATTAAAATTTGGCCACCTGTTTTTCGTTTGTTCTATTTAATGCTTATCTATAATGGATCCGAACTCACGTTCGAATGTGCAGAATTTTAAGATCCGAACCGACGTCTCGCATCAAATATATATTTATCTCTGAATATTTAGAGAATTCTAGCCGGGTAAGAAGACGTTTTTGGATAAAATTGTTATCTAACACATATATTTATTAAAACTCATATTTTATTCATAAAATTAATTACCTAGTTACTGTATTACGTAAATAAAGTAGAATATAAGGTAAAGATCATCAATATATACATTAAAATAATCTAGATTAAAAATAATAAGATATATTTCTGCTAACCAACTTTTGAACCACTTTGCCTGTAAATTAAACTGCAAAAAGTCTAAGATTACATGTAAAAATATACCTGATTTTGGTTAAATTTATACAGTTTGTAACGCTACTTTTGAATAAATACATTAAAGATACATTATATAAATGTAATATAAATATTTATACCATTTGAAAGTTTATATTCTCACTCAATTGATGTTTAAAAATTAAAATTTTCAGACATATTGGAAGATTGTTTATTTATAATAAAATTGCTTCTATCTAGAAAAATAAAAGAAAAAAAAAATATATATATATATTTTATTTGTGTAAAAATATATAAAAATCGGCAATACAATTTATTATAAATAATTATATAAAAAGAAATGAAATTTTTTCATGTTTTAAAGATTTTTTAAATAATATTTAGTTTCAGAATTCGAATCCAAAGCATTACAAATATATAATTTAAATGTATGTAAGTTTATATTTGTCAACATTTTGAAGAAAATATGACATTTCTCTACTTGAAATTACTTGTATAAAATTATTGAAAGATACTTCTGTAAGAATATATAAAGAGTACTACAGTAAAACCTGTCCAAAATGGAACCTGTTAAAAACGGAAACCTGACTAAAGAAAAATATTCTTCGGAACGGAACGATTTTCTATGTTAAAAAAAAATACCTGTCGAAAACGGAAAAATATTCGGTACCGTGGAATTCCGGTTTACACAGATTTACTGTATATACAATACTGTATAATATATTTATGTACAGTACATATAAGTACAGATTTTATATATAGTAAATTAACATAGCTCAAGATATATGTAAGTTTGATTAATCTTACGGAATCAATATAATTTTAAATTCTATAATTCATACTTTATTGACATTATCATCGACTTGTACTCTAATTTTTGAAATTTAATACTGTAAAATTCCGTATGTATACAGATAAATACGAATGAAACTCGACTATAATTAAATTAACATTTATTTACACTCCATATGTAGTTTATATATCAATAATAATATAAAAATAATCGATTTTATTGTTTATTAAATCATAAAATAACCATAAATTATGATATTTATAATAAAATCTATAAGCTAGTTTTTCTTAATTTACATTATAAAATTAATGCGAATAATTATAATTAATGTATATTACTGTATATAATAATACAGTAAATAGGTATTACAAACAATAATAGTTATACTTTACATAAATTTTCAGTCAGACAAACAGCCGTATATTTACTGTTTACATCGGATCTTCGATAATGTTAATTGGAATAACTAGTGTGAGTAATTAAGCAATTTGAATATATTTATTCAATCTTGAGGCATTTATAAATTATTGAACATTTGAAAATTATTAATATAACATTTGAATATTACAAATATTGTAAATTGCTTATAAATAATGCCATATAAGATAATAGGAAATCAATAGAAGATTGATTTTGAAACTAATGTGGACAGATTAAATATGTTCACTTGATTACAGTCATATGCATTTACAAATTAATTCCTCACTGCAATAATTATTAGGTATAATTGATAAGTTGTAAAGGCACCGCCCAGAACAATTAATTACTTTAACAGAACTCAACTTTATTGGAGTTGTCTGTTTGTCTATCCATTAACTGTATCGAAATAATGGAAATTTACTGTTAATATATTACAGAATGGGGGGAAAAAGTAAATTAAAATAAATGCTATGTACGATATTTATGACTTTTTGTATCATTATTTGTACACAACTCTTTCCTCCTGTTTTTTAGGCTCGTTGAGAGGTGAATTAGGGACGTACTAAAGGTAAAAATGTTGTAAAAATGAAAAAGAGAAGTGACATCAGATTCTGATATTGTATAGGACTCGTTTTTAGTGTAATTTGGAAGTATAAGAACGGAGCTTTTAATGAAAGTAATGTAAAAAAAAATAAATTAGCAACATTGTTACCGGACTTTCGTGGTATTCTTTACTTGTTTTCATTCGTAATAATTACTACTCTCACCTTTAAGTCTTTAGATTGGTTCGGGAGATATTAAGGGGTGGGGTCATATCTCTCGAACAAATCGCCCAATTTTTCTGAAAATTTCTAGAAATATTTTTCCCTAATACATAAACTTCCTTGAAAAATTTCAGAAACTTTCGACAAAAGTCACAGGAGTTGTTAAGCTTCAAAATGGGTGAACCAAATGATGCCCCCTCCACACATACATCCATAATATAGAAAATACCCTAACTATTTTATATTTCTGGACGTTTCACGGTCCCCGAGTCTGAAAATGTAAAAATCTTAGGTGGGTCAATTTTTGATCGATCGTCATACTTTTTCTCTGTTATATAACAGCTGGGAAAGTAACATGTATAGTAACATGTATACTCCAATGTAAAGGGACGTATTTTAAGGTATACAAAGTCATTTCATTTAAATATTATTTAAATTTATTCAATAAAACTTTAATTTATGAATTTTCAAATTTCTGTAATGTACAATTAACGAACTTTTGTCAGTATTAATTTATTATAATCTCTTTAAATTACAATAGATTATAAGCGTTAGCGTGAGAATTGTAAGAGCTATAATTATCCATTGATAAGAGTAAATCCAAAGAATATAATCTAGATTTATAATTAGTAAAGTTAGAGTTTCTATTCTCTTAATTATCTTTATAATAAATAAAATAATTAATTTAACCAGTCGATTAACTTTATTCGTTGAAAATTATTTTAAATAATGATTTTTAAAACTTCGTACGAAGATAATAAATTTTATTATTAAAAACTATTGTTATATTTATGTTAAAATTTATTCATTTTTTAATTTATAAAGTAATAAATTATTATAAAACTGTATAATAGCAATCGAGGTAAATATTTTTAATGGGTAAAGTAATAAAAAAATTAATTTATTTTATTCATTTTTATCATAAAAATTATTAAAAAATAATTATTTGACAAAACGGAATTATTTCAATAAGTTATTAAAAAATTATAAATTTTATTTCGTTAACAATAAAATGAAAATGCTGTTATATTTTTTAAACTTTTAACAAAATATTTCTTATTAAAACTCTAATTTTAAAGTATAAAAAAATATATATATATTATACAGATTTTAAAAAAATAAATTATATCACACTTCTAAAACACAATTTAAAGTGTTTTTTTACTATATTTAGTTAAATATATACATTAAAATATGCCACTGTGGTTATGGAGTGGTAGTTACTCCGTATCTCACTTTTTTTGTTGTATTTTAATGTTAAAACATTGCTACACCTTAAATCCCTCTTTAGTAACTTCACATCTCGAGGTAAATCACTCCTTCATTTCACTAATTCCTGTTGCGTATAATTTAGTTAACACCGCGAAGAAAATGGCTGACAATACAACTAACAACACAACAGCGTAAACTTCAAATAGTAAAAGAGGTAAGCGTAAGAAAACTAACGACATTACCTCCTACGAAGGTCGAGACGAAATTGATTCCAATCATTCGAAGCTTCTAGATTATTTTGTCTCCTAACAGTGGGAATGTCCTTCTCTGGACATTTCAAAAGCCAAAACTTGACCTTGAACGATGAACCCAATTTATCTAACTTGCAGAATTAAAGGTTTTAGCTCCTTTTTATTACAAAAATTGGAAGATTTCTTGGCATTTCGCTTTGATTTCAACGAGTTACTGTATTTAAAAAAGTGGCAACGTTGTTACTGGACTTTCTCGGCATTCTTTATTTGTTTTCATCCCTAACAATTGCTACCATCTTTATAAGTCTTCTGAAAAAGTTAGAACTCAATTGGTTTATTATATCAAACGTTATAAAAAAAATTTTAAAAAACGTTAATATTGGGAATGGAGCGTGATTTTTGAAAAAAAATTCGAAACAAACACATTTATTTTCTTTGGTAAACTGAAAATTTGTACGAGTAAAAAGAAATTTGTACGAGTAAATTCATAACTTGGAAGTTTTTGAGATATGGTCCTACCTCCTTATATCTCCCGAACCAATGATCCGATTTTCTTGAAAATTTCTAGAAACATTTTCCTCTAATACACAAACTTTCGTGAAAAGTTACAGAAATTTTTGACAAAAGACACAGGAGTTATTAAGCTTCAAAGTGGGTGAACAAATTTATGCCCCCACACGATAATATACGTACAGAAAAAAACTCAATTTTTTTCATTTCTCGACGTTTTAAGATCCCGAGTTGAAAAATGTTTATAATATGATTTAATTTATAATTTAAGCATGTTATGTTTGCACTTTTTGCTGTTTTTCAGCAAACAAATTCACCTTGTATTGGTCATTGATACCATTGAGTACTCTCAACGTAGATGAAAAGTCAAATTTACACTCGTATGAATAAGTAATGAGGTGGAATATAATAATAATGTATAAAATACACTAATTAAAATAAGTAATGTTCATTTTAAATAAAAATAATATAATATAAAAAAATTGCAATATTTTATAATCATTCTAATTAAAAATGTGAAAATAGTGATAAATAATCATCACGTTTCATTATTTATTAACAAAGAAATTTTCATTTTTATAAAACTGTCAAAATTTTAATTAATGAAATTTCACTTAATAATATTTATTATTTACATTATTAATTAAAAGATTTTTATTTTATTAATGAATTTTTTAAAATTTAATTTTATATTTAAAAAAAAACTTTTCCACTGTTTACAAGAAACATAAATATATAATTTATTTGTTGTTAAAATTCAATTTTTTAAAGTAAATACCTTTTCCAAGGTGGATTTATATTTGCTAATTTAAGTAAAAAAACATTATATTAGTTTTATTTTTGTTAGAATTTATACTTAACATAAATTTATTTAATCTGATAATAACCTATAAGCAGTCTTTGACCTCTTAGGTTACCAATAAACCCAATAATATTCCATAGCAAACACTTCAGAAGTAAGCCGATAGACAAACAAACTTACTATTGATCTTACTCTTTGAAAAAAATCTGATTCTACGATTTATAAATTTAACTTTTTATATAAATTTAAATGATTTGAATTAAAGTCAGATTCTCGAAAATAATTTTATTTATTTTTTTAATGCTAATAATATTATAATTATTATATTCTAATCTCATTTTTGGCTTAAAAGATTATATAATTAGAAGGTTTTAAACGTGTTTTTATTAATATTTAAATTATAATTTTGACCTAGTTTTATATTTTATATGCTTTACAAACACTTTTAATAATTGCACTAATCTAATTAATTTGCATAAAGTTGTTTACAATATATACATATATAAAATATGTTTACTAAGAAAATATAAATAATAGATGCTATATAAATATGTATAAGATGTAACATTAATTAGAAGTAGGGACTTAATTAAGAAATTTATGGTTTAAAGTTAAAATAAATCCTTAATATTTTATAGTTAAAAAGTTTTAAAATTATTTGTTGATTTTGTTTTTAATTTGTAAATATTTTATTATTATTGTATTTAATTTGCAATATTTGCAAATTAAATACAGTAATAATACGTCTCTTCGTCTGTTTGTCCGTCCGTTCATCCTTCCTTAATCTCGAGAACGGATTTATATATATATATAATGTATATATAAATCGAGACCAGACATGGAAAGCTTAAGAGTAAGAAGTAGCGATTAAGTATATTCGAATTTCCGGTCTGGAGCGGTAGTCACGTGGTTTTTTAAATTAAAATATGATTAAAAGTTGCAGCCAGGATTGTGATGATGTCACAAGTAATTGTTCGTTGTTATTATTATTGTTGTTGTTGTTTTACTTTTTACAAAATTAGAGTAGTGTATTATAATTTAATATAATAATTAAATTATATTGTATTATAATTTTATTGTTATTTGTGCGAACTATGAATATAAAATTATTAGTTTTTCCCCTCTATTATAGCAATTTTATAAGCTTAAAAATAAATTAATTTTAACAATAAAATATTAAAATTCATTTTTAATTTATGCTATCAATATTTTTAAATTTTCTATTTTTATCAGTTTTACCTTTAAGATATTTATTCACAATTCTTTGTTTATTTTTATTTCAATTAACCTAATTTATAATTTAATTAAAATTCTATTAAAAAATTACAAAATTGAAAAAGCAAAGTACGGTTTTCCTTAATAAAAATATTTTATTTTAGTAAAATATCTTAAAAGGAATAAGCAAAAATTCGAAAAGAACGAGCGAAATTAATAATAAACCGAAAATTCATAATTTAGGAAACGATTAATAATTCAATAAACACGAACAAAAACAAAAGGAAAGGAAAGTTTAATAAATAAAAAATGAAAAAAATACTGAATAACTAATTAATCCCTTGTAAAAAATTCGAAAATATTTTAATATGCTTCTGTTTGCTGCCTTTGGATCTTAGAACATTTATTAAAAGAAAAATAACTCTTCTTATTGGGCAGCAATTTGAAAAAAAACTGTAAGATCTATAAATTTCCACTGCCATCCGTCCGTTTGTCTATCTGCCTGTCCTTCCTAAATCTCGAGAACGGAGTTAGTTAGATGAAAGTCGAGACCAGACATATAAAACCTACGAGCCAGAAATTCCGAGTATGAATTTTCATACTCGGAATTTCTGGCTCGGAAATACCCATATATGAATTTTCGTTTTTGTCCGGATGTCACGTGATTTCAATTTAAATCTTTTCCTTAGAACACAGTTAAATAGATGACCGGCACGACTCTATTTCTAGCAGGAAAAGTATGATGTACGGTACTGTACAGGGGCAAGATACTACTAATTTGAGGTGGAGAGCATATATTTTAAATTAACTTAATTTTAAAAAATGATTAAAAATTGCAGCCCGGCACAATAAATAATTGTTCCTTTGACTTTCACATTCTTTATTATTGAAAATATTTGTTTATTTTATATTAAAAAAACTCTTGAAACATTTTGAAAAATTAAAATATACTTGCTGTGACATCGTCCGGCTGGAATTTCTAATCACATTTTAATTTAAATTATCTCCAGTTCTATACCAAATTTATTGCTCTGTATAGTAAAGTAGATATTATGAATTGAAATCATGTAACTTCCGATCCATATCGAAGATTTCATATAGTTAATCGGCCCTCCGGACCGTAAGGTTTCTATATCTGGTTTCGATTTTCATGGATCTAACTACTTTCTCGAGATTAGAGAAGATCGGACAAACGGACGGACAGTTGGAATGTATAAGTCTGTAATTTGAAAATTGCAGCCCCTCAAAAAGGCACTAATCAAAGTTGAAAGGAACTGTTCTTTCAAGATTTTATTACATTTTGCAATTTCTACACACATGTATAAGTAAGGATAAGGATAAATTAAAAGGACTTTTATTACTTTAGAATATTTTAAAAAATATTAAACATTAATAATCTGTTTAAAATATTAACAAGTTTTAAAAGCTTTAGAAAGGTATATAGATTCTTAGTGTCACATTTCTTTTCTTTAAATTGCTTCAAAAGACTTCGATATCAGATAATTTTTAGGAAGATATAAATAATTTGAAGGTCAACTTAAATAAATAAGGAAAATATACGGAAATTATTTATGATTTTATAAAAAATTCGAATATCTTTTGAAATTTTTAATGAAAACTTCGGACCGCTTGCTTTAAAATTGATTAAATTTGGTCTGAAAAAACATTTAAAATAGTTTCAAACTTTCACTTTTATTTTTTATTTTTTTTATTTGAAATGAATTTTGTGGAAGACAAATAGGAAGACAGACGTATAAAGTTCTAACTTAAACTAAATTTTTAATTATTAAAATAAAGAAAATTAAAAGCAAGCAAGCAGGTAGACTAATGCATTTTTTTAATGCTGAATTATAATTGTATACGAGGCATATTACTCTTAATTTAAAGAAAATATTTGAAAAATCTGTAAAAAAACATGTTATTTTTGTTGTAAAGATCTTTTCTATGTTAAAAAAATTTAATTAAATTTATAATTTTCATGAATCTCCTTATCGTCAGTTTATCGTATTTATACAAGCGTAAAGCCTACAACATAGGCTAATCATTAGATTATAAAATAGCTGTTTTTTAAATCTAATTTTAAAAAAATGCATTTCGATAACATTATCTCCTTAAACATAATTAACTAAAAAGCAATCTTATTAATTATCTAATTATTTACTTTTGATAATGTTTTTCGTTCGCTTAACACTTTGATTTAAAAATCTATAGATAACGAATGTAAGGAAAGTAAATGTAACGAATTTATCAAAATTTATTCTAAAAAAATTACTTTAATGCTTTCGATACTTTTATCATATTTGTTTCTTTCAATTTAGATAAAATTAAATTAAATTTTTGCGATTTTATTCAGTTTATTAACGGTTTTTCCCACCTGCGAAGAGCGAGTCATTTAAATTCCAATTTTTTAAATTGTAAAATATATATTATTTATCGTTGTAACTTTCTAAAATATATTTTTAAATTATATTAATTTTTTTATATATATAAAATTGCTTTTAAATTTTATATAAATGCATTAAAATATATAAAATAAAATCATCTGAGTTGGGAGGAATATTCGCAAATTGTTTTCTAATGCAGTTTACGAGAAAATATGTTGATGTAGATAAATGATGCGGTTAAAGATGGGGATGAAATCATTTTTACAAATCTTCTATGACGTATTGAACTATAAATTTTGCATGATATTTAGAAAATATATACAATAGTAAGATCATTTCGACGTAAAAAGGAGATATTGTTGTTAAAAATTGAGGTAATTAATTAATAAAAATTAAAAGAAAGGTTATGTTATAAATTCTAAGATAAAGTTTGGATGTTTGAAATTAATTTATAGAATAAAACAGTGTGTAAGTCAATAGTATCAGGTGAGAATTTAATTGAGTTGATAAGATTTTGTATGCTATAGATTTATTTTGTATCAAGTTCGGATAATTGTTTGCTGATTACGTAACGAAGTATGCGGATTATTGACCTTAATTTTGCTTTAAATTCGAAAATAAATCTGACGTTATTCAATCAAATTAATTTTAGATACTATAAAAATATATAAAATTATTTGAGCGTTGAATCGAACTTAATTCATTCATAAAATACCTCTATAACTTAACCAGCAATTATTTATTTATTGTGACATCGTCACAATGCCGGCCTGCAATTTTTAATCATATCTTCAATTAATTTAATTTAAAATATATGCTCTCCACCTCAAATTAGTAGTGTCTTGCTCCTGTACGTTACGTGTCAGTCATCTATCTATCTCCATTCTAGTGAAAATTTTTGAATCGAAATCAAGTGATTTCTACTCTATATCGAAAATTAGTATACGGTTAATCGGGTCCTTCCGCTTCTAATCTTTCCATATCTGGTCTCGACTTTCATCTATTTAACATCGTTCTTGAGATTAAGGAAGGAAAGACTGATAGACATGCAGACGGACGACAGTGGGAATTTATACATCTACATTTTTTTTTTCAAATTGCAGCACTATCACAGAATTTAGATGTATTTAAATTAATTTGTTTTTTAGTTAATGGATGTTTTTTTCTGTGTTGACATTCTGTTAAATGAATACTTTTAAAAACATTATCTAATTTAAAGAACGATAGAATCGTTCTGTAAAATTTTACTGGACAAGTATGGCTTAATGTTTTTTTTTTTTTATTTTCTCGTTTATCTTGTAATATGATAGATTTTTCGTTATTTCGTTTTTTATCATTAATATGAGCAAACATACCATGTTCTTAATTTACTGTAGAAAGACAAGTTTCATTAGTGTAGTGAATATTACGTTAATCTCATCAGAGATACCAGCTGTTGCGCGACATCCTTATTAGTTGACAATTCAAATACTTGCTCTATGCTGTAGTGAAGCAAATATCCAAAAAAACCAGACAAAAAAAAACAGTTGCCATAGATTCAGTCCTTGAAATTCCTTTGGGAGAAACGGTAAAAATTTTATTACCTTCATTGCAGTCTTTGGACAAGATTTTCATGCTTAACACATAAGAAGATTTCTTAAACTTGATTAGTTTAAGGGAGACAATTTTAATGGAATACAAAAATAAGAAATAAATGTTAAGCTAACTACTAAAATAAAAAAGTATTTGTTTTTAATTTTGATAATTGCTTCGTAACGAATTTAAATAAACTCTTTCTTTTTTAAAAAATATATAAATCATTTTAATTTAATTTTTAAGTGTGTATCTTCCTATATTTAAAATTAAGAGAAGATACATCGTCTTTCTCTCAATTTATTTAAAAGTATGCTTTCTTTTGCTAAAAGTATGCTAAAAGTCACAAAATAATTTATTTCGTGATCCATAAGAATAATAAGGAAGACACAAATAACTTTAGACAATTGACTTACTTCTCTCCATTAGGAAACCCACTATAGTAGAATATTAAAGTTCTTTATAATTACTACCAATTCGATAACCTAAATATATCTAACTCGGTTAAAATGAAAATCATGATCTTCAGGAAAGATCCTAGACTAAAAAACAGTGATCAATTTTTCTTAGGTCTCAATAAACTGGATACTATTCCTCATTTTAAATATTCACTTCTGCGGTATACCTAGCTTTTAATGTAATCTTGCGAAAACTGTCAACTATTATATTGTAATGATTGCTAATAACTTCCGACTCTAATTGGTTTGGTATATTTGGTTAGGCAACACGACACGTAGGCTATATGCCAAGGGGGATGCCTCCCGGGGAGACTTTTATGGGAAACTGGCTCCTATTTAAGTGTTACAAAACCCGGAAAACTCCACGTGGCCAGCCCGTTGGCAAGGCGCGAACCCGCTACCAACTACAGTGTTTGGTGGTTTTATTCACTCGACTACTGGTGGACTCCTCATATAAAAAGGTGAAAAATTCGAATCCTAAAGTCTCTTTCAGGCTACTCAGCTGTAATGTCCTCAGCTCTATCTCATATGCTGTCCCTGTATGATCAAACAGGGACAGATCAAATTCAATGCATCTTTATCTGCAAAGTATTTAAACATGATCGCTCTGTGCTCGGATACACTGTAAGGATCGAACTTGGTAGAGCCAAATTACACCTAGTGTTGTTGAAAGAAACCCTAAACTCCATTAAAAGATTAAAAAATAATCTCAACTCCGTTTGCTACAAGATCCTCGTCGCTTTAAAGAACTTATCTCCAAAAAACAGCAACTCTTATTCTCTCAATTGGTATACTACAATCGACAACATCCTCAAACAATTTGGCGTAGCTCTTGATAATCTATCATCCCTAATCATCGACCATCGACTTCATAACCCGATCGACCTTCAAAGACATACAATGGCTTCACCACTCTAAACACAATCCGTGGCACCTTCAAATTCTGTCTCAATATTGCCCTCAACCACACGTTATTAGTTACCTCAATCACCCACGTAAATGTCTTCTAATTCAAGTCTACTCTTTGAGGGTCAAGTCAAAAATTATCTTTCTTGATCGCCACAAAGTGTGTCCATTCTGCAATCTTGATCCAATCAACATTTATCATTTCTTAGTCTGCTGCTACGCCCCTTCGTTAAAATAATCCTTGAGCTTTTTCAGATGTGTTTCCTGCTGACAAATTCCTCCTCTACCTTACAATATTCGATAATAAGAATAGCCAACTACCCTATCGAAGTTGCCAAAAAATTATAAACAGTCTAGCCCAGTCCATGTACTGTTTTATCTGTCTTGTCGTTGTTCAAACTTTGTGACTCTCGCTTCTGTAGGGATCTACCCTAATAGTTAAATAAAATATTATTTTATTGTTATAAGTATTTAATACCTCAGTTAATTTTCGATTAGCTAAATTACAGAATAATTATTAATTATAGGGACATAAAAAAACGCAAAAGTTGAAGATTATTAAACTACATAAAACTTTCCAAATTTAGGGTTTGTGATTATATGACCCTATAAAATTCAATAGAAAGCGGCAGTAGACTTAAAGATAATAAATTTTCAATTAAACTATACACTTTCCCTTTTTTATAACATATAAAAATCATGTTTTTAAGTATAATAAAACGTAATCTACTTGAATTCTTGTAACTTTAAATGGCTGTGTACTGTTTTTATTTAAGAAATTTTGTAAGTTAGAAAGCAGAAAGATGCTTATCTTCTTTCGAATTTATCAGTTTTTTTTAGTAAAATGCAAAGAAAATCCACGTTTAATGCCATTTTTCAACTCAAGATATCTTTTAGCTTCTTATCACAACGTAATATCACTTATTTTACAGGATTTTTAAAAATTTTCTAAGAAATAAATGAGTAAGTTGTTAACAGTTCTTCAAAGATATTCAATTTAAGTAAGCACTCGAATTAAAATTATCTAAATTTACGAATAACTTAAGACATTAAAACAGGCATTTTAAAATATAGATATTTCTCTTTAGAAGAAATAAATATTTTATTGTTTTTACTTTATTTTTGTTTTAGTTTCTGTTGGGAATTGTAGTTTGAAATTTTTAAGTGAAGTTTCTTTATTTAATATAAAGAATAAAAATATAATAAAAAATGCATTTGTTCTTTAAATAATTTGTATATATAATAAGGATGTTCTTAAATAAAGCATATTTTATTTATTTATTAATCTATATAAATATGAACTTCATTTTTAAGGTTTTATAATTATGAAATTATAATAAAAATTAATATTTTTAAACAAATATTTTTACATTTATATTTTAAACATAGGAATTTTTAAATTAAAATTAAATTTATTTAATTTTAAATGAATTTTATAATTTATAATTTTAATTACACTTTAATATTTAAATAAGTTTTCGATATATTATATTAAATATAATTTAAAATATTAGTGATGAAAGAATACAAATAACAAATAATGCATACGTAAGAATGCGAAATGTATAATACGACATGCAAACTGCGGTGTGGGACATAATTCCTGCAATTTTTCATTGTCTTGTATCTAAGAATTATCATCAAAATATAATTTCTAGCGGTTTAAGACTCCTGTCAATGAATAAATGCATAAAAATTAAACTTATATTCGTGATAATTAATTAAAAATAAAATAAACAGTTCGATAAATAATAAAAATAAACATAAATTAGCATCACTATTTAATGAAAAAAGTTTAGAGACTAATTAGTCAAGTGTAAATTATACAATTTTAAATCGTTTAATTTTTTTTTAATTTTAAAATCTTTTAAAATCTCTATAAATAAATTAAAGTAAGATATTAAATAACATAATTTTTTTTAAAAAAATTAAATTAAACAAGCGTTAAAAAAATTAAACAAACTTTAGATAAAGTAAGGTCGAACTTCAGTACCTAGTTGATAGATGATTCGTGTCAGACACAATATGGCTCCAGCTGTCTCCGTACTCCCATTTTCTTAGAGAAAGAAGTTTCTTCAGTAGCAGAAGGAAAAAAATAATAAAAAAAAAACGGGAAAGAGTTTAGTCTAGCTAAGGAAAGTAGGCCTTGAATAAGTATCGAGATCAGGCATCATCTTGTTTATTTCAGGATGAGTGTCTTGACATTGACAAATGGAAATAACCGAAGATGTAAAGCGTTCATTTGCTTCGAACAGTTTCATTGGTGCCACATAAAACACACGAATATAATTTTCTTCTTTATTTACTTTATTTTTAAGCTGTTTTTTTTTTTATCTGAAATTTTCTCAATGTTTGCCATACAAAAACTGTTTAAACAATGTCTTTTGTATCGCTTGAAATCGTTATCGAATAAATCATTATTTTTTAAAAATATTCTTGCATTTTTAATAAGTTAAAAATGAAGTAAACAGTATAAAGATTTCTTATTTAAAAAGAATTTACGAATGAAATAATTATGTAAGAAAATTATAGCTAAAGTAAACGTATCGTTATAAGTAGGCCTACTGTACAGCAAAACTTGTCTAAAACGGAACCTGAATAAAACGGAAACCTGCCGAACCGGAAAAAATATCCGGCGCGATTCCGGTTTACGTTGTGTTCTACTGTTTAAAGCGTGCGTAATATAGTAATAATAATAGTCTGTAATTAATATAAATATAGATTATTTAGACTATTATATTTGTTTGCAAGGAGCGAGATAATGCAAGGAGCGAGATGAAAGTATCCTTCATCTTTCTTTCTAAGTTCGGATGATGATGTGCAAATATTTTCTGATGATATCCTGACATTATAAAGAGGAAATTTTTTTAAGTTGTAACGATATATTCTATTCTTTTTATTAAAATATTCTCTCAATTAAATTTTACTGTATTATTATATTATAGTATACAGTCATAACTGAAGCCAGTAATAAATACTTAGTAATTAAATTCGATTAATCTAATTAATGAAAAGGCTAATTATTTAAATCTTAGCTTGTTATTATAAATTTAAAATATTTTAATTAAAGAAATGATAATTAAAAAAAACTTAATAACGAAATTTATATATTATGTTGAAAGTTATAATTGTCAACTTGTTTTCTGATAAAACTTTTGATTAATTATAAAATTCTATATTTTAATTTACAATTTAAATAATGTATTTGTAGCTAATTTTAAAGGTACAAATTATAGAGTACAGTGGCAATTGCAGTATAATATGTTTAAGGTGTGATTTATAACTAGAATCATATTTTATTTCACGTAATTGCACGTTAAAGAATTTATTTATATTAAGAATACTTTATAATTTGTAAAATAATTTAATTAATATGCGTAAAAGTTTTTAATTTTTTAAAACAAACTTGTTATATAACACAACGAAAATGTCCATTGTAATTTTTATATGACTTAATCTGCATTTATACACATTATACAAATAAAAAAACACATTATAATCGAACAAAATAGGCAATTTCCAACATAGTTATACAATAAATATAACCTATTACATAACGCTCTTTGTATTGTTAAGATGTTGGAAATTTAGTTATAATGTTTCATATTTGTCTATAATAATGTTATAATGTTTCCATAATTTTAATATTGTTATAATGTATTATACTTTGTCATAATTATCATAATTATAGTCATAACATGTCATAAGATTGTTATGTCATAACGTTGTAATGTTTCATATATAAATAAATAATTATTCGCCTAACCGAATAATGAAAATATTTTTCTCTCGATTTTACATAACTAAATAAATTTTTTCTTATTCTTATTTATTAGAATTCACTGTGTTATGATCTAAATCAATGTCAACCTCTCCAAGAAAATTGCAAAAAACAATTTAAATTTTAAATTTTAAATTCTATACCTTTTCTATAAATAAAATAATTGTAAATATATTTTAAAATATTTCAAAAAATTGTTTTTCTGCTGTTCTTAACCATAAATCATCTTTTAGTGTAGTTAATATTACGATTCCTGGCACTCCTGGGATCGCGATCTATCGATTAGCAAACACTTGTATTCTGTATATAACTTATAGAAAATTTATTTTATATATACATATATATATATAATTTTAAACAAAATTACAGAAAAATTATTTCGCTAAAATATATATATTTTTAAATATATAGACTCTTATTTAAGTACCATTCTAATTAAGAATATCTCGTTGAGAATTTGGCATTAATAACTCATGTTTCAGCTGTAAATATTAAAAATATAATTTAATAAATAAGCATATATTATATAACATTTTTTGAAGTTTATATATTACGCTTTTCTTGCAATTAATATTTGATTTTATTAGTATTGATTAGAAATTATATTGATTTTGTGCATATATATTTCAGGATCTAACAGTTAAATTGTAATTTCATAGTAAAATCCTGTAGTATATAACTATGTATATGTACTGTACAGTACATATAGATGGTATATAAAGTCTATAACCGGTCGGAACCCTTTACCTAACATACGTGCGTACATACATATATGTTAGGTAACAGGTTCTATACCATTCAACATATTCACATCAAACTTGGCAAGAACATTATTCGAAATCCTAAAAAAGATACTGTGGGGTTCCACCCTCCAAACATCTCTAAAATCCACAATTTTTTGTGTTTTTCACTTTCATTATCGTAAATACTCAGATCAATAAAGGTAAGTTATATTTTAGTTACTAAGACCATTGTTTTTATCACCCTCACCCAATCCAACCTCACCAATTCCCCATCCCCTCAAAAGCTTGAGAAACGCAGGACACACCCAACTTGTTATTAATATTTATTCTTTAATATAGTAAGATCATCAGGATATAGAAATAATGATACTTGCTTTATTTCTATACATTACTATCAGGAACATTTGTCACTGTGTCTTTTAATATCCTAGGATCAGTTATTCGTTTCTCTCTTAGGATCAATTATAATTAATTCTAAGATATTCCTATGCAGGAACAAATTCATAAAACTAGTTATAAAATAAAAGATAAAAGACACAAAATAAAAGCCATTTATTAATAGCAGACAGCACTTTTAAAACAAAATAATCAATAAAAAAAAACGAAGATGTAAACATAAATCCATACAGATGATGGGAAAACGTGCGAAGAATTTTTATTTTCTTTAACGTTTTATTACCTGTAATAATCATTTATATTGTTCAAGCAAACTGTTCCATAATTTATATTGTTTATACCATATTTATCATATATACCTTCCAGTCTGACAGTAGATAAAGATAGATGTTGACAATTATAAATTCGAAGACCATTCCAATGAGATTCGAACTGAAGATTTTAGTAGGAAGTAGTTGAGTTGGAAACGTTATAAACAATTTATCTAATTCTATAAATGCGATATTAAGTTTGTAATTTATTTAACACTCCTTAAGAAATTGATAAGTATTAAAATTAAATTTTTCCTTTTCCCTGTTGTTATATATAACAGAGGTAAAGTATATCGATCGGTCAATAAATGACCCTCAAGATATTTACATTTTTGTCTCAGGACCTTGAAACGTCGGGAAATTCAAAAATAACTTGGGAATTTTTTCTGTATGTGCGGAAGTTTGTGTAGGGGTCACGATTTTGTTCACCCAATTTAAAGCTTAATAAATCCTGTGTCTTTTATCGAAATTTTCTGAAGTTTTGCAGGAAGAAATGTACAATACATTAGGGGAAAAAGTTCCTAAACATTTTCAGGACAATCAGCCCATTGGTTTGGGAGATATGGCCCTTAATATCTCTCAAACCAATCTGAAGACTTAAAGATAATGGTAGTAATTATTAGGAATGAAAACAAATAAAGAATGCAGGAAAAGTCCATCATGAACATTGTCAACTTTTCATATAAAGTTATGAACACGTACAAGAGATGCTAATTGAAACAATAAAATTCCATCGTGTAAATTAAAACTATTTATAATATTTTAATTTATTAATAAGTACATAAAAGAGATTATAATTTAATTAAATTTAAACATATTTTAAATTAATAATTGAGTGGAGAAATAATTCATTAACTTACGAAATTAATGAAGTTATACGTCTATATGCATTAACATGTCTATGTGATTTTAATAATGATTTGGATTAATATTGGAAACGAGAATAAATGTATAACATTATATATATATATTTATTTATTTATTTTAAGCCATGTGAAATATTGAAAATGAAATCAAAATATGTAATATTATACATTTTCAGTGGTATCCGGTATGAGAAATTCAATACGAATATGTAATATTAGAATGAATAGAAAGTACAGTACATAACAGTGAAAATAAACAGGGAATATATAATATAGAGAATGTAATAATATAGGTCTATACACACGGTATATAAGAAAGGAATAGGAATTTATACGATATAAGAAACGAATGGAAGTTACGCCCCATATTGGAAATGCAGTAGGAAATGCCTATAAAATATTTAATATTTAGAAATGAAAATATATTTGGGAACGAATTGTTTGTTCACCTCCGAAATTGGCACTAAATCGAGTGTTGGCCGCTTGAAGGAAGAAATGCAAACAATGACAATTACTAATAATAGTAATGAGCTTTACATACTGATTTGAGTTGAGTCACGTAATATGATGATAACAATACCGTTTATAGTATACAATCGTTCATTTAGTGATTCACAGGTACTGAAAGGTTCTCTATTTAATATTTATGAGAACGATCCATTTGCAAGTTTTCTTTGGAGCTTTATGCGGGCGATGCTAGTTAGTAGGGTGCTATATCGAGGATAGACTAGCCACAGTTGGGCTGCAATTTGGAAAAAATGTAAACCTATAAATTTTCACTGTCTGCCGTATGACTGTCCTTCCTTAATCTCGGTAATGATGTTAGATAGACAAAAACTGAGAAGGACATGGACAGCATAGGGGTAGGAGGTCCCGATTATAAGAACTTCCGCTCTCGACCGAAAGTCACATGATTTTAATTCAAACATTTTTTCCAGAATAGAGTTACATAGATGACCAGCACGACTGTGTTGTTATCAGGAAAAGTATGATGTACAGGGGCAAGACTGTACTAAAATCGAGAGCATATTAAATTAAAAATACATTTTCTGATAATAATAACAATAATAATCTAGTAATCGTAATATTCTTCAGAAAGAGAAGAAAATTATATTTTGTTTTTATTCCTTTTTTGGCAGAGAAATTTCGTAAAATGCATTTTTATATAATTAAGCTTTATTTTAACATTAGATAAATTTGACATTATAAAATGCATTTAAAATTTTATTTTTTAAAATATATTTTACGCTTTATATTAATTATTTTAATTGTAAAGTATATTTATCGAGGACTTAAATTAAGAACTTTGGTCAATCTCGTAGAATCAATGTAAACGTTATTATACAAGTCCGTAGAGATTAATTAAATATTTTTAATTGTAAATAATTAAAAATAGTATTTCCTTTTCTACAGATTCTTTCATTTAATACAATTTTAAGCCATTTCTAATGGCATTTCATAAGAAGGCCGCATCTTAACGTTTACAAAGGGGAAAAAATTCACTTTTAAGTCAGTAAAATTTTTCACTTTTCATTATTTTTAAATATACAACGGTCGATCTTTAAAATTATATAACTTTAATTGAAAATTTAATTAAAATAATTGAATCTTACATAATTGAAATCTATTTTTTTTTGTATGGATAAGCTGTAGAATGTATTGCAATGAGCTTGCATTTAACAGATCGTTCTTCATTATAATTAATTTCATTTATTGTTATTGTTATTATGATTATATTTTCATTAAAGTTTGCTCATCGATAGATGAAAACTAATTAAGCAATTTGAACAAATAAGATTAACATTCTGATGTGAATGCTGTTCATTAGAAATGAAATGAAGGCATCGTGCTGTGGGTTCACTTTTCCGAATTTAATGCTTCTGACGTAAATTCTTGATGAGCTACTAAGATTTCTACTATTAAATTACGTTATGTATACTACACAGGAATAATATAACTCAAAACATCTAAATATATATATATTAATTAATATTAATAAAAATACAGCAACGAGTTGCGTAACTTTCCCGGCAAAAAAGTGAAAATTGTATACGGCGCTATCTGTTTACGAGATTTTATCTTAAAAAACTATATTATTAATTATAAAATGATGAAAAGTTTAATCTTGAGGGTAGAGATAAGTTTTATTTTAAAAAATGCTAATAACGAGTAAAATTTTCGACTGTACTCCAGATACGACACGTGACTCCCCTCATTCTCCTCATTCTCTTGACCTTCATCCAACAAAATTTAACAGCATCGATGCCACTAATACACAAACCACCCTGCAAAATTTCAGAAAATTTCGACAAAAGGCACAGGAAGTATTAAGCTTCAAAGAAGATGAAGAAAATTGTAATACATATAGAAAAACCCCCAATTCTTTTGCATTTCCGGACGTTTCAAGGTCCTTGAGTCCAAAAATGTAAAAATTTAATGTATTATAATAAAATTTTTGTTATATTTAAATAATTTTTTTATACTAAAGTTACATTATTGTAATAAAATTTATATACTCGAAATGCTCGAGTTGATTGAATATTGCATTTTTAAAATCGAGTTTTTGTAGATTGAAACTTTAAAGATTTTTTTATTGATTCTTTGTGTTTATTTTTTAAAAGTTTAATATATCTATTATTATATTCTAACGTTAAAAATATTTGAGAAAATATATTTTCGAATGTAAATTTTAAAATTAAAGAAAAAAAAATGGAAGAAGGAAACTAGTTTCATGTACTCTAAGCAATCATCTACGACTGAAAGATTTTTATTTTTTTTAAGAGAAGAATTGGCGCAAGAAGTAATATCAGTTGTATGAAATTGAATTGTGAAAAAGTTCCTTTTTCTATATTTTTATATTCTCTACAAGTCAATTTTCTGTACGCATACGTGTACAATTGAAAAAATATATATATACATATATATACTGTATCAAATTATCTAAGTTAATTGCAAATATGACAGCTTAATTATTATAAATAATATATTTAAATTAATGTTTATCTTGTAACTATTAGAATTCCGGACGTAATTTTAAATACGAAAGATTTTACTTTCCCAGCTGTTATATATAACAGGGAAATTATGACCTCTCAACATTTTTATATTTTTAGACTCAGGGCATCTTGTTACGTCAAGAATTGCTAAAAAAAATTTGGGGTTTTTTCCTGTACGTATTCGGGTGGGCACGATTTTGTAAAATCGTGCAAAATTCCCTGCAAAATTTCAGTAAATTTCGACAAAAGGCACGTCTGTGTTTTTTGTCGAAATTTACTGAAATTTTTCAGAGAGGTTTATGTGTTAGGGCATTGATTCTATTAAATTATGGCAATTAAAAGTCGAGAGGTTAGGGAGATATAGGGGGTTCGTGTGTTATATCTCGAGTGGGGTCGGACTGGATGAAGATTTTATTCGTTATTAATATTTACAATTTTTGTTATAAAACTCATTTCTACCTTCAAAATCAAGCTTTTTGCCATATTATAATAATTAATAATATGAGATTTTAAATATTTGAAAATTTTTATATAACAGATTGCGTCACACAAGAATTTAACCTTTTTTTACCGGAAAAGTTACGCAACTCGTTGCTTGATATTTATTTTTTTCATTTTTTTAATTCGGAAATGAATGAAGTTAACTGGATATGACGTTTTAAACTAAAAATTTACTTTAAAAATATCTTATTTTGCTTACTTTAAATTGGTATTTAGCTTGTAGTTATTAGAATTCCGAATGTAATTTTTTAGTTTCAGTTTGGAGAACAATAAAGATCTCATATGGATAACTGGTATCTGTTTTATTTGGTTGTTAAAAATTTTGGCAAAACATAGAGCATCATTATTGACGGAATACAATACTGATGTACAGGGAATTGGTATTACATGGACCATTTTAGTAGAGCGATAAAAGCACAGACGTACTTTGGGAATTGGTTGAGGATACAGTTAAGATATGTTGCTGTTTTTTTTTACTACACTCAATAAACAACAGTGAGATAGGTTTGATTTTCGGTCCCAACTGAGATTTAATAAATCTGTACTGGAATAATGTCAATCAGTAGTTTGTATCTAACATATTTCACCTACTATAACAGCTTTTACGCACGTTCAAAATGTAAATAAATTAACAAATCCCAGCTTTAAAATAAATATAAATCTCTACTTTACGGTATACACCCAGTTTTGTTGGTATAAAATTGAATTTTCGAGTTTTTAAAGACGGAAGAAGATTTGTTACCTCATCCAGGAGCACGTCGCGGATTAGAGTTCGGAAGTCCGCGAACTACCGGTTGAGGAGTCCTGTTTTATGTTAATGCTAACGTAAACCGAGCAAATTAGATTTGTGTGTCAACTGCAAAATGGAATCAGTATTCGTAATGCATATTTGTTGCAAGGATCTGTAAATATGATAAAGGCATGGTTTACTTAAAATCGTTTAGGAGAATTCGCATAGAATTTTAAAAAATTGAAAGCCTTTGACATAAAAATAAATACGAAATTTTCTATCTTCCTTTCAGGAGAATGTGTCCTCTAGTAAATGAAATTAAAACTTTTATTTGTAATTAATAAAAAAATATATTTATTTGCTCTTATAAGCTTCGTTTAATTACGCATTACTTGTGAACTTTTTTAGGATCATCAGAACTTCTTTGATACTCATTAAAACTTGTGTAAACCGGACACGTACTGTACAGAATATTTTTCCGGTTTGGCAGGTTTCCGTGTTAAACAGATTTTTCTTTACATTTTTGTAATTATTTCATAATAAAAAGGTAATTAATTAAAGAAAAATTTAAAAAAAACTGAAGTTTTTCAATGTTTAGATATAAATTAACTATACAATAATGTTAATTGTTCTTTAATTAACATTAAATTACGCTCCATTTACTGAAAATATATTTTTTATTGCCGTACAAAATATGCAATTTAGTATCATTAATTTATAATTTCTGAGTTTTATAAACAAAAAATGGTTATTTTTTTAAAGAAAATTTATTTAAAAAATCGATTTTAAATCTAAAAATTTATGTATTATGTAGTTAATAATTTGTTTAACAGTTTAATTAAATCTTCGTTTTTTAATGAATAGATTTTTATTAAAAATTCAGAAGTTTGATTATTTAATTCAAAAATATAAATATTTTAAAAAATCTTTTTATACAGTAAAACCTGTCCAAAACGGTAGCTTAATGAAACGAAAACCTGTCTAAACAGGAAAATTTCTTAAAAATGCAACGATTTTCTGTGTTAAAAAAGAAAACCTGTTTAAAACGGAAACTTGTCAAACCGGGAAAAATATTTTGTACCGTACTAGTCCGGTTTACACAGGTTTCGCTGTATTTATTTCTACATTTTTAAACTTAAATATGGGCTAGAAAGTTTCTTAGATGTAAACAGAGAAAAAGTTTCCGGGGTCAAAACTTGAATGGCAAATAAATTTTTAATTTAATTATTTAATTTTTGGGGGTTTTTTTAAGCCAGACAAAGCGTCCAATGTTACATATGTCAATCACTTTTACGATAATTTTTGAAATTTTTACTTGATTTCAGGGGAGTGCTTCGTTTTACCCCTCTCCGGACCCCCCACGAATGTACTGTAAATAGAGTATAAAAGCCTAATTATTAGTTCTAGAGAATATCAATGTTACAAACTTGAATTACGCGAGTCAAAACAGAAATTTCTTTCACTCTCGCCATTTTCAGTCGGTTAAAGTGTCTGAAAATAAATTAAAATGAATAAATAAAAACTGACAATACTAATTTATAAAAAGTTTATAAATTTAGCTTTTATATTCCGTTTACATTATATTCGTATCATGTGTACACCCGAAATATTAAAGTTTTATAGGAACTACATACAGTAAAACCTGTGTAAATCGTTACTTTTCTTTAGTAAAGAACTTGTTTGGAAGATTATAAACTGACATGAATAAATTTATTTTTATTTAATTGAAAATAAAGTTTATAAATATATTTTATTTCTAAAAATATATTTTTAAATGCTTATTAAATCTACAATTCGATTTTTATATAAAATATACTATGATATAAACTATACAATTTTTATACATACATACTTAAAATGTATAAAAATTCAATTAAGAGAATTTGTAGATAATTAAAATTAATACATTATTATTTATAATTTTTAATATTAAATCCTTGCTTCTATATTGTATTTAACAGGAAATCAACAAAAAAATTTTTATTTATAATGAAAATAATAATTAAGTAACCGACTTTTGTTAATAAAGTATAATATTTAATATAGAAATTACACATACACCTCTATACATCTATATATACACATACCATAAATACACACACCTATACGTCTATGTACGTTATAAACACACCACACACGTATGATAGAACCACGTAAACACACACGTATATAGTATATATGTTTTAATGGTTCTATCAGAAAGACGTGGGTTCGGTTCCCACACAAAGCTAAGTACTGTACTTTTCTTTTTCTGTTTCGGATGTAGTTCTTCCTTTGGAGTGACAGGTGGGTTCTTCGAGTAGACGTGTAGGTGGGCACGCGTGTTATTTATTATTGTTTAATATCTATAATATATTTCCAAGAATTTTCAAAACAAATTTACTTTCTAAGGAATCAAGCTAGTGGCTACAAATATTGGATTTTAAAAGGCTTAATTTCACATTCCAATGCTAAAACTTTTTACTATTATTAAAAATAAATTTGTTTCTTTTGTTTAATAAAACTAACTTATATAAAAACTTATATATATATATATATATATTTCCCTTTTATTTGTTAAAATAATTGAATGAGTGACGAAAGGATAAAATGGTTTTATGGTTTGGTCATGCCTTAATCAAGCCTTAAACCTTTTATATCCCTTTGTAGAAAATAAGGATTACCTTGTAAGTCAGCCTAGATTATATTATATTTACTTAGAATTGTGTATCTCACTCAAATTGGAAATATTTTATTCTTTATGTATTTAGAAATCGGATTTTTGGTTTGATTATGTACTTTCATATCCTTCTTTTTAATTTAGGCATGTTTATAACTTAGATAAAAACCATTTTACGTACGTTATTTTCTGAAGAATAAGAGTTTTTAGCTTCATTTTATTTTTTAAAGTGAATTATTCAATAAGCTAAAAAATATGACAAACAAAATGAAAATTTATATTTAAAAAATCGAATGTATATTATTGTAACATCGTCACAATACCAGGATGCAATTTATAATTTTAAGGTCACGTGACTTCCGTCTACAACGGAAGTTCGTATACGGTTAATCGGGATTTCTGTACTATACGCTTACAATATCTCGTCTCGATTTGCATCTATTTAACTCCGTTCTAGAGATTAACGAAGGACGTACGGACAGACAAACGACGGTGGGAATTTATAGGCCTGCAATTTCAAAATTGCAGCCCAAAAATTCATAAATATCAACAAATTTTAATTCGTTTTTATATAAAATTCAGTTTTTGTTGAATTTAAGTGTAATTTTAAGTCTGAAATTATTAATATAATAACAATTGAGCAAAATACAAGAAATTGCTAATAAAAAAGAAATAATAATTCAAGAGAATGTATTGAAAGTAAAGTGGATTTTTGATATAATGCCACCTTATAAAGTGAATTTCGATGTAGTGAACAATTTTGTTTGCCCTTGCCATTCCTTCTGTATCTAGTAAACATACGATGTAGTGTATGGTTTAGGTCAGTCCTTTGTGAATTTACTGTATCGAGAGTTCACTGTATTTGTGTTATAAAGTCATTTTTCACACACTAATTACAAATTATTATCTCTCAACTATAAGAAATGTGGGTCACTTTTGGCCACGTGCCAACGGCTATATATTTTATATGAGTATATTTATGAGAAATATGGAACATACATCTTTCTACAATAACTTAAATGTAGTAATAACGAGCAATTATTTATATTGAAATCGTCATAATACCGGACAGCAATTTTCAACCATCATTTAATTAAAAAAATCACGCGACTTCCTGTCCAGACCGGAAGTATAAGCTTTTCTTATCTGGTCTCGATTTTCGTATACCTAACTACATTCTCAAGATTCAGGAAGGACTGACAGACAGACAGACAGACAAACATGGATGACGATGAGAATATATAGGTATGCAATTTGAAAATTGAAGTTCAATTATAATATAATGTATAGAACAAGAGATATCAATCGGGAATTAAGCTCTTTTATGCGTGTTTTGATACCTTGAATTAATGTTTATAATATAAATGCTGTATTTTAATTTAATTAACAAATATAAACGGTTTTTTGTACTTGGAATTACACGGCAATCTGCTTTCGGTGTAGCTAAAAATTAGACTATTTCCAATTGTGAATGGTAATTACGTGTTATTCAGTATTAATACAAAGTGTGTACGAATGTAAAATGAAAAAATACGTGCCGTATTTTTTCTTTTGTATGTTTTAAAATAACATCATAATGTTAATTGATCTGTAATTTTCAAATTGCAGACCTATACATTCCCACTTTCTTCTGACTGTCTGTCCTTCGTTAACATCGAGAACGTTGTTAGGCAGACGAAAATTGAGACCAGATGCGGAAAGTGTACGGGTAGAAAGTCCCGATTAACCATGTACTAAATCCCGGCTGAACCGGAAGTCACGCGCTATAAACTCAAAACTATTCAGTTATATAGATGACCGGTATGGCTCTATTGTTATCAGGAGAAGTATAATGTATAGGGGTAAGACACTACTGAAATCGAAAGCATATGTTTTATTTCGAATAAGAATTCAATTCTATCTTAAGTATCTTCTGTTAAGTGTCAATTGGAAGAAGGAAAAAATCAAGATTTAAATTGAAAAAATGTTTTAAACCCACGTCTTTTAATAATACACGCAATAGTCGAATTTGAGGTGTTATGGAAAGCCACGTGTTCGGTTCACACTACGAACAACGCATTCTTTCCTATAAAAGTTGTTTTTTGGGAGTTAAGAATAAAGTTTATTCCTTAAATAAAAGTTAAACTTTAATTTTTCTCGTGATAGATGTTCAACTTTTTAATTACTTATTGTGCAGCGTGTTTCTTTCGTATTTTATTACCTTATTGCATTGCAATTTTTAAAAAGTGTAGACCTATAAATTCCACTGTCTGTTTGTCTGTCTCTCCTTCCTTAATATCGAGAACGATGTTAGGTAGACAAAACTCGAGGCCAGATATAGAAAGTTTATGGGAAGAAGCCCGAGTTAACTATACACGAACGTACAGACTAGACCGGAAGTCACGTGATTTAAATTCAAAATTTTTTCTAGAACAGAGTTACATAGATGACCAGCATGACTCTGTTGTTATCAGGAAAAGTATGATGTACAGGGGCAAGACACTATTAATTTGAGATCGAGAATATATATTTTAAATTAAACAAATTAAAAATATGAATAAAAATTGCATCCCGGCATTGTGACGATGTCACAACTTTTACTCGTTGTTAATTATCTTGTCTTTATTGGTTAAGGAAATCTGCTGTCTTCCCACACTTTCTATTATACATGTAATAAATAAATAAATTTTAAAATATATTAAATACTTACAAACAAAATTTCAGTACAGATATGAAAGATACAGCAAAACCTGTTCAAAACGGAAATGTACGGTACGTGCAAGTCCGATTTATACAGGTTTTCCCGTATTCTTCACCTCAAGGTGGTAATGATTAAAGTAACAAGGAGAACACAATTAAGCAATGTAATGCTAACATTTATGTATTTAAATTGATATATAAATGTGAAATATGCGCATAAATTATATGCTAGAATCACAATTTAATTATGGAAAGTGTAAAATTTTTTATGAGGTTGTATATTTGAAGGAGGAAGAAAGAATTGGACCAATTAATCAGGTGTCAGTGAAGTGCCACTGTACTATTAAAGATTCCTGTTTCGCAACATTTCATAAAGTAATTGATGGTTGTCAGTAAAGAGATATTTATAATTTAAAGAAAAAAATAATGGAATGGCGAGTGTAGGAATGATAAATTTTTCCATAAAGCACGAAACCCGTTTTTGAATTTTATTTTACTAGAAAACGATTTCGTACAATTGTAATAAATTAAGCAATGCGTGTAATAAATTATCATACCTTCAGCAGAATTAAATGTATTCTGGATCATGGATAAAAAGAAATTAACAAAGAAAAAATATACATAAGGAAGAAGAATTATAAGAAGAAATTTCAAATTTATTTGGTATAAACGTAGTTTAGAGAATATCATGAATTTAATAAATGTCATCAAAATATTTATTGAATTTTTATTTTTATATATATATTATTCATTGTTGATGATACATCTTATAATTTATTTTACTTTATTATTTCTCAGTGATGTAAATGATATATTAAAATTTTTATTTATGAGTAGTAATAATTCAAAAATGTCCAGCAATCAGGGAAGAGATGACTTTTATATAAAAAAAAATTATAAATGATAATAACGAGTAAAATCTTCATTAAGTCCGATCCCACTCGAGATACGACACGTGGTCCCCCTCTGTCTCACCACTCCCTCGACCTTCAACCACCAAAATTTAACAGCATCAATGCACCTCATATATAAATCTTCTTGCAAAATTTTAGAAAATTTCGATAAAAGGCATAGGAGTTTCTAAGCTTCAAAGTGGATGAACAAAATCGTGTCCCCCATACACAAACATACAGGGAAAAACAGCAGATTTTTGGCATTTCTCGACGTATCAAGGTGTCCTGAGTGTAAAAATGTAACAATCTCGAGGGATCATTTTTTTTACCGATATAATAAGTAATACTGTTGACTCTAACATTATGATACCGAAGATGAGGAGCGTAACGAAAAGAAGGTAATTTAAAATAATATTTGGAAGCAAAATGTTAATGAATTTTTTGTTTTATAACTTAAAAAATATACATAAAATTCATATCTGGAATTGCTGAAAATGTTTGACTTTTTAATTTAACGTATTAATTTTTCCAAAGATTATTCTTTTATATTTTAGACAATTAAATAAGAAGAATTCTAATATTTAATGAGCTAATTAATTACAATTATGAAACTATTCTCTGAACCTTATCAACGATATTTTAAACAGAATTAAATGCTTTTTATTTATAAATAAAATCAAACGGTAATATATTTATTATTAATATATTTTAAAAATTTCAGTAAATTAAAATACATTACTTAAAATAAGTTAAATGAATAATAATAGTATTTATCAAGCATATTAAGGGTTGAAAAAAGCTACATTTTATCCTCATTTCCAGTTAAAATTCTACTTTTTGTTTTCTTTTAACGTTTAGAATTAAAAATTTAAATTGTAATTAATTATAAATCTTATTAAATGAAGTAATTTAACTATCGAATTTCACGAAATACATAATATAATTCCGATCAAATTCGATGTTATCGATCAGAAAAAACTAGATCTAACCTAATTTATCCAAAGAAATAAGCCAATGAAGAGAAGCGATTAGATGCAACATTTGATCTATTGTAGTGAATTGTCCAGATTATCTTGATCATTCGGATGTCATCCCAAGTGAAGATTTCTGTCAGAAAACCTAACACCGCTTGACATAAATAAATTTCATACTAAATCGACCCATTTATATACGATTTAAAACAAGAAATTTTGTGAAAATCAGAAAAATTCTTGTCTTAAACATAAATAAAATTTCTATGCTTTTTTATTCTTTTGTACAGCCTTAAGTCATGAATGAATATTCTTAGATTTAAATATTTTATTTTATTTTATTTTTTATAAATAAATATCTTAATTTTTATGCTGGATTTTTAAATTTATTTTATTTAAATAAATTATAAAAAATATACTGGTGAGTATCTAGAATTTGTATGGGTTTATAGAATTTGTTTAATTATTTTTGGTAATTTTTACCCTCCTTGATGTTATATATAATAGAGGGAAAGCATGGCGATTGGTTAAAAATGACCCCGAAAGATTTTTACATTTTTGTGCTCAGGAGACCTTTGTAAGCAGAGTTTAAATTCTGCTACTCATTAGCACTCCTCCCCATTAACTTCACATCTGCGATTGTCGAGAATTTGGAGAACTGAGGGGTCACGAAGGGGAAGGAAGAGCTTGGTCAGGGGATAGAGGAGAGAAAGGTGGAAAGGTGGATACGTCCAGTCTGAAAGGTGAAACCTTTCAGACTGGACGTATGTGGAACGGACGTTGAATTCATCTGTGCTTGTTTGTGATCGCCTTTCTTTTTAGTTTAATTGTAATATTAAAATTTGTAACATTACAACCTTGAAACGTCGTGAAATGAAAAGACATTTGGAGGCTTTTTATATATATATGGATTTTAGAGTATGTGGAGGGACAATTTTGTTCTCCCAATTTGAAGCTTAATAACTCCTGTGCCTTTCATCAAAAATTTCTAAAATTTTGCAGGAAGGTTCGTGTATTAGGAGTATTGATGATGTTAAATTTTGGTGGTTAAAGCTCAAGTGAGTGGGGAGATAGAGAAAGTCACGTGTCGTATCTCGAGTATCTCGTGTCGAGTATTTGAATGACGATTTTACTTGTTATTAGCATTTACAAGTTTATATATTTTTACCCTGAAAATTAAGCTTTTTGCCATTTTATAATATTTAATAATATAAAAAGTTTTTAAAATAACACCTCTTAACAGATGGCACCAAACACAATTTTGCCATGAAAGTTACGCAACTCGTTTCTCGATTTTTATGTTTCAATTTGTCAAATACTTTGTAATATTTTATTTTTAAAAATATAAAAATTACAGACATAAATCCTGAAAAATTGACAATTTTATAGAATTAAGTTCTGCAACTGGTTTTGTAGAGAATGAAAAATTAATAGTTTTAGATTAATGAAATAACTTGAATTTGGTCTTGTTAAAGAAAATATTTTGAATTCTAAAAGTTCATATTTTTGAAATTTGTGAGTTTATTATTGTCAAAATAAATACATTATGATTCTGAAATTTTAAAAAATGTTTTTATACCAAAAACCCCCAATATTTTCAGGTAGGTAACTGGGGCTCTTACAGCAAAAAATCTGGGCACACCTGACATATATTACGGCTAAAGCCCACGAATTGGATAAAGCTTGGTAATGTGGTGGCGATTTCATATCAATTGATGAAGTGATGCGATTTTAGTCTGGCGATTCTTTAAATCGCGGATTATCCGGCTAAATTTTCTCATTTTATCCAAAATGACGTGGCTAAAGCCCGAATTTTATAAGTAATGCTGGTTTTAACTGCTTGAATTTTTGATAAAGCACACTTTATACGGATAAAGTTCAAAATTAACAGTTGTTACTCTTGCTTTAACCGAAAAACTTGGATGAAGTTAGCATTAGCCGGTTAATCCTAGCATTATCCGATTCACGAACTTTAGCCATAACATTTAAATAAGTATAAATTAATTTATAAAAACAGGTTTAATTTTAACGTTGAAAACTAAATATATTTTTTCACGAAATTTATAGTTATTTCTACACGAATTGTTATTATTTAAAATAAATTTTATAAAACATAAATAAAGAAAAGAAACTTAAAAAAAACCTTTCTGAATTTATTTTCCGTTCGTAATAAATGAATATCCTCGAAAATTTAGTTTAGTTATCTTTAAAATAAATTTTTAAAAAATCTTTTACTAATATTTATTATTTTACTTCAAATTTTACTTTAAAAAATTTAAAATACATTAATTTTGAAATTTAAAACATTAAAAGTTTAGAAAGGAAATAGATTTATATAAAGGGTTGATTCAAAAGTTGCGCTTTGTGTGTTCCAGGCACACTTGAGAATATGAATTGTAAGCTGAGTTTAGAACAATACATTTTTCGTTTAAAAAATTGCTGCTGAAGATACGATATAAACATATCTAAGAAAATAATTTAGCAAAAGTTTTGATTACGATATTTTAAATAAAATTGGGATCTTTTGCAGACGGTCCTTCTCCGTTAGGCGAAGACAATTCAACAATAGGGTAATTGACGAGATGAGAATTGATCAAATTTTCTCTGGCCAATCAAAACGTGATCTTTATCACCGACAATCTGCATCTAACCAATCAGCGAAACGAATACATATATATTCTGTAAAAAATTTTTTCAGAATAACACAACCGAAATCTTTCATTAGGGAGTCGTACGTTGTCGTTACAGTAAACTCCGAAACTATAATTTGTTAGAGGACTTTTTCCTCACTAAATAATAAATTTAAAAATGTCAGGCTCTGAGCTGTATTCTGATGACGTCAGGACCTAAGCTGTAGCTCGTTTAATGTACAGTACATGTAAATTTGGCCCTACTGTCACCTACCTATCACCTATCTTCCGTAAGGTAACAGACTCTCGTTATATTAGTAATATTTAATAGAACGAAATATGTAAAAATATATAAAATTTTGAATTAAAACGGAAAATAATTGATAAATTGATGATTTTTAAATTAATTTTTCCAGATCTTATTCAAATTAAGTTTGATTTTCAAAGAAAGAATTTATCATCTCCATTAAAGTAAGGATTCTCAGAACATTTTTTAATATTAAGATTTATATTTTCTCTTTTTTACTTTAAGCAAAGAAAATTTGATTGAATTCACTATTTTCTTTACTATTTTTTAAAATAATATTTTAATTAAATTAGATAGATTTTCCATACACAAAACATTGATAAAATAAACGAGGAAGATAATTTTCTTTTCGAGAAAAAGTAATTTTTTCCCTTCTTATTTATTGAAATTTGAATTAATATCAATCTGAAGTTGCGTGAATCTTTTATTAAACTTTGAAAAATCAAACACTATTTTTAATATATATATATATTTCTTGCAAAAATGTCAGACTTCTAAACTTAATAACCTGTTAAAATTCGGTTAATTCTTTGGGGAATTCATTACACCTCATTTAACATTAATGTATAATAATTTCTAGAAAATAGAAATTTATTTACGTGGAAAATATTTTCGTGATTGAAATTACGAAGCAAAAATTATTAAAATAAATAAAGAATAAAAAAAAATTGTAGCCAACGTAATTGCATTTATCATAAGGAAGATGAATAACACAACGAATTGAATCGGCATACTTGCTTAATTTATCTGCAAATTATTTTATTTAAAAATTACTAATATTTAGAACATTCTACTTTGAAATGACTGTAATTAATTTGACTTTTTAAAATTATTTTTTATATAATAAAGCTGTGAAACAGCATCAAAATAATAATAATAAGTAATTTTGTAATTGCATTCATCATAGATAATACAATGATTTAAAACTCTAACCTCGCTCGATGTTATTTTTTAAAAAATATTGATATTTATAACAAAACCTTTCTAAAACGGAACCCGAATAGAACGGAAACGTGCCTAAACGGATATAATTCTTCGAACAGAGCGATTTTCCATGTTAAAAAATACTTGTTTAAAACGAAAATCTTCCAAAATAGAAAAAAACACAGGAAAACCTATATAAGCCGTAATGGCATGATACCGAATACTTTTCCGTTTAGACAGGTTTTCGTTTTATTTCCGTTCCGTTTTGGACAGGTTTTGCTGTATTCGGTGCCGTAAGATTCCGGTTTACGCAGGTCTTTACTATATAAATTTCTTCTCTGAAAAGGGCGTAATTTACTCGATTTTTCTGTAATATTAACTCCGTAAGGAACATCATAAAAATGAAACATTCCGTGATATTTATAGACAAATAATCGAACATTTACACTCTAGAATATAGTAATTATAAAGATGGATTGACAATTTCCGTTCAGTAGAAAATTAAGTATCGTGTAAACATATAATTAGAAAACATATCGATATTTCTTATTATAGATTTTTCTACAAAAAATGGGAGGGGGACATTCTTATATAAACGCGAATATCGAATTTATTACGTAAAAGTTTTGCAATATCTAGCAAGAATTTTAAACGTTGAAGTAGTTATAAATATCGCATATTATATATATATTTTTTCCATTTTGCAATGTGTAAACTTTGAAAGTATTTTATAGTAAATGCTAACAAAAGATCGGATTATACTTGTTGCTATTTTCTAAGTATTCGCAGATTCTTTGAAGGGATTTTAGTATATAAAAATATAAAAAATTTGTTTGGAAAGCTTTTCATAAATCTCTAAAATATTATATATATTTCCTCCCGATAAAAATAAAAGTTTGTTTTAAAATATATTTTTAAAAAATCTAGCAACGAGTTGCGTAACTTACCTAGCCAAAAAAAAGTTAAAATTCTGTGTGGTGCCATCTGTTATGAGATTTTACTTTTAAAAATTTATATAATTGATTATTATGAAATAGTATAAAACTTAATTTTGACGGTGGAGACGAGTTATATATATATAAAGTTGTATATGATGATAAAACATAAAATTTTAATTAAATCCATTCCAGATACCATACATAATTCCTCTGTATCTCCCCACCCCCTCGACCTTTAACCACCAAAATTTAACAGAATCTATATCGATAATACACAAACCTCCCCGAAAAATTTCAGAAAATTTAGACAAAAGGAACAGAAATTATTAAGCTTTAAATTGGGTGAACAAAATTGACCCACACACTAACATCCTTACATATAAAAAAAACCTCCAAATTTCTTATCATTTCACGACATTTCAAGGTCCCCGAGTCTAAAAATGCAAAACTCTTCGGAGGTTAATTTTAACCAATTGCCATACTTTTCCTCTATTATATATAACAGCAGCAAAAGTAAAAACGATTTAATTATTGTTTAGGAGAAAAATGTTTTATTTTTACAACTTCTTTATTAACTTAATCTTCAAATATTGAATAATAATAATCATTTAATTTTTAAATTATTGTCAAACAAATTATTATATTATTACTTTTCTTTTAAATTAAATATTTTTAGAAGCTTTATCAATTCATTATATTTAGAGAAGTATTATAATTTTAATTTCTGTAAGGCATTAAATTACTTTAGAGTCTTTGGGAAATAAAATTATGTTAAATAAATTAATGTTTGATGAAAAGAAATATAGATTTAAAAAAATATTTACTAAAAAACCTGTGTAAACCGGAATCGCACGATACCGAATTTTTTTTCCGGTTTGGCACGTTTCCGTTTTATTCAGGTTCCGCTTCGGTCAGGTTTTACTGTATTTGTTTTATTGAAAAGTTTATGAAAAAGAAAAACAGTTTTTTACTCTATATTTATTTTAAAACGTCGATTATTTTAGCAGAATTTTTAAAAATTATCTATTTTCTTGCACCTGAGTAGAAGAATTTCTTTATGTTTATGTTAAATATTTTAATTTAATACTGATATTTTATTAAAATATAATCTTTACTCTTCGTTATTCATTATTTATTCAAGAAATTACCACAAAAAATGTTTTAAATTATAAAAATACCGTTCTATAAATTACCTAAATATTTCAAAATATACATAAGTCCTGCGGTAAAATATTAAATTTATGAAGAAAATTGATTAGTTCTTTGGAATAAACTGTAAAATTTTAATTGTAATTTAAATAAACAGTGGGGAAAAAAGCTTGAATTGTTCGAGTAGTTCAATTCTGCATATAGCTGTCTCACGTCACACAGGTATAGAATGATTACTGTAAAAAGTAATCATTCTATATCAGTAAAAAGGATCTCAAAGACTCATTATGTTCAGAATTTTCTGTATATCTGTTGTTTAATGGTCTTCAAACGTCAGGCATGTCTGTATGACTCACAGATGGAGCGCATCATCGCGCCGAGGGAAGCAGGATGGCCATTTCTCCGAATTTCTCCCCGTCTGGACCGTTTTGACCGTACTGTCAGAACATGTTGAGGGCAGTGGATATGTCAGGGCACACATATATGGAAGGTAGGCTCTGGACGACAGAAAACCAGCAGATATGATGGTCTGGTCGTGAGACAAGCATGATACGCTGTAATAGTGTCTTTGTTCATCATCCACAAATTGATGGAGGCTTCGCTACAGAATCTTGTCGCTTCCAGTATCATTGGCAAGCAACTATCAGAGGCAAATTTGCATGCATGGCAGTCATTACGCGACCTGCCATTAATATCCTAACACTGTTGGCTTTGATTTCTGCTGTACTGTGACAGATAAGCATGTACTGTACCGCCACGAACCTTTAGCGACGAATCCCATTTCTGTTTGGAAAGGATAATCACTATGTTTTTGTGTAAAGAACAGAAGAAAGAGATTCACTCCCACGTTTAGTGTTGAGTTGTACACTACTTCCATTACTGGCGTGCTAGTCCAGAGCTATCTCGTATGACAGTCGGTCATTCAGTAATGATACGAGAGATATCGACGGAACAACCGTAATCCTGTGCCGTTATGCGTTGTCTTTCATGGCAATGTTGCAATAAGCAAGATAATGCTTAGCTACACACAACTAGAATTTCCCAGGAATGTCTGTTCGAGGAAATTTCTTGAATTGTCCGGTCTACACTATTTGTCATCCATCGAGCATTTGTAGAATCAGATGGAATGCTAGCTTCGACCATCTATGAATATGAAGGATCTGAAGCGGCAGTTGTAATATCTAAGAAAATCCGTCATAGGAGAGACTACTGTGCCTGCATTTCTCTGTATCTGACCTTATTGCCGCAGGTATTTAGGCAAGAGGAGGTTGTATCATTGTTGTTGTTCCAAAGGAATTTGACCCTTTGCTACAATATTTTAATCACTTAAACCATCTTCATCAAGTACTTAAAGTTTGGTCTTTTAATTTAGATTGACAAAAATTTCATTTTTTAATAAAAATTTATTTAAAACAAAAAAATTACTACAATGCGTTATTTTTATACAATTTCGTTTAATTTTATTGGCATTTTAGATTAATTAACGGATGAACCATAACGCTTTCTTTTTACCTATGGGCCTGTTGGTATAATTCATACAGTAAAACCTATGTAAAACGGAATTGCACGGTACCGAATATTTTTCCTCTTAGGCAATTTTCCGTTTTATTCAGGTTCCGCTTTGGACAGGTTTTACTGTATACATTTTAAAATGTAAGACAGGGAATCGATAAAAAAAATCCAGAAATATCTTCAATTTGTAATCAAATCGAATTCTGTATTTTTTTTCGATTGTTACACATCACACGTCTTTCAATGGTTCGAAATAGTGACGATACAATTGTGGGGCCAGAAGCGATAACATACTCACCATTTTGTTTGCTTGCACTTTAGAATGATCAGAAAAGAAATTCAATGAAAGTTCTTCTTTGACATGGCTTTAATAGGTTTTCAACTTCAGTACTGATTCCTTTCGCCATACATCAACTTCCCCCTTTTTTTTCTCGCTTTTTCTTGCTCCGGGCCTGGATTTTACAGTAAATTCGTAATTTTTGATACGTTTTTTAAAATCTAGAATGTTAGAAAATATAAAAATATATTCTTTAATATAACTTTTCATCAAAGGAATCATTTTCTTGCATTTTGAAACGTTAATATTTTTGATAATGAATAACGAGTAACGTGAACTATGATTAGTTATGGTAACAGTAAAACTTGTCCCAAACGGAAACCTGCCTAAACGAAAAAATATTCAGTACCGTGCGATTCCGGTTTACACTGTTTTTTAGTAAATTGCGTTACTACCTTATTAAATTTTAATACTGTTGATTTAAGAAAATATTACAATAAAAATATTCGACATTTAGAAAGTTATTAAATATTTTTACTTTTTACAAGCGAATATTTCTGTAAATCAGAGTAAAATCAACATCTTCTTAAGAAGATAATTTTTCAGTATTAAGTTCAGATGTGCTGGGCAATTTAGAGTGAGTTAACTGAGAAGTATTTCTCTTAAAAAAATCAATTTAAGGACGGTTAAAACAGGTTTGAAACAGCTGACACGTCGTTACTCGTTCATAAAATAATATTAAAATATCGGTTAACTGACTTTTGGACCACCCTGTACATTGTAGTTTTTGATTTTATACATTTAAATGCTTCAAAATAAATATCAAAATGGCTGAAATGTGATTTTAGATACATATAAACGTAAATATAGGTCCCACAATAAGAATTTAAATTAGATTTAATGTAGGGACCTTAAGAAAAATTTCAAGTTTGTAATTAATTAAAGTGTCTTACGATGTAATGTTGTATACAGTAAAACCTGTGAAACCGGAATCGCAAGGTACCGAATACTTTTTCCCGTTTGGCAAGTTTCCGTTTTAAACAGGTTCTTTTTTAACATAGAAAATCGCGAGGAATTTTTTTCGAGGAATTTTTTCTGCTTAGGCAAGTTTTACTGTATTAAACTGTCCGAAACGGACCCTTTACAAAGCAGATTTTGGCACGTGACGTTTTATTTTAGAAAGGGTTTTTTTTTTATTTTACTATTTTAACTAAAAGTCTTAAAGGTCAAAATATATAAAAGAAATTGATTTAAGATTTTTAAAATAATAAACACCTTGTTTCATTTATTCTTTTGCTTATAAATAAATTTCTGTCTCTATTCTTGATATTATTTATTAAATTACACATTTCTAGACAATTACGTTTTATTTTGTCCAGAACAAATAATATTTCCATATGAAACAGAATGAGGAGATAAATTAACATTCGATTTCCACATTCATTCACGTTTATTTCCTTTCATACCGATCACACTGAAGCAGGAAATAATACTGTATTCATTTATAATGCATTTATTGAAACATAAACGATGTATTTCTTTTCACGCATGTTTTTATTATATTATATACTGCATTAAAATTTATACTTATGTATGGATATTGCATACATTTAAAACTATGTAATAATTATTCTAATGTATTTTTACTTTCCCGGTTGTTATATATAACAGTAGGAAAGTAGGATCACCACTTTAAAAATGATTCCCCCCAGATTTCTATATTTCTGGACTCAGGGGACCTTGAAATGCAAAGAAATTTGGGGGTTTTCTGTATGTATGGATTTTAGTGTATGTGGCGTTGGCACAATTTTGTTCACCTAATTTAAAGCCGATCACTCCTGATCCTTTTGTGGAAAATTTTCGAAATTTTTCGGGGAGGTTTGTGTGTTAGGGGCATTGATTCTGTTAAATTTTAGTGGTTAAAGGTCGAGGGTTAGGGAGATTAGGGGTGTCGTGTCATATTTCGCGTGGGGTCGGACTTAATAAAAATTTTGTTATTAGCATTTACAATTAAAAAAAATAATAAAAAATAAATATCATCTCTGCTCTCAAAATTTTTTTGTCATTTTATAATAATTAATAATATAAAAAGTCTTTTACAGTAAAATTGCATAACAGATGGCGTCGCAGACAATTTGAAATCTTTTGTCGGGAAAGTTACGCAACTCGTTGCTGGGGGTTTTCCTTCAAAGTGATAAAATATAGATTTTCATTCTAAGTAGAAACATTTTATAACTTTAAAATGCAATCTTTACACGACTTTCTGTAATTTATAAATAATTATTTATTAAAATTTACTATAAATCATCAAAATTTAATAAAAACCCAGTAAAACAAGACAAGAATATAATTTATTCGTTAATAAATTAATATAATTTATTAACGAATACAATTACAATATAGTCAATTTTCTGATTGCAGACCTATAATTTCCCACTTACGTTAATCTGTCATTCGTTAATCTCGAGAACGTAGTTAGATAAAAATCGAGACCAGATATGGAAAGCTTAGGGCTGAGGGTCCCAATTAACTCATACAAATTTCCGGTGTGGACCGAAAGTCACGTGATTTTAATTCAAAATCTTCTGGAGAACGGAGATAGATAACCTGCATGACTATATTGCTATTAGGAAAAGTATGATATACAGGGGGAAAAACCTTGCTGAAATCGTGACCAAATACGGAAAGCTTAGGGGTCGGAGATTAACTATATACAAACTTCCTGTCTGGATCCGGATTCACGTGAATTTTTAAATTAAAAAATGATTAAAAATTGCATTCCAGCATTGTAAGGATGTTATAATAATATGCATTTGATTTTTTCGTTTTAATTTATGTTTTATTTAAATAACAGAATTTTACTTAAGATTAGAATTTTCCAAATAAAATCTTTATTAAATTCAAGTAATACATTATTTTTTTTTACAAAAAACAAAAATGTAATAATAATAAAATCCCCATTTTTATGCTAGTGTTGAATTATATATAAGTAAGTCGAAATCTTATTTTTTATGCAAACAGGATATGTTTCGCTATTGTAAAACGAAAATAAGAAGATAAACGGAAATATATCCATAACATCTAATGCATTATTTATTTGAAAAATTTAATAAAATTGAGAATATTTGTCGACAAAAATATTTAAAACTCATATACTAGCAACGATATTGGATATGTGAAGTAGATATTTATATATACTTTATGCAGATGATAATAAGAAAAATATAATTTAAAGTAATCTAATCCAGTCATTTTATGTTTTTATAGGATATAATGTTAAATAGGAATTAAATAAATGTATGAATAATTTTTTAGAGTTTAAATATTATTTATAAAACGAGGAATAATGCACATAAAACAAGAATGTTTTCTAAAAAATAAAATGAAAAATACAGAAATTTTATTAAGCTTAAATGATTTTAAGATCAGTTTATTCTATTAAATATTGCGCTAAATTTAGTACATTAGTAAATTTACAGTAATACCTGTCCAAAACGGAAACCTCTTTAAACGGAAAAAAATTCTCAAAACGCAACGACTTTCCACGTTTAAAAAAAAAACCTGTTTAAAACGAAAACTTGCCAAACCGGAAAAAAATTTCGGTAAAGTGCGATTCCGGTTTACGCAGGTTTTACTGTAGTAAATTTTTGCACGATAGAAATAGTCACCTTCAATGAATAAGCTTCAATAAATACATTAATTAAATTTAAACTGTTTAACAGTACTTTAATTTTATTAAATAATGTAAAATAAAAATACAGATTTAATTGAGTGGTTGAAAAAGTAAAATTCCGATAATTAATAAACATATAACGATTTATACTTATATTCAGTAATTAACTCTAGAAGTATTTCGTTTAATGAAGCAAGTCGAATTTAATATAAATAATAAAATGTGTTTTTAATTAAGTAAAGTTGAAATTAAATCTAATTGTACAGTTAGGAAAGTTTTCGATTAGAGTCAACAAACAACAGTGTGTGCTCTGTACAAATAAGGTGTCATTTATTTCAAAGAGGCATTGAATTTCTGACTATCTTTGACCTTTGTCTGTTCATTCAGTCTTCAGTAAACTCACTTTTCTTTTCTCGATAAGATTAGTTCAATAAACTTTTTCATAATTCACAGTGAAATGATAACAATTCGGGTACGTTTCCACTGCTTTAAACATTTAAAAAAATTAATTTTTCTTCAATAACTAGGTAATATGATGTCAAATAACTGCACTATGTTATATATTTCACAATAATATAGCATTAAATATATTTTGAAGTAAAGAAATTCTTTGTAAACATGTGAAAATAAGTTTTATATTAAATTTAGAGTAAAAATTGTACGAAAGTCTAATTTCCAGAGATAAATTAATTGGAAGAGTTGATAAATGTAAGAACTTTTTGTAATAAAATAATTTTTTTGCAATGTTCTAAACAAGTTAGTGCACTTTCAAGTAATACAAATTCATCGCTCTGATTGGTTAAACAAGAAAAACACGGTAGGCGTTACCATCGAAGATACGAATTAAGTTGTGATTGGAAAAGAGATTCGACCAATTGCAAAATGATTCGTTTTCCGATAATTACGCCCATCGTTACTTGTTTCTGCTTCTAACCAATCAACGAAAACAAATATACGTTGACTATAAAGGATACTAACATTGCAGCAAAAAATTTTGTTAAGGAAAGTTGTTAAACTTTTTTATAGCCTGTCTAGCCTAAACATAATGCAGGATTCTATTATGCCCAGTAGACCTATATTGTGTTAAAAACATAACGAGGAAGGACTCGAAACACAGCTATAAAATTTAAAACATTCTGAAATATCACTTGTTAATAATGTATTTTTATCCAATTAGCTATGAAAAATCTAAAATTTGAAAGCAAAGTATGTAATGAATGTTGTAGTAAATTTTTTATCTAGCAGATGAAAAATAAATAAATAAATAATATTAAAACTATTTTTGAAAGCATGTTAGATTTCTACAAATTATTCTAACTTGATTGTATTTGTGGTTATATATGACCACATATTTTTCCATAATTAAATTAATTGTTCTAGCAACGGATTAATACTAACTAAAATATTATTATTAGCTGTTTTCGCAGATAGCTTACGTAAAAGAATAATTAAATCAATAATTTATATTTGTGTAAATTATTAGTTAAAATATAAAATAAGAAAATTAAGACACTAAAAATTCTTATGTAATTTTGAAATCACAAGCTGCTTAAATTGTATTAAGCAAACTAAAATACACACATATTTTTTATTATTTCTGTGTAATTGTGATCTTAATACATATTTATATGTATTAAAATTATATATATATATATATTTCGATATAGTAGATATGTTTTATAGGAATTTATTATGGAATTTTAACACGTCAAAAAAACCCTTATTGTATAGATTGTGTTGCATTTATTGGGCTGCAATTTTCAAATTGCAGACTAAAAAATTCCCTCTGTCGTCCATCCGGCTGTCCTTCGTTAATATCGAGAACGATGTCAGATAGATGAAAATCGAGACCAGATATGGAAAGCTTATGGATCAGAAACCTCAATTATCTATATACGAACTTACAGTCTGGGCCGAAAGTCGGTAATTTGAGACGCCTTTCCGTTAAATATCGCAAGTCTTCTCAATTTTTAATTAAAATATTAATAATTTATTATTTTATCATTTTGATTTAATAATTTCATAGGATAATTTTTATACTATGTAAATTCTGGTTTAGACCAAAATATGTATCAAATATTAAAAAAGTACTTAAAAATAGGAAGCACGACATTTTAAACACCTGTGGTAAAGGAATGCAATTCTCTTAACTTTGTTTATAGAAATTTATATATTGAAATAGGATTTACTACTAAATCCTGAGAATAAAAAAATAATCACGGGAAAAATAATTCAAAACTTATTAGGCCTACTAACATTGATGACAGGAGCAGATATAGTTAACAAGACAATCGATTGTGCACGATATCGTTATAAATATACCGTTTTCGGATAAATTAGAATTACAAATAGCGCGAAAATACAAGATTTATCCATAAACAGAACCAAAATACATAAAAATCCGTACAATTCTAGAAAATAAAACGGTGTTTGATATTGAAATGCATCAACACTAATAAAATTATTCAGATTAGATCATACCATCAAACAAAAACATATTATATAGAAAATCACGCATACTGCAGAGTACAAACCATAACTAGTACACGAATCCGTGTATAAAAATAAGCGAGTTATCTCGAATTGAATATGCGATTTCAATATCAATTGTTCTTTCTACGTATACCGAAATCTGCAAAAATCAATCTGCAGACTCTAGACACGTGTCTATAGATTGAACTACATTCAGCTATAGAAAGCGAATAATTTCAACGTGAACAATATTTTAAAAAATTACATCACACAATCTACACTTTATAATTTAATTGTTGTAATACAATTGATAATATATATTCTTGGGAATTCTCAGAAATATAATCATGTTAAATATGTCATTTCTCATGAGATATTTTAATTTTCCAAAAATAATTATGAGTATAGATTTTTCATTGTTATTAAAGTGACACTCTGGTGTTATTATTTTATTGTGAAGACGTGTTAAAGTGATTGGGCTGCAATTTGAAAAAAAATGTAGACCTATAAATTCCTACTGTCGTCCGTCCGTCCGTTTGGACGGACGACGGTAGGAATTCCTTAATCTCGAGAACGGAGTTAGATAGATGAAAGCCGAGACCAGATGTGGAAAGCTTAGGTGCCTCGATTAACTATATACAAAACTTCCAATGCAAACCGAAAGTCACATTATTTCAATTTAAAACTTTTCGGGTCTGAAAGTAGTTAATAGATAATCGGCACGACTCTATTATTAAGTACTGTATGATGTACAGTACTGTACTGTACTGGGGCAAGCCGTTACAAATTCGAGATAACGAGCATATGTTTTCAATTGAATAAATTGAAAAAAAATATGATTAAAAATTACAGCCTGGCATTGTGACGATTACACAATAAATAATTGCTCGTTACCAGAATATTTTTTGATTGTGAAAACAGAAAATAGGCGCATTTTCAGTTTGTTTCTATATAAGAATTGAATTGTTTGAGTTGGTATTTTTTAAATTTTTGACTGGATAAAATTATAATTTAATTGTTTTATAATATTTATACTTTCTTCTTTTTCCTTAAAATAATTTTAAAGAAAAAGAAGAGTCTTTATCAATGATCTTTCCAATAGTCTTTAAACTGAACAGCAATCAACCATCAACCTTATTTCTATACTATTAATAAGACTTATAATTTATCAACATGTATACAGAATATAACTAAATTTGATGTTACACCAGAGAAAACAATGTCTCAAAAATGAAAAAGTTCTAATGTAATTTATTGGCCATGATAAAGAATTTGGAAAAGTAAAATAAAAATAAAAACTTTTATTTTATTGATGTATTTCTGGCGAGGAAAATATTACCATCGAGTTTAGTTGTGTGTTTTACGCGCAATATGATTGGTGGAATCATTTAATGTTACTATATTATGCTAGATATATAGTGCCTTTTGTAAGTCGTGTGTAGAATATAATTATATAAAAATGACGAAAAGAACGTTTTTGTTTTGTGTATAACAATTTCCATTTCCATACATTGTATATCATATTTCTGAATGAAAACAATAATATTACAGTGGAAAAAATTGTCGACAGTACATGCAAAACATGTATATAGGCCTATATAAAACGTTAAATAAATAAACTTTACACATAAAAAAAGCTTTTACTATAGGTAAAGGGACAAAGAAGAGTTCATAAAAACGTAACAAATATCTGTGAAGAAAACTTGATATTTATATAATAATCAGGCATAGAAGATGAAGGGCTGCAAAAGGCAGAAGACTGCTGATAGACCGGATTCAGAGGAAGAGTCAGCTTTATATATAAGCAGTTACCATAGGTCTTTGTGTCCTTAATTTATTAATTTAAACTTAATTCGTCAACTAGGACATATCTATCATTATTCATAGTACTTATTATACTGGATTTAGTATAATAATCCAGTATAGTAAGTCCTAATAATAGATATGTCCTAGTTGACGAATTAAGTTTAAGTTACCATAGGTGTCGGTAGATGGAAGAAAATAGAGCACTTGCCCCTCACTGGATCGAGTAAAACAAATTATAATTGTAAAGTTGATTCCCTTTGACGAAATACTGTATTTTACACGTATAATCTACGTGTGAAAAAACTCCCGAAATTAAATAAATATAAATTTATTGATGTAATTATTTGTCTCCATGCTTTGTTCCACCTGAAAAATTTTCTGCGGATGCCCATGACAGTTTCATATGTCTATGGCATGTTCCGATGTTAAATAGTTCTACCAATCGTCTTTCGTTTCGTCTTCACAACTGTCACACTTAAACTAATATTTTTTTTCGCCTCTAACCAATCAGCGGCAAGCTTGTTTTAAAATCTTTTTATTTGAAATTGTAATTGCTAGATCAATAAATTTCGTTAGAAAATTTTTAGTTCATTTGTAAGATTTTTTTTCTATTAAAGGATTAGAATTTAATTATACTCCGTATAATTCTCTAAAACTTATAAAATTTATCATTAAAATATAAATAATTCATGATGACTGAATTTAAAAATTATTGCATATGTATGCCGCACAAATTTCTTTTATAATAGCAATTTTTATTAGGCTACTAATATTAAAGGATTATTTTAAAATGCTTTGGAGATTGGATAATATTTGTTTTACTTATTATAAGACAGAGTGCGATTGGTTAGAACAGAAACTAATAAAATTTAATAAATTCATTCGACGAAATTTTAAACTCAGATATCAATAAATCTTATAAGAAACCTTCCGTCATAGAAATAGTTTCATAAATTCTTTCGCTAATGTAAAATTTTAGGTAGAAATATTTGTTACAATTGGCAGATAAATTTTAAAATTGTCGGTAAAATTGTTCTTAATATAGAATACAGATATAAATTTTTATAAATTATTAAGAAAATTATTCTAGATCAGCGTTTCTCAACCTGGGGGTCGCGAGACAATAATGAAATCATTTTATGAGAAAAAATCATTTATAAACGTTTTACTTACAATAAGTATACATGTAAAGAAAATAAATTAATGTAATGATTGCATTTGCTTTTCATTTAAAATTTTCTCCAAACGTGGATCAAATTACAAAGAGCACGTACACATCAAGTTGGAACTTGTAAATTGCTCGTGTATGAACACTGTACACGTCATACATGCGTGTTCGTACCCGTCGTTATAAACGCAGCTACATAAAATAATAGGAATAGTTGTATTACATTTTTTATATTGTCGGTATTTTCTTAATGTATAAAATTAGTGCGATGTGATTATATAATATTTAAAATAATTTACATTTATAATTAAAGTCAAAATTCAATTAGTAATAGTAAGGCTTACTGTTATTATTCCTTTGGGTGGGGGTCGCAAAATATTAATTAATTTTATTTATATATACTATTTGGGGGTCGCGGAGCTAAGAAGGTTGAGAATCGCTGTTCTAGATATTAGCTGTTGATTTGAATAAATCAATATACTTAAAAAATTGTTTCAAAGTGACTTCACAATAGATTGGTCATTACCATTGAAGTCCTTAGAGAAGGCAAACGGGGATCGAGTAAAAAATTCCACAAAGTTTAATAGTAAATATGATCGAGATGAGTAACCTTACACCCCGGACCATACGACGCTTTCACGCAATACTGTTTTCCATAATCTATGCGTGAATAAACCCAAAATTAAATAGTTAAATAAAAATTTACTGATGTAATTATTTGTCTCCATGTTTTGCTCTTCTGGAAAATTTTCTGCGGCTGTCCATGGTTGTTACTGTAGAATATTCATTCTTATTGCTTCGAAAGGCTCGAATATAAATATTTTAGTATTTGTTTGAATCAAGATTATTTTAATATTTATTTGAATCAAGATGTACAGTACAGTAGCGCATCTGTTTGTAATAATTAAAATAAGTTAATTAAATATACGTAGCTAATAAACTTTATTTAAATTTGTCAAATTTGTCGTTCCATTTTGTATCAATAATAATAATAATAATAAATCTTGCATTATAACAACTTACACGATTAAATTATTGTTATTATTATTTATATCAGTATTTATAAATTATGGACCATTAAAATATCTTTTTTATTGTTTGTAATTTTTTCAAATCAAAATAAAAGTAATAAGAATTTATAAAGTTATTAAGTAATTGTATTAATGGTATTTTAAAAGAAAAATTAAAAAAATTATTTATTTAATTAATAGTTTTTATTTTGAATAAAATAATTTACTTAAAGGTTTTATAAAAATATTTTACAGTAAAATTTCTCTAATTTGGATTGCTATTTTGCATTTTGTATTTTTTTAAAATAGCGAATTTTTAACTTCAATAAATAAATAAATAATTGTCAATCGATTGATAAGTGAATTTACAAATACTAACTTGCTTATATTTATCTAACTAATTACATATAGTTCTGAAATTCGTATATAGTTAATTGGGACCTGTGGCCTCTAAGTATACATATTTGATCTCGATTTTCATTCATGTAAATCCATTCTCAAGATTAACGAATGACAGACGGATAGACAGTGGAAATGTATAGGTCTACAATTTGATAATTGCAGCCCAGTAATAATAATTTTTTTTTCAAATTAATTATTTATTTTTTATATTTTGTCTTTTGTGTTTCGTAAATAGACTAGTGTCTTAAATTGATAAAATTTCATTTAACAATTTTGAAAAAGTCATATAATAATAACAATAAAATTAAAAAATATAAGCGTTAGAGGCATTAGAACAAATTAAAGTTTTTCTATAGATCTGTATTTTGTTTTGCTTTCAGTAAAATAAATCGTTTTCCCTTTTCTAAAAATTTACGAATTATGGTTTAACTGAAAAGTTCAGACAATCATACGCACGGAATATTATAAAAGTTATGACGTAATTATGTAAAGGGTGACTTAAAAATTAGTTAACTGTTTTTTTTTTGTGAATATGAATCGTAAAGTGAGACTAGAATAATGTGATTTTCTATTAAAGATTTTGTTGTTATTTTTAAATTTTATCTAAACATGTTTCACATGAATAGAAATTTTCATAAATTTTTTTTACGTAACAAGTGAAGGGAATTTAAAATAAATATTTGATGTTATATAATAAGTATTGATCTATTATATGCGAATGTATTTCTTTTGTAGGTTTTCTTTCACTTGTTGCTTGTACTGTACATAATTTATATTAAAAAATTGTAAACTTTATTTTGTATCGTATTCAACGTGGTCTAGAGGACGTACAGTACTTGATATTTTTCCAAAAATTATATAATTTCAAAAGTATTTGTATATATATTTTTTCATATATAACTTATATATAAAAAATGTTTAAAATTTCGTTTATAAAGATTTCAAGCTATTAAAATTAATTATGTATTAATACTTTTTTATCGTTATTTGTGACATAGACTATCATCTAATACAATTTTTAAATAAAAAATGTCTTCATAAGAATGTATTTATCTCGAGTTGCTCAGTGTTACGTCCGTGAATTTAATAAGTAACTTAGTTCCAGCATATATCTCAATTTATCAGTTTATTAATGTGAAAGTATAGATTAAATAAATAATATGCTATTTAATTATTAACACGAATGCGGGCATATGAACCAGAGACAAATTATGTTTATGTCTTAAGCTAGAGAAATGCTGACTGAATAAAATGAAATATTGACTAAATAAAAGAGCTTATAACAAAAGGAACGAAGTAAACAGAAAAACATGAAATAACTAATGCTTTTAACAGTAAAACATTTCTAGAAGTCATGCTCGATTTTCATCGACAAATGATCCTTTTCATATCTACTTATCACATCCATTTTCATTTGTGATGTAATCGTCTTACACTTATTTTCATTGCACTACTCTCTCTTGTTATATCAGATTAACGCTTACTTCCTACGGTTAATAAATAATTTACAGCAAAATGAGATGAATTGCATAGTATAAGAAGATTAATATCATGTAGTATCACTAATAAAATATATGGTAATTTGTGCATGCATGCGTATATAGACAGATATTTATTTATTCATTTTTCTTGTTACTGAAATGATCTAAGTGCAAAGCTGAAGAAATCGAATAATATACTGTACAGCGTAAATTTTAGGCCCATTTAATTATATTACGACTGAAATTAAATTATATTTTTAATAATAATATAAAATTTCGTTTCTTGAATAATTCGAACAATAATCAAGTCACGTGTTTATCAGATAAAAGATAATTTAATTTAATTCACTGTTTCGAAATATAAATAGGCCTAAAAATCGGTTAAGCGTGTTTTGTTTTGTATGTTACAGGCACAATGTTGTGAATATGAATTGTTGACTGAATTTGCTAAAACGTTGTAATTTATTAAACAAAAGAATAAAACGATCTCGTGTTAAACAAAGTTTATAATAATAAAGTAAAGTACTTGAATAAAACAAAAATTTAACAGGTTAACTGACTTTTGGATCAACCAGTATTATGTTGATCCAATTTTTATACTCGCATTTTTATACTAAAAATTTCTTTTATTGTATTTAAGTATACATGTCATAATATTTAAAACACAATAAAATATTTTATCATGTTTTAAAAAGTGTCTGTAGTAGACTTAATTTAGTACAACATTCTTACATAAAGACATTTTTTACTTGCGAGCTTTTGTAACAGTTATGACTCTTTAAAAAGTAACATGTTTTCGTTTTTACTAATTGGCTAAGCAACGGTAAGCACGAGGCGATGGGCGTGTTTCTCACAGATTAGATCGTGTTTCCATAGGTTATTGGTTTGTTGGAAAACGATAGTGTATTACGCTCTTAATTTCTAACCAATCGGCGATAAAAATATATTTTTTAAAATCACACCTTAACTATTTTTAGTATATTACAGTTTAAAAAATGCCATTAGGAAAAGCTGTTATCCTTCATTAAATCTGTATACTCAAGATAGGTTGGTATATTCAATTCTTAAATTGGTTTGGGATTCTGTACTGTACATCTTAACGTATTTATAATTTCAAAGTTCTTTCATTTAGTATAAAGTTCGATTAAATTTTTTAATTTTTATTTAATATTAATGATATTATTAAAATAATTAGTGTGAATACACTTAAATTAAATTTGAGATGCTTTAATTTCTATTTTCATTTTTTATATTTTATATTACCCTAAAACCTTGGTTATAGATATAAGCTGTAACTATAGGCTAGTATAAAAGGAAAATGCAGTATAATATAATAATAATTTTAAAGCATACGTGAAAATTGGCAAAAATGACCAACAAAATAATGTACAATTAACTCTAGAACATAGAACATAGTGATGTTTATTAGCTTATTATTATTATTAGTTTATAGAACATGTTATTCCTGATGTTCTTTCTTTCCTGTTAGTTTTTATTCTTAACTCGTATCTAATACTTTGACTATAGGTACTGTACAGTACTGTACATCTGTAGACAAGAGTTTAGGGTATTAAAATTATACTAATAAAATCTTTATAGTAGAACATTAATACTTGGTTCAATCAAACAAGAACCATTTAAAAATTTGAACTTTTATCAATTAAATTAATCTACATCAATTTAAAGAAAAGAAAAGAAATTTGTATAAGTTAATATGATTCTTTAATTCCATTAAATTTTAATTCTTTACGCTCAATAACAATATATGATGTTTAAAACATAAAAGTATCATTATCGGAAGCAATCATCTCTAAAATTCATCTCGTTTGTAACAGCTGTGACGATAGAAGAGAATTAACTTTTTTTTAAGAAAATTAAATTTATTTTGATTTTGTACAAATATGTTATAAATTAAACAGGAATCAGTATTAACTCTTCACTATTAATTACATTCGTTGAATTTATCAACCTTCAAGACTTTAAATTACCAGAATAAATGCCAGAACTGTCCAGAGGGATGAGAAAACTGGGAATTTTTCCCGGGTCCGTAGCAATTTCAACCCTATAAATTAATATTATTTTTACTAACAAAAAAATAAAATATTTAAGATTTCCTTTAATTAACAAAGAGACATTCTGTATACCGGTATTTTGCTTGTTCCAAAAAAAGAAAAACACTGGGGCAAAAGAGGCCCGCTAAGGCGAAGAGGCGGCCCGCTCCACCTCGTACAGTCCTGATGAATACCATGAATTATTTCAAACTTATATTTAATTATTATCATACTTTATTTATTATATGAGCTAGTAGTGATGTTTGCTCGGTATTTAAATTAATAACAATGTCCATAAGATTATATAAAATTCTTTTTCTTTATTTCCTGCTTTTATAAGAAATTAGTATCAAATTTGTCTCTTATATTATTTAATTTAACACAATCACAGAATTCGTAACATTAAAAATTGCACCATATTCACTCATTAATAGACATTGATTTTTAATAATTATAAATTTACAAAGTAATCTAATTCGCATAAAATTAGTACAACCAGTTAAGCCTGTGTAAACCGGAATCTCGCGGTACCGAATATTTTTTCCGGTTTGTCAGGTTTCCATTTTAAACAGGTGTTTTTTTTTTAACATAGAAAATCGCTCTGTTTCGAAGAATTATTTCCGTTTAGGCAGATTTCCGTTTTAGACAGGTTTTATGTGTATATATTAATATTTACACTACATTATTTCATATTGTGTTTTGATAAACTTTAAACGTTTAATTGGTACTTCACGGCTGTTATAATTTCTTAATTGGTTTGAATGTTTGTTTTTAATTTAATAAACTAATGATATTTTAATGTATTTTCGAAAATAATGATTATAAATTTCTTCGGATGTTATATAAAAGATTATTTGCAGTTAAATTTTCTGCTCTATTGACTCTTTTGAAACTTAAAATGCTATAATTTATATTTGATTATTCAATAAGATTAAAAATATTCTACCAATTTATTCATTTCTTTTTCTTTAAAATTCAATTTTAAGATGTTTATATTACTTTCTCTTCAATTCTAAAGTTTATCTCTCGGTAATAACTGATGATAAAAGGAATTTGATATTTTATTTTCATTATTTTCATATATATTTTTTTTAATTATATAATTTTTTCCGTATATTATATAGTGAGAGCAATAATATAATTTAAAAAGTACTGTACATAATTTTATTTATTTTGCAAGATTTTTGAAGTATTCTACAAAATTTGTGCTAAAAACAATAAATAAAATGAAATCTTATTATTTAATTATAGATGAATTGAATTCTTAAAAGTGTATTTGTTTACGTCTTAAATTATTTATTTATATATAAAATAATTTTCTTTTTAATAATACTTTTTATGATTTAAAAACTATCATAAATTCATTTGTATGACTAATTTGATTATCATTTTAAATTCTTACATTAAAATTTTAATTTTAAAACACTTATAAACTAATTTTCCTGCCTTAAACATCGATAAACAGATTAAAAATAATTTTGGAAAATGTTTTAGGAAGCAAAATTAAACTAGCAATTTTTTACGCATAGGCGGTTTATTGAAAAATTTTAAAATATCTAAAAGGTTTGAAGACGTGTACTGGAATTATTGTCATCTTAGTAACGAGTGGTACGTGGTTCATTGTTAAATTTGAAAAGTAAAAACCTAAAAGATTTTGAAGTCTTCTACTTGAAACGATAATTGGTTAAAGAAATAGACAAATATCTATCTTAACGATGATTGGTTAAAGATATAGCCATTTAGAAATACGTGTGTTTTACGTATTCATTGAGTTGTCGTCCGATGAGACGTAACTTTCTTAAAATTTAAGCCTTATTTTACGTATTTTAACTGAAGATCAAATATTTTGATAGGAAGTTTTGAATTTCATTTTGTATTTTCTGTGTATTTCGTACAGTTAGTAAAAAATATTATATTATTGCCAATAACTGAATATGATATATGAAAATATATTGTGAATTTTATTTTAATTGCAATTATGGTGACTATTATGGTATACAAAAATATAAAATCTCAAGATACGTACTGCACGTTTAAATAACGTTAATATGCTAAAATACTTTACATTTATTTATATTTACTTTTTCGACTTTATCAGCAAATACTTGTTGACGATAATAGAGAAAAATAAAACATGGGATCAGAGAAGCCATAAACAAAACTTTTAGACAAAAATCAAAGAAAAAAATTTATTTACTAAGTTAAAAATTTTGTTATAATTTAGTTTTTTCCCTTAATTTTCTCAACTATTTAAGCTTTTTAATTCTAAATTAATTTGTTAATGTATAAATTCTGTCATTAACTATCAGATTCATATAACTTTTAAAGAATATCATTAACTTTTATTATATTTATCATTTAAAAATCTCTTTCAAAAAGTGTTTATGCATACTTTTTCTTTATTTTAAAAATTATTTTTATTTGCATTTTATTATTGTTGGACAGATGTAAGGAAATATTTCGTTGGAGGGGGAAAAACACAACTTCTTTAAAAGGTCAATATCCTGTATTTACAGCAATTCGATTTGAATTTAGCAGAAATTTTCTCCTATCTTTCGCTAACAATAAGGATTTGTTTTCATTTCCTACGATGGCGCCAACGGTGATAGATTATCTTGTCAAATTACAACGAAAATTAGCTCATCTGCTTAAAGCAGACAACCATTAGTAAACTGGAACCATTGATAACTTAGCAAGAGATAAAACTAAACTTTAACTACAGGATAATACACACACACACATATACATAGTCTATAATTCAATACTACTTGATGTACTGTACTGTACTAAAACTATTCGTTAGGCACTTACGCATGTTTTAAAATATACCTACAAACAAATTCCGATTTAGTGTCACCATTATAAAATTGGCACTAAATCGAGTGTGGAGCTAAACTGAAGTATGTCAGACAATGGAAATTAATAAAAGTGTATACAGTGATGAGGTCCACACGCAAGTTTGAGCTAAAAGTCACGTAACTTAACATATTCTGCACATTTAGTGATTCATAGATGTCGGAGAGTTTTATATTTAATATTTATGTGGAAGATCTGTATTCATTAGTGCTAATTAGGAGGGCGCTATATCGAGGTTTAACTGTATATCTTGTTTAATAATGTCATGTACAAGCAAAGATCTGATTGTATCATTTTCTAGAACTGATAACGAGATAAAATACGTGTAGAAATTATAATATATTTTAATTAACTTGCGGCATTCTGATATTATTATTTTTTATATTTAATAACTACTAGACACTGCTTAAAATCGAAAATTTTCGAAATGAAAATGAAACTACTGTAATTTATTTCGATTTGTCTTTGACAGGTACAAGCATTTTCCGAAAAAAAAAGAAGTTATTAATGTAGCTGTATTAAATATGATTTATATCATACAAGATGCTTTATGTTTCTTGTAATAAATATAAAATATGAAAAAAGATTAATAACAAAATAGGTTTATATCTAATACACGAAGGATCTATATCGTTTCAGATATGATACAAGAAATTAATGATTAAAACTAGAAAGAATAAAAGAAAAATTGTGTTCAATAAACTAAATTTAAACACAATTAAACATTACATGTATATAGGATACAATAAAACCTGTCTAAACGGGAAAAATTCTTCAGAATGGAGTGGGTTTCTACGTTAAAAAACCTGTTTAAAACGAAAACCTGCCAAACCGTGAAAATTATTCGGGATCGTGTGATTCCGGTTTACTCAGGTTTTACTGTAGAAAATCTATAAATTCAATGTTATGTACTGTACAGTACGAATAATGTTTTATTTATTAAAGTCTGATGTGTAATTTAATATACAACATTAATTAATATATATTATTTAATTTATAGTGTCTATATTTTTAATATCTATTTTACGATATTAAACGATGTTGAAGTTATAAATTATTATTATTATTATTCTGTATAAGATATTAAAATAATGTTATATCAACGTTTTCTATAATTAATAACATTTTCATTTAATACGATTTAAAACATTTTGTATTATAAGTTTCTATATAACGTCCTCCTGAATAGCACCAATGAATATTTGTAAACGGATCGTCTCCATACGTATAGACTCTTTCAATATTGATGATTTTGCATTATAAACAGCATTGTTATCGTTAGATCACGTGATTTTCACACTCTCGAAATCAAACTTTTGTATACACGTCATTAAAGCAGAGTTACCAAAACCGAAACACCGATATTTTGAGTCAAGTAAGTGTTGGCAGCTGTCACTAACAACGGAAACTTAATCCATGATCTCACGTGATTCATTGCAACCGAAGGCATTTACACATGTATTTTGTATGAGAAATGTTTGGTGTTGCTTATTGGAAGAATTTTGCCAGGAACACGAAGATTGCTAAGACGTAGTAAACTTTGTAATGTCTTAAACTGCTTTCAGATGTATTAAGGGTTGTGAACATGATCTTGTTTTCAATTTTATTCTGACAATGTTTACTAAAATAAGGTTAAACGTGCCTCTAATACAAGTCCCTAAACCGGCATACCTATATGCAATTTGATTTCCCATTCACTCTAACAATTATTAGTTGTGATTGTAATTGTTTGTTATAGATAAAAGGGAATAAAGGCTAAAATGTCAGGAAGTGAGAACCAGAAGACATGACTAAAGCTATCGAATTCGTTCGAAAGAAACAAATTGATTGGCTTAAAGCTTCCAAAACACTTAAAATCCCTCACGATACTTTAGACATTGTATAAAAATATGTAAATAAACGATATTTCTTTATAACATTGCAGCTTGTTGTTCTTTAATTCGGCCTTCTAAAAGGCATTTCGTTATAGGAACTCAAATTTTGAAACTAAAAATTAGATTTTTAAAGTATGTACGGTACCTATATTAGGATCATGATAGTTTGGTAAATTTATTCATTATTCATACACCGATTGATATGACCATTTATATGGTGATAAAAAAACAAAATGGTATATTGAGGGATCCTTATTGTCCGAGATACTTCGGGGTTTAGTGCCAATTTTAGAAGTAAATAAATAGTGGCACCAAATCGAAGTTTGACAGTATACATATATTAAAAAGGTATAATTTTAAAAACAATATTCATATATTAAATTACAAAGACATCAAATCAAATATTTATTTAAGAAAAAAGGAAAAAGAAAATTGAAAATATCAACAGTGGATAATACTTTTGTAATTATTATTATAATAAAAATATAAAAATTGAAAATTATATTTATATTTAAATTATAAATTTGTTTATAATATGCTAAAATTTATAAAAGTTATTAAAATATTAATGAAAAATTATTATTATTATTTTGAGGAAGAGAACGAATTTTGACACACTAATCCTATTTTCCAAGGAAATTGCAGTAAGATATTGAAATAAGTTAAACTGTCAAGTATTATAAATTTTTCTCTCCATTCTTTGTGTAAAGTATCAAAATAAAATCTCTTGAGGTAGAATTACATTGGGAAACCATGTAAGGAAAATGTGGAAAAATAATCTTTGCAAAAGGTGCATTGTAGAACCGCTTACATATGCAAACTTGAGTACATTTCAAGATTTTTCATGCTGTAAGATAATGTTCTTAGCCTGTAAGATTATTATAGAAGAAAGTAAAAACAGTTTAGAAATATTTTTGAAAATACCACAATATATTCAAAAATTTTGTCGTATTTAATAACTACATTCTTAGAAACAATTTCAAAATGTTCGCACTTTTATCGCTTTACAATTTTCATTTTTATAAATATTTTCAGTTTTAAAATAGTTTTCTTAGACTTTTACGCTCGATCTTACTTTAGACTGATCGAATTTTGTATGTAATTTTTAAATTTTACATTTAAAATGTATTTAAAGTCGCTCTTTTAATGTCATTGCAGAAAAAATTCGCCTCAATACTAATATTTTAAAAAAATTTATATTAATTAAATTTATTTTTAAGGTTTAAGTCGTAAATCTAATTAAGCATCTATTTAAAGTATTATTTTAATTACAAATTAGATTTTTTTAAAGTTTGAGAAGTAAAATGATTGAGAAAATATGTTTCGAATTCCTTGACATTCAATTAAATGTGTCGAACTATTTTCATGTTTAATGGTTATTATTAGAGACTTTTAGTATATTTAGAAAAAAAATGTACCCATGTTTATTGCTAATCTGAACAGATTAATTAGTTTCATTTAATTTTACTTTCCCGGCCGTTATATATAACAGAGGGAAAGTATAGACATCAGTCAAAATATCACCCCCAAAATTTTTACATTTTTCGACTCGGGGATCTTAAAACGTCGAGAAATGTAAAAAAGTTGAAGGTTTTCTTCTGTAGATATGGATGTTAGTGTGTATATATAGGGGGCACGGTTTTGTTCACCCAAATTTGAAACTTAATACCGCCTGTTCCTTTTGTCGAAATTTTCTGAAATGTTGTAGGAAGATTGACGCTGTTATATTTTGGTGGTTAAATTTCGGGGGTGGTGAGATAGAGGGGGCCATGTGTCGTATCTCGAGTGGGGTCAAACTTAACGAAGATTTTACTCATTATTAGCATTTACAATTGTGCCATTTTATAATAATTCATAATATAAAAGAATTTTGAAACAAAATCTCGTAACAAATGGCTCCACACCCAATTTTAACATTCTTTTTTTGTCGGAAAAGTTATGCAACTCGTTGCTGGAATATTTTGTTTTAAACATAATTTATAACTTTATATCTTCTCATAAAAGTTAAACTATAGATTAATCTGCTTGAACCGAATATACAATATGGTCTAAAAATTAGGACGATATAATTTTTAAAATTAAGCACGATTAAAACGTTTTAATTATGGTTATCGCATAAATACACAGCCTGTCTGTTAACTAACTATCGGGCCAATGTGTAAAATAAGCAATGTTGAAAATTAAAAACAAATATAATAATTAAATTGTAAGCATTTATACATTTTTAAACATAAAAATCATATTTCGCAACCTTTATGCTTAATTTAGAGATGGTAACATTACTCAGGAGTTCGCGATCTACTTGTTGAAAATCTTATTATAGTATAAGGCAAATAGATAAAATATTTAAATATTAAAATTTTATTCAAAATTTGAATTTTTATGATATTTGTTTTTAGCAGCGATGCACCTTTAGATGCAGTAAAAAAGGATTGAATGGAAATATCATTTTCTACAGTTTAATAAAGAAAGTGGAAAGGAAATTAATGTTTTATATTTCAAACTGTCATTTTATTCGATTGTTGATACACTTTCTAAGAAATGGCTATAAAACAGTTTACTGGAGTTATTTTTATAACCAAAATTGAAATAAGACAATAATATATCAACAATTTATTTTCTTTGTATTGACTTTCATATATATGATTGCTTGTTTGCAGCTCCATACTTCAAATATCCAAGACAATTTTCTGTATCTTCATTCCATTTTTGTTAAGGGAGAAGTAAGACATTATTATTATTATTTTTCTTTATAAAATGATTTATACTGAGTATAAAATAGTGTAATCATATCCTAAGCAATCACCATTATTGAACCACAATTTTTTTTTAAATATTTTTTTTTTGTTAAAAGTAATTATTAAATCAATAAAATATGTTGATTGATATTTGCTTTGGTTTCAGCACTAATAAAAATTAATGATGCATTTTATGTAAAGAGTTTGTTTCAGTTTTATATACTTTGTTCAAGAAAACATTACAGAAATGGTTGAGTGACTTATTTACATTCGTACTGAGTTTAATGGTCACTGAGAATCACCCACCGAAAAAACAAAGAAATTAGTAATTAAATAAACCATGAAACTATTTAATGATATTCAAGCTGAAAAAATTAATTATGTTTAAAAAAATAAATAAATTTTATAACATTTTAGTATAAATTTCATCTACAAGCAATATGAAACAGTTCTTTGAAACACTTGTTTTTATATAATAAATTAATTACGTGATAATTGTGTTGCAATTTGAAAAAATTGTAGACGTGTAAATTCCCACTGTTGTCTGTCTGTCATTCCTTAATCTCGAGAAGGGAGTTAGATCAAACCGCGACCAGATGTGGAAAGCTTGGGGGCAGAAAGCCCCGATTAACTATATACTAACCCCCGGTTTGCAGAGCAAGTCATGTCATTTCAATTCAAAAATTTCCTCCGAAAGGAGTTAGATAGATGACCGGCACGACTCTATTTCTAGAAGGAAAGTATGATGTACAGGGACAAGATACTCTAATTTTATGTGGAGAGCATATATTTTAAATTAAATTAAATTTAAAATATGATTAAAAATTGCAGCTAGGCATTGTGACGACGTCACAACAAATAATTGTAAACAAATAATATTTTTTTTAAATAGAAAATGATTTTTAAGATTAAATATAATTATTATTATATTTAAAGTATATAACATATGTAATTGTTCATGTTGAAAATGTTTATTAAATAAGTAATTCTTTAGGGAAGCTGTATTCATCATTTAGAATTGTTTCATAAAGTACAGAATATTTATGGTGTAGATTTTGTGTATAATTTACTGAATTAATTATTAGAATTATTAATGTAAATATTAATATTTGCTTAAAATGTCTTAATTTTCTGAGCCTCTACTATATTAAAAATTGTTACATGTTTTTTTAATTATATAATATTATTTTTAAGACGCAATTGATTGAATAAATGTAACATATTTAGAGGCTCTCTATAAAGATGATACTAAAGCGCCCTAATGACTATCCTATGAGAGAGATCAATGATAATGTATTGTTCCTATAACAGTATTTGCTCTCTGTGCCCCTGTGATAGTAACAGCAAGAAGCAAATGCCATAAAAGTAATTATTACACTAATTAATCCAGTTTTGTTATCGAAATTTTAAAATATTTCAACACAAATTTTTGAATTTAAGAATAAGCTAGCCTCATATGTCCGGTGTGGCTCGGACTTTGACGTCGGGAGAGGGCGATAAAACAATGGTTTTAGTAACTAAAATGTACAGTACATTTTTCGACCTCAGTATTTACAATAATGAAACTGCAAAACAAAAAAAAAAAAAAAATTGTTCGAGGTATAGTTAATAGGAGGTGGGCCCGTGACTTAACGTATCTTTGCCACTTCGACATGCCCGAATCATTGCAACTTTCTAAAATCTCTCTTCAGCAGCATCATCTGCATGGTAAGAGCTTTAATTTGATACCCGAACCGAATTTTTAGCCCCAGTCATTTTACTGAAACTACGTCGGACAAACTGAAACCCCTTTTCAATTAATATAAGTCATAGATATTAATAGTACAATCATTAAAAAATTAATAAAAAAATTTATAATTAATCGAGACGTTTTTTGAAAGTAAATTAAATCCATTCGTACTAATCAATAATTGAAACAACCTTCCTTAAAAGTCCTTACAACGGCTAATGCTAAGTGAAAAAGAGAAATAAGATTAAAATATGAATACATTTGTTGTTATTATAAAGTTTGCCCAAATGAAAGTGGACACACATTAGAACTGGCAAGAATTTATTGCGAATCTAAAAGAAATCTCCATCGTTCTTTAAACAAAGATCCCAACATCTCACAAGTAGATCGATGCCCATCGCATAGAATATTGGCAGTTGCTGGTAAAAAAAAAAAAAAAAAAAAAAAAATTGATCCTATTCCTCGCCTCATCGTCTAACATGAAACTTTGCTCTCGCAAAGCTTTCTTGAAAGGTCCGAATACGTGAAAGTCGCATGGCGACAGGTCAGGACTGAATGGCGGATGTGTTGTAGTTGATGCAGTATGGTAGCGAGGAACTGCTTGGTTGGAACAGAGTTACACTATATACAATAGACGTTAATCTGTATACAATAGACGTTAATCTATATACAATAGACTCTATACAATAGACACTATATACAATAGACGTACAAAAGAACAAGAAGAGGGTCTACATAGAACAGGGTCTTCTTATATATGGAAAGATCTAAACGCCATCTGGAATGTACAGTGCAGTACCTCGGAGAGTGCTACGATACTCTCGCCAATACTTCCCCTCATTCCAAGTGGGTGCTTGGGTCAAGAGGAGTTGCGACTGGTTCGTATTTTTCATCGAGAAACGTTTTCCTCGACACATTTGAATTCCAGTCTTCCCCTCTTCTTGTTGGAAGAATTCGATGCGCAAGCATTAGTGAAGTGGTCCCAGGTCTTTCCATTCTTGAGCCAGTGAATTTGAGAGAGCATCCTTGACGGAGATTTCAGTATTGGATGCCATTTCCTGAATGACCGGTAAATTAAGTTGTATTGTTCACTTGTTGGACATTTTCTCGGATTAGTTCAGTATTCTGTAAATGTGAGTAATTCGGTTTGGTGTTGCAGATTTGATTTGGTCACTGTCATGTTGAAAAGTTTGCGAAGTCTACCTTTTAAGTCAGTTTTGGTTTAGCGTGGAAGATCTGGACCTCTTCTTAATTCGCTACCCCTGGGGATTTCATTTGCATCGTCGTTTTGTTGGATGTTTTGACTGGTGTTCTCTTCCCCTTGTTCAATCGCTACAGATGGAGGTTTGGTTAACTGAGTAATCACTTCGAATTTTTCAAATTTTCATTCGAGGTTTTCAGTCCAAGCAATTTAACATATCGGGTTGCAACTATCTTTTTCCGCGTTTCCAAATTCGATAGGCTTTGGATTGTTCGGAATAGCCAATGAATATGCTTTCTTTAGAGCGAGGATCAAATTTACCGATAGTGGTGTCCTTATTGAGTACAAAAGCGGGACTACTTCGAAAGTGTGAAATTTTGCAATCTCTACCATTCACAATTTTATAGGGTGTATCATTGTCTAAAGCTTTAGAAGAACAGCGGTTCAAGATAAAGTTTGCAGTGTGGATGGCTTCAACACAGAAGAAAGCTTTGAGTCCAGAGTGAATCAGCATGCATCGTGCCACTTCGCCTAATCTTCGATTTTTCTTTCAGCCATTCCATTTGTTGTGGGGTATGGGGGACGGTTAAGCGTCGTTTTGTCCCACATTCTTTCAAATAGTCGTCAAATACTTAGTAACAATATTCAGTTTTGTTGTCGAATTGAAGACATTAGATTTTCCTGCGGAAGTGTGTCTCTAGAAGGTTCTTTACTTGTCTAAAGACGTTCAGTATATCGCTTTTTTGCGGAGAAAACGTGCTTCACACCATCGAGATCGGTCATCTATGAAAACTGCAAAATATCTAGCGCTGACATCAATTGAATTCGAGTTGGGCCGCAGATATCAGTGTGTACGATTTGAAGTGTATTGGAAGTTTGTTGGTTGTCTGCTGAGGAAAATGGATTTTGCACCATTTTTGCTCTGAGGCATGTCTCACACGGGAATGATCGATCATCGGGTGGGATTTGAAACCCAAGACGTAATAAGACCGTCTTTAGGTGCTTTTGGTTAAGATGACCTAGACGTTCATGCCAATCCATTAGGATGAACTTAAATTGAGCGATGGCAGCAACTGGATTCCATTTACGAATATGGTAGCGTTCGTTCACTCGGACAGCTGTAGCAATTACGTTGTTTTGGTCCACAATGAAGGCAACTTGTTTGCGGAGTAAAACTTCATAGCCTTTGTCACAAATCTTACTTACAAAGATGAGATTTGTTAGAAGATTTGGAACCAGGAGCGTGTCAGATACGTTAAATACTATTCCTGCTGATTTATCGTCAAAGGCTAGTTGTACTGTGCCTATTCCGCCGATCATCGCAGTGTCTCACAGCTGGCTAGGTTTAGGGTTTGTCCGTCGGGTGTGGTGGCGTAAAGTCTCTGGCGTCATTAGATTCATCCATCTTATGCAGCATGAGCTGTTTGAGGAAATGGATTTCAATTTCCTCCAAATTTCGGAAGCATTCTTATAGCCCTTGATTTGTTTCAGCTCACTAGAACTGATTGAGAGAATTAAGTCAGCCTGGGCTTTGGAATCATTTTCATCTCATGTGGCTACTTTGTACTCATCATCGATGGGTCGTGGTTGATACTACTCATGTATTTCCATGTTCCATTTTTAATTAAGATAGCTCTTTCTTGGATTTTCCACGTATCATAGTTATCCTTCCTTAAAGGTTCGATTTTAATCGTGGTCGTCATTATTGAACATATAATGACCGAATGAAAAGAATCACAAGCATTACAATCGAAAAATCGTCGTCTCGTTTAAAATTATGTGGGGTTACAGTATCTGTGTACTAGTATGTGCCCACTAATAATGAGTTTCGTTCAAATCCGTTGCTGCTTCTTTGTTCGCTAGCTTGGCCGGAAGTTGAATTCGCGATACGTTGTTGTAACTTTCGTAGATTTTAAATTCGATTATTCGGCCTTTATTCTTCCAATGTTCTTAAAATTTGTCACAAACGTTCGTCTATAACAGTATTCTTGATCATACAAATTTAAGTTGAATAGTATAATTGGAGGTGAAGCTATCGACGATCGAACTTCGTGACCATGTGGTTTGCATCTTAGTTCTTTGTGACAACTTTCAGAATGCGATAATTTCAGTGTTTGTTATCCAATCGGCATGAAATTTATAAAAATGATTCATACCTTTGCTCTCTGCTGATTTTCCAAGTTTCATAGCAATTGGGGAATCGCGAAAATCAGTCCAAAAAGAAATTACCACGTTCTGCAGTTTTGATAACCACGCTTCTTCCTTGGGAATTTTTCTTCTATTCCTCTTCAGATGGCATCTGCTGGGCCCATAACCTGTTGTAGCTAGTGCAGCGTGTGGTAGCGAGGTAAAGTTAAATGAACTGATTGGTTGAAATAGAGTTTAATATACACTATATACAGTAGACGTCGTACAAAAGAACAAGAAGAGGGTCACATATGGAACAGGGTTTATACATGAAAAGATCTAAGTGCCACCTGGAATGTTCCTAACAGAGTGCACGATACTCTCGCGAACAGAATATTCTAGTATCTCCCAAAGGAATTTCTGTAACGTGGCACTAACGTGGGGACGGGCATTGTCGTAAAGGAGGATGACTTTTTGTGAGCGGACTCCTGGGCGTTTTGACTCTATTGCTTTGCGCAGCCGTGACAAAGTTTTTCAATGGCATCTTTAGTTGATGGTTGTATGTGGTGGCGTAAAGTCAACCAACAAGCGATTGATGAAGTGGAGATTTGCAGTGGAGATTACGGTGTGTGCCTGACCTGTTCTCGGTTTATCCTGAATTGACTTGCGGCCTTCTATGTAACTCTTTCATCAATTATTCCCTGCTGTTTGTCCTGAACAACCTTATACCACTTTCAAAAACAACGGCTCAAGTAGAGGTAGAACATTTATGACATCTACTTAAAATTATCTAGAATTATTTGTAATGTTTTTAGAATTATACAGCAATGAAAAGTGCTGCTGCACATAAATTTATTAAAATTAGCATTTTTAAAAAAAATCAAAATTATTATTATTATCATCATCATCATTAATATTATTGTAAAATAATAAAGGAGAAAAGTGTTAGAAAGAGAATTCTCTATACAATTAGATAGAAGTTATATTAATTATAATGTCGTCAATTACTAAAGAGAAAAATATTGTTAATTATTATAAATTTATTGATAAATTTAATTATACTCACATTTTAAAAAATGCAGAACAATATAACAATTTTAATTAATTAATTATTTTTTTCATTTTTTACAAATTTTACAGAAAAAAATAAATAAATTGGAAAAATGAAAAAGAAATTTATTAAAATTCCGAAAAAAAGTAGAAAACATTGATTAAAATTTAACTTAATTTATTAGTAAATTTCTTTAATTAAGAAATTGTTGATGTATTTTATTGTTATTACATTTATTTTAAAATTGATTGAAGAAAAGTTTTATTAATTTTTCAAAGCCGAGAAGTATTCCTTTTGCCCCCCCAATAAAATAAAATTAAAAAACAAATTAAGATCTCTTGCTTAAGAATAGAGAAATTCATTCCGCCTGTTGAACTGTCAAACTGAAATTTTTAAAAATGTCATCAGATAGAAATTTAAAGTCTTAAAATGTAATTTATTTACAATTGACCTGTCTTGTTAAGAAACTAGTTTTATGTACAGTTAACAGAATTATTTAAGCTATTATTTATGCGTGGGATTATCTAACAAATGTACGACCTTGTCAGACGATTGTCTTTAATTCCATCTAAGAAAATAATAAGACATAAAATAAATTTTATTCAAATTGAAATAAAAGTAGAAATGAAATAATTTTGTAATTATTAAAACCCTTTTTTTCGTTATAAAAATTCATTTTTACTGATTTAATAATTAATTGACGAATAAGTAAATAACTTTAAAATCGAAGTAATAAATAATAGAAAAAAATTGAAAAATTGACAAATAAATATTTAAAAATAAGTTTTATAAAATTATTTATAAACAAAATTGATAAATTATAGAAAAATAAAGTTATATTTTTATTCTTTTTTGAACTTTTCAAGAAATATTTAGTTAAATAATATATTTTTAATGTTAAAACTTTTATTTAAAAATTTTTAAAAGCGCAGACACAATTTTTAATTTAATAAAAGTAAAATATATATTTTTTAAATGTTAAATAGTTTTATTAAAATTTTAGAATTTAGAATCAAATTAATGAAATATTTTAATACTGTATTTTTTTAAAAATAAAATAACAAAATATGTGAAAATTGTTTTAAGAATTTAGAAAAACAAATGAAAAATAATTTTAAAATTTAATTATTAATATTTTTTGTTTAAAATATAATTTATGTTTATAAATTATATTCAAATAATGACGTGTGTTATTTTATATGAATTTTTTAAAAATGTTTTTATTATACTGTATAAATACAAAAAACATATGTTAAAATTATAAATTAAATCTACCTGTACTTGTATAATTGCACATTTTGGGGCTGAACGAAACTTTTTGGGCTGCAGTTTGAAAACATTGTAGAGCTATAAATTCGCACCGTCTGCTTGTCAGTCCTTCCTTAATCGCTATAACTGTGTTAGATGAAAGACAAGACAGGTAGGGAAAGATTAGGGGCAGGCTTTCGATTAACTATATTCGAACTTCCTCTCTAGACCGCAATCACGTGATTTTAAGCCAAAAATTTTCCCTGAATGAAGTGACATAGATAACCGGCATGACTCTGTTCTTAAAAGGAAAAATGTAATGTACAGGGGCAAGACATTACTAATTTGAAATAGCGAACATTTTTATTCGAATAAAGTTGAAAATTAAACGATTTCCACCTTATTTCGGCATTTATTTACTTGACTTGGATAAAGTTAACATTATACATATTTCGTACGTTATCCTTAATATATATTTATTAAGCAAACCTATGCGAAAGTCAAATTTAAGAATTAACAGAAAGGAGAGATAATAAAACAAATTGGATGCAAAAATTTCCATTCTTTTTTATGAATATGAAACTTCATTATATGAGAAGCTAATCCTGCATTTCTGATATAAATTTTAATTAAATTTGCTAAATATTTATGCAAATTTGTAGTTCAAACATTAATAAATAGTATGATATTAACTGGTTTTTAATATGGAAAGTTTATAGTAGTAGACACAATTACAAAGTGACCATTACTTTGAATGACATAATTACTTAATTTTCGATCAGAAATTACAAATTCCTATTAAAATCTCAAATTATCTATGTTGAGAAGAAGATCCGTATTTATTAACACTGTTTATCTCATTTAATACTTTTAATTAAAGTTATATTTTGTTATTAAAAGGAAATCACATAAAAATTGTATTGTATATCATTAATAGTTGTTTACACATTGTATTTTTACACGAATTAATGTTTATTCCTCTAATTTAGACCTACACATTTTTATATACGTAAGTATATAAAAAGTACAGTACAATTAAGTAGAATAATATAAATGATATAACTTTTATATTATTTAGCTTAATTCTATATCTTAGAGAGATAAAATATTTATTTAGAATGGTAAATGTTTTGTCAATGTGCCATTTTGAAGAAAAGATCAAGTTAAATCTTGCTCGAGTTGAAAGGAAATCCATCGGTATTTGTTGAATTTTTTAAAATTTTGTTCTTTAAAATAGCTGATATATATTTGCACATGAAAATTTACAAATTTATTTTAAAATTATCACCTTTTAAAAGATAGGATAAGGAATCTTTATCATGAATTCAGTAACTATAATTTTCATGTCTTACGATCTGCAGGACTAAAGAAACATAAATTGCGTGAGGTAGTAAATTAAAGAGTAGAACAAAAGAATACGGTCTGTTAGGAGACTTGTTAATTGATAACAGAACTTAAATCTCAATTTTCCAGACAACTAGCTTGTGCAATTAAAATATATCTGAGCAACGTCTAATGAAGTAAAAGCAAAAATGAATTCTGTGTTAACACGAAACGGATTAAACTAGATTTTTAAAAAGGAGAAAAATTAGTTTAAAAGGTATAAAATTAATCTTTTTTACTGTTATTTTATTAAATGTTGATAACTTTTTTAAAATATTGGACATTGTAGTGTGCTTAGTTAACATGTTATCTGCCTATCGTAAATCATGTCAACGTGAAATTTGGGTTAGGTTTGATTCGTATGTATAGTTGTTCCGATACGGTAAAGTATCTGAGGGTATCGAAACTGGAAATCTTGCTGGATGTCATTGTTCAGCCCAGTTGTTTTTACTACTCAGAATGTATTCTATTCATTACAATGAAGGCTGAGTGGGCTCCAGAGCATAAATTAATATTTTTTTGGTTACTCTAGAGAATTGAATCCGTTGGTTATATACAATAATAATTAGCGTGTAGTTTTGACCTCGTCTTGGTTTATAACATACTGCGGATAATCCGGGGACGTCCTTATGATTAATACACAGATTCTTACTACTGGGTTTGTATATAGTTATTTCTTTAGAGTTTTTCCCGTGTGTTAGTCTCTGGTGGGTTTTAAGAGTTTAGCGTCCGTGAAGGATGGTACATTCTCGGGAACCGTTGCCATAATAGCCAGCATTGTGGTGCCCAAAGTCTTCCTACGGTCTTCGGGATGTGTACCCTATATATTTGCCGACTTTGTTTTCTAGATCAAGAGTGAAGGGTATTTCATGCACTCCTGGGGCTGTGGTTGAATCGATTGGGTTCTTGTCGTTACGCAATAAGCCATAAACTGTATTGTTGCGTTTATACGTTAGTTGCTTGTTGCCTCATCTAATGTCCTTTCTGAAGGTGTTATCTAGCAACTTGTATGTTACCGTTTCGGTCGTGAATGGAGGGGGTTTATCATTGTGGGGAGTCTTCTGTGGTTGTATGTATTAACTAAGGAATTGATGGTATATTGGTTGTATCCGTGAGTGGCTGCTATGTTCCGTTCGGCTCCTTTAAGGTATCTCTTATATCTGTGCAATATGTGTAAGCTCTCGTGATAAGGTATTTGAAAGCCGCCGTTTTGTATCTTGGAGTTTTATTCGAGTAGCAAGGGATTATAATGGGTGGGATGTTGATTTAACATATACATTCGTGCCTATTTCCCCACTTATTAGAATGATGTTTAGATCTAGAAAGTGTGCTACTTTATTACCGAATTGGTTCGGGACTATTTTTAATCCATAGGGATTGCTATTGATTGTGTTGATGAAGTTTTCTATATCTGTTTTTCGCCTATATAAAAGGAGAAAACCTCCAGGGCGGTCCCTGGTTGTTTTCTCTCGATACAGGGTTAACTAAATATTTATTTATAAATAGTAATCTGAAAGGAAAAACATAGATATAATAAGCATGTATAGACATATAATAGCTAGCATATATAAGCATATATAGATTCTGGAAATAAAATATATTGTAATAAAGTTATTGATTTTTGATCATTAATATTTTCTATGTAAGTTTAACTTAACCGAAAATAGTGTAAAATTCCATTTCCGAACCTTACATATCTGTGAAAAATATAACGATACCGGGTCCGATACCCGAGGAAAATATGATGTGCAGTATACTATTATTATTATTATTAAAACTTATCTTTTTATAAATATATTTTATATTTTTGGACACGTGGGATGTCTACAAAAAAAAAAAAAAAAAAAAAAATTGTGGTTTTCTACTGTATGTATGGATATTAGTGTGTGTGAGGTACGATTTTGTTCACCCTGTTTGAAGCTTAATAACTCCTGTGTTTTTTGTCGAAATTTTCTTAAATTTTGAGATGAGGTTTATGTATTAGAAACATTGATGTTGTTAAAGTTTGGTGGTAGAAGGTCGAGAGGGTGGAGAGATAGAGAGGGTCATGTGTCTTATCTTTTATATTAGTATTTAAACATTTATTTCTTATGTTAATTAATTTTATACACACATTTTTAGGTTTATAGGGTGATAATTACAATGCCACTTGAAATAATTGTTGTATATTTAAGAACTAGTTTTAATGAATCTGTATCAATTTGTAACAAAATTTTTCTGTATATTTACTACGCAGCTTTTGAATTTTCAATATAAATTTATTGTAAAAGTAATTTAATATTTAAATATGTTTTCCATATTACAATTGGATTTGTAAGCTCAAATGATATGATAGACAAATAATGAAAATTTGTAACACTTGAAAAAATACTTTCTACGTTCGTTGGAAGTACAGTATTTAAATATTTTTAAAAAATCTTTAAATATTATTTCTATAATCCAATAAAACGAATGAATATATATTTTTCATTTTTACATTGTTTAATATTTTTATTTTTCTTATTTACTTATTTTTATTGCTTGCAGATTTACTTAAGATTAAAAAATATATTTTTTATGATTTTTAAGGTAGCATATTTCTTCATCTTTTCGTTTTAAAATACAGGAAAAAATTGATCAAATATTAAGAACTTTTTCTGAGATGTTTTTCTTTTGAAGAAATAAATTTAGAAACAGAAAGAATTATTTTTTTATTTTTTGAAAATGTTGCAAACATTTATTTTAGAAAGAAATTCAAAGTGAATTTGCTTTGGAAAGTATATTCATTTTCAAATTCGTCACTGATATTTTCAATTGAAATCTGAAAATATCATTTACTGTATCTTGAGATTTCGAATTTGCAAATTGGTGATTTATATTTATCTCTTTTTATATAAATAACATTTTCTCTGCAATCAAAGCTCAACAAAATAAACTTCTGCAAATTTGTTCGTGGAAAAAAATAAATATATTTTTTATGATACGCTCTTGTTTTACCCGCCATTTCTTGCAATACAAAGAATAAAACTCAAATACTAGAATAACTAGTGTTAGAATTAACTATAAATGCAATTAGAATAATTAACTAGGTGTGCCCGTGTGGGCCGAATACCTCGCTCCGCTCGCCCGTAGACTTGATATTGTGAAATTTAACTTTGTATATATCCGGTTACAGGTTGAATTTTAAAATTCTGTCTGCATCGTGACCTAGACCGAGATGGATTCTGTTTTCTCGCAAAAAATGATTTAAATCGGTTAAGCGGTTTCAGAGTTAAACGTCTCACAAACGTCAAATCGTTGCTAAGAGCTTCGCTCAATGAAACATAGGATCATTATTAAAACTGTTTTACAGTCGAAAATTCTGTAAGTTATATCTAAATATTTGAAAATTAAACAGGAAATCTTTTTATATTCAAAAAGCAAGCTAATTTTCCATACATTTTTTAAGTTCTGCTTAATGGCAAAGTGACGAAACATCTTTCATTCAGAGATATCATTATAAAAATTGATATTTTGTTAGATTTTGATGACGAAAAAGTTTGATTTTTACGCTAAATTCATGCAAAATTCTGTGATAAAACTACAATAAATATATTCAGAGAAGTTTCTTTCATATGGAATAAGTAGTTTTGAATTATTTAGAAACATTCCTGCATACTATACTTTACGTCAAACGTGTATATGAAATAGGGGAAGTAAGGAAATGTTTTTTTTTTTTTTGGAAATAAAAATAAAATTTAACACTGTTACGAATCGAATTCTGAATGTTACTGATAAGCAGCCAGGCAAGAAATATGACATAGCCACATTTTTATGTCTATGTAGCTATATCATGTCTCTTGCGTGTATGCGGGTCAACTTCAGTCAGCTAATACATGAGATACGTTTAAGAATAATCTATTTTTTAATGCTGAATTGCAAACTAATAACTTATTAACTAATTAACTTTGTCGTTTCTTTCAGAAATTATCTTACTAATAATTATCTTCACATGCAAATGAGATGTGTATCTTAATTTTTTGTGCTTCTTATGCCCTTAAATATTTGAATTTTTAGCAAAAAGAAGGAAAAATTAGACAAAAATAAGACAAAATAAAGACGTTTTGTCTTATTTTTGACTAAATTTTCCTTCATTTTGCTAATTCGAAACTACACCAGTATAATAAGTCTTATTTATAAACAAGGTCTACGTGGATAATATATAAACAAAAATTAAGATGTGTATCTGTTTTATGACGCTCTCGGCATTAATAAACTTAAGCAAATATCTAAATATTACTTTAAAAAACATTAAAAATATATTATTTTAAGTTTTCGTTCATTTATTAAAGTCTATTTTTAGAAATTTAAGGCTTGAACATACGTTTCTACTTGCTAAAAATTGATATCCCGTATGCTTTAAAGGCTTAGTTTTTTGTTAATTTTAAGAATTTTTTAATACAAAATATGCAAAAATTATTAATTATCGAGGAATTTTAGCTATAATTACATAAATTATAAATTTTGCAACGTGTAATGATTATATAACAATTACAGAGGTTGCGTATTTGTGTCACGCCAGTTTGAACTTTACATATTTTAAATACTTCTATAAATTATTACGAAAAGTTGTATTTCCTTTTTAGGATTTTTTTTAAAAATAGAATAAACTCTTAATTACACTATTTATTATTTAAAAGTTTTAAGTAATAAATTTATAAACCCCAACATTTTAAAGCACGCCAACATATCGAATCCCAACCGGTAGTTCGCGATCTCTAGGATTAGCTCTAATTTACAGGAAAAAAAAAAAAAAAAAAAAAAAACAGATTGAGAAACACTACTACAGAATTTTGAATAATTTACACATCATAAATATGTTTTAAAATTAATGAAAATTTTCATATTTCAGATTTTTTCGTTGGAAACTTAACTGAGAGAATTTCTATTGAGTAATTGTCTAAGGACAAAGATAATTAAAATTAAAGTAAGTAAAATGCATTTAAATGTATTTATTAGTTAAATATAATTTTAAAAAAATTAATTTTTGTGGTTAATATATTCTACGAATTACATTTTAGTGGCAAATATATGTGGTGTAGTCATATTTGGATAAGAAACGAGGTACTTGTGTGGGGTACTTTGTGTGTTTTCTTTATCCATTTACGAGTTGTTGTGTGAACTATGAAATTGCTTGCTCTCTTGTTAGAGATTGAGAAGAAATCAGTATAAAGCTTTCTCAAAGCAGTTTATATCCACTTTTATGAGATGTTTCAAGAGTTTCCTAGCGATATTTAACACGTGATAAAATAATTATTAAGAAAATTAACTTAGGAAAAATCAATAACAACAACAATACTTTCTTTATTTTAAATCTCAGCTTTATAAAAGACGAATAATTTTTTTAATTCTTAAAATGATTTTTAAAAGATTAATTTTTAAAATTTTAGTAAATTTTATTTTAAAAAATCTTCAATTAAAAAAAAGAATTTATCAAAGAATTGTTTTTTAAATCTTAAAAGAATTTTTCAATTTTAAAATTTAAAAATAAAATTATTAAATTGAAATTTAAGTTCTTGTTTTATTTTCTTTTTTTTTAAAGGAAATTTTAAATAATTTCTGCGCTTTTATTGAAAAGTTAAGAAACTTTTTTAACGTTAAATGTGTATTTTATTTTATTTTTTAAAATTAGTAATTTTTCGAAAACAATTAATATTTTAAAGAAGAAAAATCTTTAAAATTTACATTAAATTATTATTTTATATATAATGCTTAATTAAATAAAACAAAATAATTTTTTTTTATTTTAAAAATATTTTATTATATAAATTAATTAATATATTATAAAAAATAAGTTAAAAAGATGAAAACGTTGTTGCTGGACTTTCCTGATATTCTTTATTTTCATCCCAAACAATTGCTATCATTACTTTAAAGTTTTCAGATTGGTTGAGAAGATATTAAGTGGGTGGGGCCATATCTTTCGAATCAATGGTCCAATTTTCCTGAAAATTTCTAGAAATATTTCTCCCTGATACACAAAACTCCCTGAAAAATTTCAGGAAATTTTGACTGAAGGCACGGGAGTTATTAAGCTTTAAAGTAGGTAAAAAAATCGTGCTCCCACACACATGAACATCCATACATATAGGGGAAAAACCCCAACTTTTTTGCTTCGAGTCCAAAAATGTAAAAATATACGGGGGTCATTTTTTGATCGACACCATACTTTCCCTTGTTACATATAATCAGCCAGGAAAGTAAAGCTTTGCTTATAGCCAATAATCAGATTTGAAATGACATAAAAGTTTTAAATTAAAACAAGATTTATTACTAAAATTTCAAATAATAAATATTACTATTCATAAACTGAAAATAGTTAAGTATTAATAGTTTGTTTGTAAATCATTAAAAGAAATTTTTTTTGTTCAATTTTTAATTAATTTAAGATTATTAAAATCGCCCACGATTGACAAATTTGAATTAGAGGATGTGAAAAAATAGATATACAGATAGAGAGTGTAGGTGTGTGAACTGTTTATTAAGTTTACCACTACACAGGTGGGATGTAGGTAAATATTGAATCGTGTTGGCTCAAGCACAATGTTATTGGTGTTTTCTATTATACAAAGATGTAAGAATTTCTTTAAAAAGGTAATTTTAATAATATTTATCTGATGTGTACTGTACTTTGTGTAAATATTTTATACGTTCATACGAGATGTAGGCGTTAACAGAGAAAGTCTTTTTGTAAATTTATACAAGTTAGTTTTTCTAACAAATGTTTCAATTAAATATTTTTACAATTTATGGAGTATTTAGTTTGCTATTTTATAAATATATACCTACATTTATGTATGTATATATATATATATAAGCGTAGATAAGTTAGTACTGTCTGTCATCTCATAGATAATTTACATAAATTGTAAGAGGTAAGAAGTTGTTTCTTTCTTTATTATAAATTAAATTAATAATAATTCTTATTTAGTAATTTTAATATAGGTACATTTTTGTAATTTTTATACTATTTATAGAAAGTTTTGTAAAGAAATATAAAATTATTATTAATATTTTAAGTGTTATTAGTACTAATATAGCGAGTAGTTATATTGACTGTTATACATTATTTTACTTGTTAAGAATACTTAAAAGAAATATTTAAGTAATAATATAGTTATAAAATGTTGTGTGTGTAGAATTTAATTAGAAATTAATCTATTTATAATATAATCGATAGTTATAATCGTTTTATTAACGTGCGTGGTAAATTTTGTAAAATATATCAAAGTAATAAACCATAGTAAAAATGTTAGTTCATGATATTCTGCAATAATAGAGAATTGAAATTACCATAATTTAATGTAATTTAATACGTTGTAAACTGGTTTGGTATAGTAATATTGAACATTTTTTTATAAGTATAATGCATTTTATATGCAATATCGATAGTTTTCTTTTGCTTAATTTAAATTAGACCTAATTAAAGGGTAAAATAAAGTTAAGGGATTAATTATAAAATACTAACAATTAATAATATATTAATTTATTGTCGCATTTATGCAAAAATTTATTTTAAAATTAATAAACCATTTTAAAGATTGCATTTTTTCTTCTCTAAAAAACATTTAAAAGACTGTAAGAATTTTTTAAATTCTTTTTTATTGTAAAATACTTTTTAAGTATTTTACAATAATAAAGAATTTTAAAAAAGCATAAATTATATTATATTCAGGTATTAACTAATAAAAAAGAACATTTTGTGAAATTTTATAAAATATAAAGCAGATTTATTTAATGTTTAATGCACGAAACAACGCAAATTTAGTTTCAGTAATGTGCTGAGAGTTTTTCAGCTGCTGCGAATGATAATTGTGAGTCATTGATGTTGAAAGATATTTAAAAATGATCATTATAATAATATGCATCGGATATTTATTTTTAAACAAGGTAGAATTTTTTATATTTACTATAAACATTTAAAAAAAATTAATTTAATATAAATTACTTAAATTATTTTCGAATCCTTCCAGAGATTTAAATATAAATAAAATTATTTAGGTTTTATAAACAATAAATATAGAAATGACAAGTTGCTTGTCATGTCTATAAAGTAAGTCAATGTGACCTATCTACAAAGAAATTTACGATGTTTTTAAATTAATATGTTATTATTTTTTAAATAAAAGTTTAACTATTTTTCTGTTTTTAAAATTATCAAATTATACTTTATTGTTATTTTAATTCAAATTTACTTAATATTTTATTATTGAAAACTTATTTTATTGGACTGCAATTTTCAAATGGCAGACCTATACATTTCCACTGTTGTCTGTGTTTTTGATTTTTATTAATCTCAAGAACAGAGTTGGATGAAAATCGAGACCAGATATGGAAACTTAGGGCCAACTCTTGAAATATTTTTAAGACAAACTCAATATAAATGAATAAAATAATTTAAAATTATTATAATATTTTATTAGTTTTGTAATATTAGGCTTTAATATATTCATATATATATCAACGAAGTCTCTATATAGTGTAAATGTGTTAATAATGAAAATTTTATATAAAAATATAATTATATTTAATATTTAACATGCCATTAACATATTTACAATAAATATATATGATTTATCATGGTTGTATAATAGTTCTATTAACTAGAAATCCTTAATAACTTAAGAAAGACTGACAATACATGACCTGATATAAACTCTAATTACTTATATATATATATAGTGTGTGTGTGTGTGTGTGTCCTTTTTTTTGTTGAAAACTTTTGAAGTAGTTTTAATAAATTATTTTTGTAAAGTATGATTGAAAATAAACAAAAGAAAATTGGCTGATATATATTGAAAAAGAGAAGTGCTTCTCGTTGATATCTATCTTTGTTCTCATATGCTGCATCGTAGTGATTCCTGACACACGCCTCTGAAAACAAGAGAAATGAATCTCGGTAACCATAGAAACATCACATCCTGACTTTACTGGAAAAATTTCTTGAACAATTAGAATGATGGTTACCGAAGCCACTGGAATGATGCAAAGAATAGTAAAGAAATAAGTTGAAATTCAACTCTGCTTATATTGTATTCGGAATTCATTGTTAGTTACTGTATCAACGTTACAAAATTGTATGAAAATACTAAGATGAACTCTCTACAAAACAGCATTTTTATAATATTTCTCTTAGAAACATAATGCCATATACATTTACAAATTCATTTTAATGATTTTATTATACGAATATGATATTTAATAATATGTTTTATACAAAACTTTTATTATAAAATCATGATTCTATTCTTGAAAACTTTATATGATTCTACTGTACTTATTTATAAACATGAGTATAAATATTTATATTATAATAATTTTTAATCAAAATATGCAAAATAAATAAATATTAATTACTTCAGGGAATTATTTGTTAGAAATTTATGAAATTTATCATTTATTATCTTCATTTTTCAATTATAAATTATTTTCGATTTTATGCAAATAAGATGTTTCAATTTAGCATCGTAAACTTATTTTTATAATAATCAAATTAGTATTCCTATAATTTAAAATTATAATTATTTTTCTAAATATAATCATAAATAAATAAACCTGTGATTTATGATTAATTAAATCAGTTCTTGGAACGACTTTCCTACTAATTTTAACGTTTTATTCTGTTGATAAAATAATTTTAAATTAATTAAGACAGCTATATATGTAATAAAACTGCAAGAAATTTTCAATTATTGTTTTTAACGGCATTTTAAAAAATATTATGCTTATAAATTAAACAAAATGCCTATTGGTTAAGTTCTTCATTGTATAATTTCGAATCCACCAATCAGCGCGGACGTACAGTACATAATATATAAAGTATTCGATTATTTGTATAATTCCACGACTAAAAACCTGAATTTTGAAAATTTGTTGCATTTTATTCAATTTATTATAATCTCTCAAAGAATTTGAAATCTGCTTCATCTTACACAACGAAAAACCAATTTTTTCTATATTAAAACTGTGTTTAAGTTAAATATCTTAATTAATTTTCGACATAATAATTAATACATTTGATATTAATCATTTGATTTTATTAAAGACTAAATTAATTAAGACTTTATACATTAATTAAGTAAAGATTAATAACATTATAAAATTATTAACTGAAAAGTTTATTATTATTATTTATTAATTAATTGTTTAAAGAAAGAAGTTAAACAATTTATTATATTAATAGGATTAAATTTATAGGAGAAATATCTGTGAAGATTTTGAACATCTGCTTGTAAACTTTCGATCTTTAGAGCAATTCAATAATATTGAATTGAAACAATTCAAGATTGAAATGATAATTTCTAAAAAAAATAAAAAATAATATATATAATTTAATATTATTCCAAGAGTTATTGTCCCTTTCGGATAAATTTCGTTTGAAAATATATTGTAAAAGCAAATTACGTTACAACCCATCTCGAGTTTTAGCAGCCTGATGTTGGCTGTCTGTCTGTCATCTTTACTCGGAAAAAATAAAGAAAAAGGAAGCAGACTTGACTAGTCATCAAACTTTTCTTTTGTTTTTCCTGTTCTCATGAATAGAATAATACGTTTTACTTCCAGCTAGGAGTTTTTATCTGTTTTTTTTCCTTATTAATTTAATATTATTTTATGATAGAAAGCTAAACTTCTGTTCATTTTTTTTGTTTACATTTGAAAAAATGGAGACAATTCCTAAATCTATCTGAAATTTAAATGGAATTTTATATGCATTTTATATTGAGTTTATAACAAAGAAATGATGATATAGGCTATATTTGCAAGTGAAATGTAATTATTTTTAAATTTTATTTTCAAAATATATATCTTCTACTCAAAAATTTTATTGAAAATTTGTCGAAGATAATTAGCATATAATGATGTAAGTATTAGAAATATTGAGTTTTTTCTACTTATCTATTTAAAAAAGTCAATAAAAACTTTCACATTTTATAAATTACTTAAAGTTAATAAATTAATAAATTTATTGATTTAAATATTGATTATATTTATTAAGTTACTACAATAAATTGCGCCCATGAACAAATATATAATTTTAATTTAATATTTGATTCAAAAATAAAATTTAGAAATGACTTCCGGTACTTACCGGAAGTTCGTATATAGTTAATCTGGTCTCGATTTTCATCTATTTAACTGCTTTCTGAAGGTTAATGAAAGACAAGCGGGCGGCAGACGGACGAATGTGGGATGTATAGGTCTGCAATCTGAAAATTTCAGCCTAATAAAACCTCTACTTAATAAATAATCATTATAAAAAACAAATAAAATTTATAAAATGTATCTACTAACAATTTAACTTAAATATAATTTAATTACTTATTAAATTGCTAAAGAAAAATAAGAAGAGAAAACTTTAAAATAATTTAATAATTATTTTAAAAATGACTGTTGATTTTTTTTGGTAAAAAAATGTGTCGTGTTTGTAGATTCTTTTCTACACACATTTTTTTTTATTTAATTTTGAACTCTTGCCAGTGAGATTCATCCTGATTTTCAACTTTAATAAATGACAGGTATTTGTCACACTGACCAGATACGTGATGCGAAAGTAAACTGGTCTTTTATACTGTAGATTTTGTATAGCATCTTGAAATTTACTTGTATGTAACATCATTCGGATTTTATATACTTCCTTGGGAATAGATGATACATACGTGTTTTATTTGTTTTATACTAGAGAACAGAATTCATCGAAAATAATTTATTTGGTAAAAATAGTAAAAATTTATACGTTTATATATTTATATATAGTTTTAAAATATTAAAAATAGATTATTTACGTTTATAGACATTTTTAATTATTTATTGTATTTATATCATTTTGCTTGTAATTTCATTTTGTTTTTTAATATATTCTCATACTCCATAGTATAATTTCATATAATGTTTTTGCTTATTAAATAAATGTAAATTTTGTATTTTCGAGAAAATAATAACTTAAAAACGCACGCAAACACACAAACAGTTGTATATGTGTAAATACTTTTGATTTTTTTATTTCTTTTCTTAATGTATGTATCGTCTTCAATGAAAATGAGAAACCCAAAGAAGGCAGCTATGAGATCTCAAACATAGCCAAGCAATTATGCTAAGTTGTATGTCTTCTAAAATATTTAAACAATAAAAAAAACTATAGAACACGTCTTGAAAAACGAGTAAAGAGGATCTGAAATTTACTTCGAGTTACTTAATACTTTTTCAGGAGTTAAAGAAGTTTCTTACACCATTCAAACAGCTGTGGATACCTTTACTCATCACAGAAAGTGATCCAGAATTTGATAATGTTGTATGTTTTGGAATTAATCATGTTTAACCGTATTGTACAATACAATTGCTGAACAAAATCATGAGATCCTCGATACATAATCGCATTCCTTTAAGTGATGAAGCTGTCTTTGCAACAATTATGAACCCTCGATTTGTGATCTTGACGTCTATCGTTTCATGCGTGTCTCGACAAATCATGATCCAAAACGATTTCCTATCACATTACCTCGAAAACACTCTTAAGAAAAATGAGTTATCTGTATTCACCTGGAGTGATCATTACTACTCATTGAGTTGGAAACTGCTAAGGTTCACAGCCCAAGTACTTCAGATTTTTCAGCTGCGATTATTCAATAGTTAGCTGAAAAAATCCATCTATTGATAGAAACTTAGGTGCAACTACCGCTTTGCGGAGAGAAGTGAATTTGTATTTTACACTGAAGAAGGAATTTAAATCAGAAGATGCAGATTTTTTCACATCAATTCGAAAAATGCAAAAGGACCATCTGCCAAACATTGCTAATTTAGTTCAGGCTGTTTGTTGCATACCAGCAACAAGCATTCCGCCAGAACCTTTTTTTTTTCAATTTCTGATCTAACTGTAACTGCCAAAGATTTTCCTTGGCCCCGGGAACTGTGGATAAAGTCACAAATCACGATAATTACTCAAGATGTAAAGAATATTTTCAGAGAAAATTCATTTAAACAAAACGTCTATAAGTATGTTTTTTTTTTTTTTGGTTTGTTTTTTAAAATTCAGTTAGCATTTATTTGATTTCTTCTATTTTGAATTTTATTTATTTGGTATTAGTACGGTTGCTATAGTGTGTACGGTTGGTATAGTGTAGTATACAGCTATCATAATTACAAGTTTTATTTAAAAATAAAGAAAGAGAAAGAATAAAGAAAGAACAAAGCGGAAAAAGAAGTATCAAACGCATTTTGGTCAAATTACAGTTGACATTTTTTAATTATATTTTTTTAAAAATTTGTTTGCTTTTAAATAAACATACTTTTTACATTTACATCTTAAAATTAATTTTTATTTAAAAAATAAAAATGTTGTGGCTTTTTCTTTTAACAACAGCTCTACTTTCACATATAAACATCCCACACAATGTAGATACGTATATACATACAAACATACACACATGCACACATCTGCATACATTCAAATTTTTTATTTAATACGTGCCTTTTATTAAATTATAAGATATTAAAATAAAGAATTTATTATTAAGAATTTACTGACTTGAAAATCAATGTAAGAAATTTTATTTACTTTATTTTTTTACAGTTAATATTGTATATACAAATATATATACTAACATGGCGCAGCGTAGCCTGTACGGCTCTTGTGCCAAAAAACACCAACCAACCAACCAAAACTAACTTTTTAAATTTTATTTGCTGATTTATTAAATAATACAAAATCAGTTATGTTATGATAAGTATAAAGTTAATTTTATTTACAAAATATCGTAAATAATTTATAAATTTAAGTGTAAATATTAATTAAATTTAATTTTAATTTTTAAATTTTAAATAAAATACTAAATTTAAATAAAATTTAATACAAAATAATAATATAATTTCAATAATAAGATGTCTATCGATTGAAATGAATCTTTCAATGTCTTATTAATTACATAAAGGCATAAAAAATGTAATGTATTTTTTAAAATCATATTTCATAATATTAAAATTCATCTTTTAAGTTTTTAATTTATAATATATTTTGTAGAAAATGTCGAGAGTTTTTACAATAAAAATATATTTTGTAAGCAGTAATAAAGTAATTTAACGTATGTATAAAATATTTGAAAACTTCAGTTAATCGATGTAAACTTTAAGATTTTTTTGAGAACGATAAAAATCGTTTTTAATTGAAACATCCTTTAAAGTTGGTTTAAATGAATTTTGGGCAACCCTATAAGAATATTAAGTACAGGGTATCCAATATAAAACCAGATCTCCTTAAAGTATGAAGCAGGGTTATATTTTGTAAATAAAACTAAGTTTTTTTCAATTATTTTCTTTGTCTTATTTGTCCCTTCTTCACAACAATAAATTACTCAATCGGTGTGGCCGATTTTACGTGTTTCACGTAAAATTGGTCACATCGATTGAGTAAATTGGACATTCTTTATAATTCTTTGTTCAAACAAAGAATTTAATTAAATTATTTGTAGGAGAATTTTAGCAAGAAATAGTTTTTAAATCTGTCACAAAAATCTATAAATGTAAGTGAGTAAATATTCGAATGTGAACACAAAACTTATACAAAACTTTGTATTGTTAGATAATATATTTTTATTTAATTTGGTGCAACTTTTGTTTCTAAATTTATAAAAAATTATTTTCTTATCATCAATTTAACGTTTTAATGTTAGCAATTATTTCTTTCATATAAATTATATAATATAGCAATGATCTAATTATATAAATCTGGAAAAAACCTTTCCCAAATAAAGGTTTTCTGGTTGCGATATTCGAAATTAAAGTTAGGGTCTTTCAAAAGCAACATTCATTCGTCTCTTTGATTGGTTGAAAGCAAAAACACGTAATGATTGACAGAAGTGAATGTTGTAGTAATTGAGAGCAATATGATTGGTTGGAACGAAAGCGATTCAGCCATTCGCAAATACGTCTATCGTTATTTGTTTTTTTCCTTCAACCAATCAGAGAAACGAGTGCAGACTGTCTGCAAAAGTTTCTAACTTCGTTTAGAAAATTGCGACAGAAATTTATTTAATTATTTCTACGTTAACTTAAATTAATTTTCTTCCAAAAATTAACACAGAAATTATCTTATATACACGATTTTAGTTTTTTAACAGCTTTTATTAGAGTAAAATAAATGTTTCAGAAAAAAGATTTCAGCATTGTGTAAGGCGTAACTGGAAAAATTGATTCTTCTTTCTTTTCTTTAACCGGAAGTGTCAGATGATCATCGAAGGAGAAATGAAAAACTCCTGAACATTACTTCGGCTAGTCAATACATATTTATTTGTTTACTTATTTTCAGACAGTTTTAGGTGTTAAAATTATTTATTTTCTGCCTTTTTTGTTTACAAATTTGATTTTTACAGATCATTTTTTAGTAAGGACTTAAAATTTTTTATATGAACAATGTAATTTTTAAAATTAATGCATATAATTAAATCTATAAAAGTATTTTTAATATATTTAACTATAATTTTTTCATTCAAAATTTATATTTTATTTTATAATAAAATTCAGGTTCTAAGATAAAAATTCTTATATATATATATATATATATATAATATATATATATGTATGTATATATTATATACAGTAGAGTCCCGTACAACACGGAGTATTCGTTACTCATTATAGGAAATCGCGTTATCGAAACCTGCATTATCACACGATTTATGAAAGTTTAAACCTTGGCCTATAAGTTAAAAAACCGTTGTTAAACAAAATTTATTTATCTGAATAAATATAAAATAAAAAGTTATTTCTTAAATAAAATTAACTCTAAAATCATTTTTAAATAAGAAGAAAAAGAAAGAAAGAAAAAAAAAAAAAAAAAAAAAGGTGGAAATTTCCAACATTCATCATAAATTTCCAATACATTCAGCAAGTTGATAAATATCAGTCTATTCGCTACACGCTCCATTTCAATTCAGAATACATGAAAAATGAAAGGACTATATCAAACAACTATAATTAATCATTCACGTTAGACGTACTGATCGGGAATTGTAGATTTATCTGTAAAGTTTATCTGCCTTTATCAAAGATGAGCTGTCATATATCCTGTCATTGCACTAAGAAGACAACTTCTAAAAACTCATACGTCAATGTCATTATCTAACGCTTTTAAAATTTATTTTTATTTTACTTTTTAAGTGTATCAAGTTAACATGCGAATGCTGTCATCACCCGTAAATATTTGATTTATTCCGTGAAGTAAATATTATGTATATATATAATGCCATTCCTTGTCATAGTTTTAAGAACATTTATTTGATGTACTAAAAATTTTTATCGATTTTAATACATTCTGAAATTTTCCTTGGAAAAATTCTTAAAAAAAAAAATGTTTCAAAAATATATCAAATTCTTATTATTTGATGTTAAAATTTCATAAGTTTAGGATTATATTTTGTCGAGTAGACAGTTTTAAGTAAACTGAAATCACTTATAAGGTTGCATGAATTTAAATAAAAATTGTTTTCCTCCCCTCTCTCTCTTGATAAATATAGAAAAACCTGTCCAAAACGGAACCTGAATAGAACGGAAACCTGCCTATACAGTAAGAAAATCGCTCCGTTCAGAAGGATTTTTTATGTTATAAAAGAACCTGTCCAAAACGGAAATCTACCAAACCGGAAAATCATTCGGTACCATGTGATTCCGGTTTACACAGGTTTTATTGTATTTAAAAAACAAATAACATTTTGAAAGTATTTAAAAATTATAATTTAAAATATTTTTAAATTATAATTATTAGAAAAAATTTTTATATACGAATAAATGAGAATAAATTAAAAAAAATATACATATATAGTAGAACCTGTCCAAAACGGAAGCCTGCCTAAACGGAAAAAATTCTTAGGGACCGAGCGATATTTTATGTTACAGTAGAACCTGTCCAAAACGGAAATTACAGAACAGGAAAAATTATTTGATACCTTGCAAATGCGGTTTACACAGGTTTTACAGTACATATAAAATTGAAACGATTTATTGGACGAAATTATTTAGAACGATTTACTGAAATTTTTAGCACTAAAATTGAAATTTAGTGTTATGATGATGATCTTCTCGAACTGTAAAATCGCTAATATATTTCTTTTAGTTCATGAGAAGTTTTCAGGACAGACAGACAGACGATACGGTAATAAAAGTAGGCAATTGGACAAATAAGTTGAAATATAAAAATTCAACTCTTCAGTTTTAGTTTTTGAGAAACAAACAGACAACGTAAACTAAATTTACTAAGTATGTAAAGTTTAAAATATTAAATTAAAAAAAAAATTTAAATCAATTTTAGTATGGGTTTAATAATTATCAGTGAGATAAGAATAAAGTAATTATAAAAAAAAACAATAAATAATTTCATAAATAAAAATTTACCAGTAAATTAAAATTACTTATACAATTGTTATTTGATGACGCCATACGTAACCTAAGTAACGTCGGAAATAATAGTTATTTCTTGATTACGTCACAATTATCGTCAACGATGATGTCATATATGATTTATTATTAGAAGGATGCTGAAGAGCATCAGAAAGTGAGAAGAGATGCGATCCGATATGCGAAGAATCTTGTAAAAATTTCACAACTTTCTCTTAATTTCCGAGAAATTTTAAGGATGGACAAACGAATGGACGGATAAAAAGTAAATTTATTTAATGTTTTCGTCTAAACGTACGAAAAAATTTAAATTTAACACATTATAAGACGAATTTTACATTAAAATAACGTATGAATGAAATTGGAGGATAGATTTATCCTTTTATATTTCAGTTTCGAAATATATAAAAATATAGGTTAACATTTAAAATATATAAGCATGTAATTGTGTAATTTAAAAAATAATTTGTAAGAATTATAAGAGAAAAATAATTAAAATATATATATACATATATGCTGTCTGGTATGACAGTGCACATATCAATTTGCTATTCATTCTTTATCTTGAAAGATCAAGAAAATAATTGATTCAGTTAGATCCGTGATGAGAAAATAATTGAAAGGATTGAATGCTAAAGCTTATGCATTTTTTTAAAAAGTAAATATCTAAATTATTTATCACTATCAAGAATTTCGTAATAATTTTAATGTCCCTTTATAAAATCTATATTTGAAAAGAATTCATTTTATACTGTTTTAAAAAGGAAAACTTTATATAAAAACAAAATATATTTAAAAATTATACAATATTTTTGTGTATTTATTCAATAGTTAAAAAGTTTGTAGAATTATTTAATTTAATTATGAAAAAATTATAATTATAATTAAAAGACCAAATAAAAATAAAAAATTTAATCATAGTTTTAATTAAAAAAATTAAAATAAACATCGTAATTATAATTAAGTAATATACAATCAAGCATTTTAATTAAAATTATAATTACAAGAATGAATTAAATAATTACTTCTGATTTATCTCAGAACTGATTAAAAATCACAGAATATAAATATTTAAAAATTAAATATTCGAATATTTAATTAATTAATTAATTTTTCAATTATTGTCTATCATTGTTGAGAATATCACAATGACTTTAATAACCCATATAAAAAGCTACATTGACTATTGATAGTCAATAATCAAAACTTGAATATCGAAAAAATCACAGGTTTATATTTTAATATTTAAAATACTAATTACGTGTTTTTACTTTTCCGGTTGTTATATAACAGAATATTATTGGTCAAACTTAACCCCCCCCAAAAAAATGTTTACATTTTTGGACTCAGAGCACCTTGAAACGTCCAGAAATGCAAAAAGTTGGGGTTTTTTTTACCTATATGTATGGATGTTAATATGTGTACGGGTGCACGATTTTGTTCATCCACTTTAAAATTTAATATTTCCTGTGTCATTTGTCGAAAATTTTCGAGATTTTGCAAGGAGATTTTGCATTTTTTGAGTATTAGGGGAAATGTTTCTAGAAGTTTTCAGGAAAATCGGACCATTGATTCGGGAGATATGACCCTATTCCTTTAATATCGCCCCAATCAATCTGAAAATCTTATAAATATAATGGTAGCAATTAATAAATATGAAAACAAATAAAGAAATACCAAAAAGTCCAGCAACAACTCTACTAGCTTATTTTCATTTTACTACATTTTGATTGAATTTAAAATTTATTGGGAAAAATTATAGAATTTTCTTACCGCGAAACATCAATAATGAAAATAACTAATTTTATACAGTTTTAAACAAGAAAAACCTGTAAAAAAACGAAAAAAAATATATTTAAAAAGTCATAGAATCTGTAACATAAAACATCAATACTGTTTGGTCGATCAGAAAATTCTGTTGTTGAAATATCTCTTACGCTATTTACACTAAACATTATTTCATTTTTATTCTGTAAAGGCAATATATTGCTTGCCTTGTCACGAACATATTGTTTATTGTTATTCGTGGTCATATATATCCCTTATAAGTTTATGATAAAATCGCGACATGAATTGTCCCATTAATCTCTATAGTAAACTTTTATGAAAAAGACTCATTGAATCGAGTAAATAGTTTATTTTCATGGGAGGAATTAAGGTAGAACAAAAATAGTTTGTACATCTTATCTTCAATATACTCAGTTTTTTATACGTAGCAATCTATAGAAAATCTTTATACACACATATATAAGTTTCCTATACAGTAACGTGTAGAAAAGACTTTATATTAGTTACTTATACAAGAGGAGATTGAGGAGATTGTATGTAGCAACATATAAAAGCTTTGTATATTTTGTATACAAGAATATAAAGAGCAGGCTTTATGTTGTATATAACAGCGTATAGACGAGAGTTTATATATAATATATATGAAGAATGTGATGTATAAAACTGTAAAATATGATTGAGCTGTGATTCGATTCACACGAGCGAAGAAAACACACGATACTACGTAAGAAGTAAGAAAATATGCATTTATAGATCAATTAATTAATTTAAAAGTTTCTATAATATTAGTTCTGAACATACAAAAATCAATTCTTCAGATTTTAATTTAAAAAAATTAATCTGAGATGAAAATTAGACTAAATCGATTTTTATGCAGAATATTGTAGCAACAGGCTTTATTTTTTATGAGGGTGAGTTTGCACATTACATAAAATAATTGTATCAAAACTAAATTGTTTCTATGCGATCAAAAATTTATGAAAATTTATTATTTGTGAGTATATAAATTAATCTTTTGTAATATAAGAGTATCTTCGACGTTCTCAATACAATATATTGGATATTCTTTTATCATAGTATTAAAAAGTTTTAGATAAATAAATAAGTCTATTCTCTATAAACTCAGCAAGGTTAGCAGCTTATTTAATCAGTAAATTTAAATGTAATTGATTTTTAAAATAATTAAATATGCATTTAACGCTTTTATAATTAATATAATTTAGTAAAATAGATAGATATTATAAGATTAAAAATTACATCTAGATCTACAGACGTACTTTTAATTAATTTTTCGTTATAATTTCTTTATATTTAATCCATAATTTTTAATTAAATAGCTTAATTCATCGTCTAGTAAATTAAATAATTAGATATAAAACTATTATAAGAATTTTTTTCAAATTATGATTACATTTTAAGTACAATCAATTCAAATCAAAATTAAGTTAATTGTTATTAGAAAATAATAAAAAAATATGTTATGTGAATTATAAACGAATTCAACATTTTTAATTAACTTTTATTATATAAAAGCGACAATTTTCTTACATCTGCATTACAAATTTAATTAATGTTATTTAACGAGCTTTATTAAGCTAACAAAATAGAATTAAATGTAATTATATGATTTTAACATTAAAATAATTAGAATTAAATAATGACTTTTTTTGAGCAAGAAATTTGAAACTATGGGGCCATCCCTCAAATTTTGTTCTACTTATACACTTAATGGCCCCACAGTTATTGGGGCCATTAAGTGTATGAGTAGAACAAAATTATCAAAAGATATTTTAATTTATATCATTTTTCGTGTCGTAAATTTTACATAAAAGACTAAATTTTGGGGACTCTGATTGTGGCCAAGAGGCCCTTCTAACAATTCTATTACCGGGCTTTATTTTCTACGGCGCGTTATCTTCCGGGTAAAAGGGGTAATTGCTTGGTTCCTCAACAATAACCAATCTTTCATAAGAAAATATTTCAATCAAAACATTACACCTAAAAATTTTTGAAGTCAGCACTGTACAAATGGGGCCCCGTGAACTTATAACGCTCCACTGCTTATTTTGATATTAAAATAATACTAAAATTTAGATTTATGTAGCGATTTTTAAAAATTTTAAATACAAATTTTCTATTTATTAAAATTAATATTAAATTATTTTGAATTTTTTAGCAAAAATTTTCGATTTTTATCAAGCAAATGACCCTGTTTTGCATATCTCTACGTCAAATTTTGACAAAATCTAATGAAATCCAATTTTATGATGCTAAAATTTTTACTTTTTAATTACAGTCTGTACTATAATTATAATTAATTATATTAAAATATATTAAATTAAAATTACGATTAATCATAATAATTATTTTTGCATTTTAAAGTAGAAATTAATGTTTTAAAAAATCTAATTGATTTTTATAATGTTCGAAATAAAAAATCTATATTAAAATACTGATTTTTTTAAAAAAAATAAATAAAAATTCATCCCTAAAATTGGATTTTATATACAAAAAATTAATCTCATGTCACTTTTTTATACTAAAATGACTGGAAGATAAATCGTTTTGGTGTATGTAATAATATATATATATATATATTTTGTTATAAATATATTTCCAGAAGTTCAATAACTAATGAATGGTTTCTTTTCATTAAAAGAAATGTATTGATATATATATATATATATAGACATATATATATTTTTATTACTTGAAAGTTTTTTGATGAAAGGAATCATCTTTGAGCTCGAACAATATCAAGGGAAAAAAGCATAATGATGATTAAATAAAAAAGAAGAACATACTTTGAAAAGAGTACAAAAAAATAAGGTATTTCTTCTGCATCCAGACAAACAGACAATAAAAATATATATATAGTTAGGGTAGATTTAAAGTATTATCGTCATTTTAAGTAGAGATCAAATGCCATAAAAGATTCTGAGAATAAAATACAAGTGTGTAGAGAGAAAAATAATTGTGTATAGACTTTTTATAAGATTTACTTCTTTAAAAATACAATATATTTTATATTGATATTTCATGATATAAATCCATGAAATATTTATAAATGTATTTTAAAATATAGGAAAAAAATAGAGGGTGGTTTCTATTTCTATGTTAATCAAAGTTTGGGCCAGTCTACCATTTATATGCACTAGATCGGTCTAAAAGTTGTTTGTATATTTTATATAAGTTTATATTTATTAAATTTTACTTGTAGAATAATTTATATTAAGCAGAAATAAATTAACGAATGCACATATTGCATAAAGAGATTATATTATTATTATTTTTTAAAAATTATTTTTTATGGTGAATAACTTATCAAAATATTTTAGATAGTAACATATTATTATATTATTATTTAGCTTATTTATATTAATAAATAGTCCTCATAACGTTAAGATTAGGCACGTGTTTACACTTTAATGCTTAAATTACTTTAAACTTTGAATAAATGAAGTAACTAGATTACGAAAGTACAATTATTTATTTAAGATAATATTTAATTTATAATATATAAATTAAAAGCATTTTAGTCTTTATTATAAAAAAATTGATATGTTACTGTATGAAATTTTAATCATAAAAAATGTCACAATAATATATATTTCTTTATAATATATGGAATATATTATAAAGAAAAATATAACATAATATATGTATATAAAGAAAAGCAAAAATTATTGTTTTTAATTTATTTAATTTAAAATATGCTCTCGATCTCAAATTAGTAGTCTCTTGTCTTTGTAGTACATCATACTTTCCTGATAACAACAGTCATGCCGTCAGCTATGTAACTCCGTTCTTGGGAAAATATTGAATTTAAATCACGTGACTTCCGGCCTATACCCGGAAGTTCGTATATATCAATAATTAATCGGGTCTCCTGCCCTAAGCTTTCCATATCTGGTCTCGACCTTCATTTTTTATAGTTAGCAATTTCCTTATTTTTTTCAGATATTTACATAGAATGTATAAAAAGAAAGATATAATATAAAAAAACAACATATATTTAATTTTGTATAGGCGAATAACGTGCATCCAATTTTTTATTGTTTTATAAACTTATATTTCATAATTTTTCTATGTTCTGAAATGAATAACTTAAATTTTAAAAAAAGAAGTAAATCTTAAGTCGTTCGCTGCATAAAATAATGAAAACCGGGATGGAAACTGTTCACTTTGAAGTTCTCTATTGATCTAAATTACACAAAGTTCTTTCTTATTTGAAAATATTATCATTTAATAAATAATAACGTTCTTTTATTATCGTATATATACTGATATACGAAAGATCGATTTGTAGATAATATCAATAACATCTGATATGGAGACAAATGAGCCATGAGTAACGTAAATGAATAATGTAAATCAAATTGATCTCTACGTTATTAATGATAAAAAAGAATTTAAATGATTTTAAAATCAATTTATACAGCATTGTATATATATATATATATAAGTTGATACAAAAATTTTAAATATATTTTCTCTCCTTTAAATTTTACTTCTCCAGCTGTTATATAGCCTATAACAGAGGGAAAGAATGCTCATCGGTCAAAAAATGACCACCCTAAATATTTAAATTTTTGGACTCGGAACACATTTAAACGTTCAGAAATATAAAATAGTTGCGGGTATTTTCTATATGTATGGATGTATGTTAGTGTATGTGGAGGGGCACGATTTGGTTCACCCATTTTGAAGCTTAATAACTCCTGTGAATTTTGTCGAAAATTTTTGAAAGTTTTCAAGGAAGTTTATGTATTAGGGAGAAATATCTCTAGAAATTTTCAGAAAAATTGGGCGATTTGTTCGGGAGATATGGCTCATAATATCTCCCGAACCTCCATCTGGATATAACCTTAACCTATCCGAAGACTTAAAGGTAATGGTAACAATTACTGTATTAGGGATGAAAACAAATATAGAATGCCGGAAAAACCCAGCAACAACGTTGCCAGCTTTTTCTAAAATGGCATTTCATAATTATCAATCTTAATTTTAGAAGTTAATTGTATTTAACGATTGACTTTAATGTCTTAATCGAAAGTGAGGAAAGTTAAATAAAGCATGTAGAAAGGAAAACGTTTTAGGATAATTAAATAAATAAGTATACAATAAGATTTCGCCTAAATTTAATAAAATTCTTCTTTAGGATTAAATAAAATTAAATTATTGGTTAATCTTATTGCAAAATTTATATTTATAGTAGCTTTGCCATAAAAATTTACACTACTTTGAAATTGTATATATTAATTTGAATTAGTTATGAGTTAAAATAGTGTACATGTTTTTTTAATTTATAAAATATAAACATATATTCATAAACATGTATAGCTCATGTAGGCTATCTATATAAGATATAGTCTGTACAGTACAGTACATCTCTTTCCATCTCTAAAATATTTTTATGCTAATTTGTTTTTAAATAAATACATAAAAATGATTAAAAACTGAATAATTCATTAATAAAATAATTTTAAAATCCAGCAATGAGTTGCGTAACTTTCCCGGCAAAAAATTTAAAATTGTTTGTGGCACCATCTTATAAAAAGATTTTTAAATAAAATTTTCTAGATTATTAATTATCATAAAATGGCAAAAACCTCATTTTCAGGGTAGAGACGAGTTTTATAAAAAATTTCTAATATCATCATAAAGTCCGACTCTACTCGAGATACGACACGCGATTCCTCTCTATCTCACCAACCCCTTGACCTTTAACCATCAAAATTTAACAGCATCGATGCTCCTAATACGCAAACCTCCCTGCAAAATTTCAGAAAATTTCAACAAAAGGCACAGGAGTTATTAAGCTTTAAATTGGAAGAACAAAATCTCCCCCAAACACTGCAAAAATTTGGAGGTTTTTTTTTCCACAAAAAAATGTGTAAATTAGACTTGATGAAAAATCAAAATTTTTATCATTTATTTATTATTTTTTCATTTTAAATAATTTAATTCATTAAAAAAAATTTCCCTGAAATTTTGTCGTTTTTTTCAAGTCATGATTGCCTTCATTGTAGTTCCTGTGGGTGAAGTCATATATTATATATATATATATATGAATTACTATCTCATGTGACCAATTATTTCTTTCTAAGCACGCATTGTACAAGTTATAACAGTGGAAATAATCTTCTTATCAGTTGAGTAACATGTACAGTACAACCTTCGTCCTAATTTCCTTTTTTTTTTGTTTTCGTTAACATATGTCAGAATTATGATAGACTAGTAAATAACCTATTCACTTAATGTCTTTAAAGATTTAAAGTAATCTTTTTTTTTTACTATAATATGGATGAATTCGCCTCACGTTTATCTGTTTTACCTTGAGTTTTATATAGCTATATATTAGTAGATGTATGTCAGACACACGGACGGATTACCCAGTGGTCACGTGAGCATATGTCTATGGGTCCCTGGTCTCGGAGTACCCCCAAACTGGAGAAAAATAATGCATTTATAAATAATTCTATAGCTGCAATTTACCAGTTTATCATGCCGTAAAATTATATAGAGGGCCCCGATGTTTTATGCCTGAGGCCCCTGAAAATGTTAAGTCAAGTATGTAAATCAGTATTGGTTGATGTATAACTATTTGTAATAATGAATAATTATACGAGATGACATATTCTTGTAGAAAATAGAAAATTATCCAAAAATATATATATATATATATATACTTTTAAAATGAGAATATTTTAAAATAAATTTAAGAGAAAGAAGCAATTATATGATTTTATAAGATTTATTTAGTTAATAAATTGAATATTTTAAATCAAATCAATATTCTGATCCATATGCTCCTTCTTATCCTTACGTTTTACACCATTACCATAAGCAGATCAAACTTCAATTTCCTGATTCAGAGGGTCATAAACTGATTCTAAATTTTAAAGATTTTGGAAGATTGTTTATTCATTTATCATTAAATTAGTTCATTTATCAAAAATTAATGACTAATTTTTGATAAATGAATTAACTTTGTTCAATGGTGTAAGCCATCTCTATATTCACTACATTCAAATTTTCTAAAATTATTTTTGTTTTTCGTTAAATGATAAGGGTAATGATGAAAGTGGTGAATTTCTTAAGATATTTGGCTCATTTTTTAATAAAAAACAACTGAATAAATTGATTAATTTTAAAAAATATTTTAATAAAATTTTATTGAATTTTAAAATGTTTAAATACAAAAATTTTTAAATTATAAAATAAATCAGTAATGAAATATAAAATTAAATTCGTAAAAAATATTAAATTATAATTTTTTTTCGTATAATTATACAGATTTTTTCATAACTTATATAGAAAGATCGTTTACTTACAAATTAATATAGTAAATTACATTTTTTTCTAAATATCTCATTAATTTTGGATATTTTTTGAGACTTTTTTTTAATCCTAATAACAACGAGTTGTTTGCACAGACAACCTGATTGGCCAAACTAATAAAATATTCTCATCATGAAACTAAGTAACAACTAAGAAAAACAAGTGAATTCTCTTCTAATTACTCCAAATTTTTTTCCCTTCATCTTTATTTTTTTTAATATCAAGAAGTCTTCAAAAACTTCCAAAATTTCATGTTTATGAACAATTTTTATGCGTAATTTGAAATTTTATATTAAAATTTGCCACTTCTAACAGCTTCGGTAGTTGCAAATCTTATGTAATTTTTAAGTAAACCTGTAAGAAATGTATTGCTATTATTTTAAACTTGAAATTGTTAAATTTTGTAATTATTTTACTTACTAAACATTTTAATAATTTAATTTACTTAATTATTCGCAATTTTGTCATTGAAAACTTCATTTAAATTATTGATATTGATGCTATTAACTTACTTAATTGATCAGAAACTTGATATCTTCATTTTAATTTCCTTATTTTTCTCACTTTATTATTGTTTTTTTAAGGAAAATATTTCAAGCAATATTTATAATAACGATAATTTTTTAGGATTTTATTCTTATTTTTTAATTAATTAATTTTTTTTACTACTGTAATAACCATTAATAACACAATGTCCATAGCTAACGAAGATATATTTGAACATTGCTACTCGATACTGTACTGAAAAAATATATATTATTACCATAAATTTAATTTATATAAATCATTTAATTCTAATATTAATTATATTTATTATTTAAGTATAAATTTATATATAAATTTATATTTAAATAACATTAATCATGTTATATCTGCGCTAACTTTCTATAACTTTACATTATATAATAGCAGAGATCAGTATATACAGTGGCGCATTATCTTATGGTCAATAAAGGGCACTTACCCGGGAACCCTACTAACAGGGCCCCCGAATCAATGTTTTATAAAGAAAATATTCCCCCAAATTTCCCGAAGAAAAATATCTGAAGTCAACACTACGTGAGGCCCTTAATTCAAATTAGCCTGAGCCCCACGAAGCTGTACACATTTTAATGCATTATAATTAGCTTTCTAATTAATAAAGGTAATAAATTTATTAAATTTTTCATCACATAATATAAATTAATTCTTATAACATCGCATTTAAACGTTTTATCATCAATTAACTTCCTATATTTTAATATGTATATGTGTCACTTTAGGTCGAGATTTTATAATTATATAATAAGTTTTATATTCATTAAATAGACTTAGAATATTATTTAACACGTCTTGTTCAATATAAAGGGAAAAATATCCTCGAACGGGAATTTTAAACACGAGAAAATCATTGAACAAAGTCTGGTATATTGACCTCGTCTGAGTATCGATCAACAAGTTTGCTTCGAGAATACAATATTATGAATTATGCCTTTTTTTCTAATTAGAAAATAGAAAATGTTTTCATAAATTGACCTCAATTGATAGATTTACATATATTTAATTTAATTTAATTTAATTATTTCTTAAAATATCAATAATTTCGTGCCGTAATCAATTTTAACTTCACTTTCGAACCAATCATTTCTTACGACTTTTCTTAATTTAATAATCATAATATCGTTACAAATTTGCTAAATTAATTAGTTATTTATTAATATGTAAATTAAAATAATGAAAAAGTTTAACTTCGTACGTGTAAAGTGTGAAGAAAGCCGTAGCATTAATTAAGTTTATAAATCAATTTTACTCTATCAGCTGTTAAAAAACAGCGGGAAAATATAGTAATTGGTCATAAAATGACCCCAAGATTTTTACATATTTGGACATAGGGAGCCTTGAAACTTTGAGAAATACAAAAAAAAAAGTTGGGGGTTTTCTTTATGTACGGAGGTTTGTGTGTGTGGACACGATTTAGTTTACCCAATTTAAAGCTTAATAACTCTTGTACCTTTTGTCGAAAATTTCTGTAATTTTTCAGGGAGGTTTTTGAGTTAGGGAGAAATGTTTCTAGCATTTTCAGGAAAAAAAAAAACACCGTTGATTCGAGAGATACGACCCTTATATCTTTCGAACCCCATCTTCTCCCTTAATATCTTCCAAACCCCCACCTTGGTCCTTCATATTTCTCGAACCCCCATTTTGGCCTTAATATCTTCCCAATAAATCTTAAAAAGGCAATGGTAGCAATTATTTGAGACGAAAACAAGTAATGTCAAGGAAGTTTATCAACAACTTGGCTAGTTTTTTTTATAAATAATGAAAGATGGAAATTTAGAAAAAAAATGTTTAATCTATAAAATTTAAAAATATAAGTTTTTAATGTAATATATAAAAACATAAAAATTTAAAAACCAATAACAAAATCACTTTTGTAAGCTGAAAGCTTAAACAGAGGTCTAAGTTAGTGACAAAATGAGGAATATTTGGCAATTTGTAAATGAATTATAATATAATTTCCTACAGATTTGTGATTTTTAATCATTATATTCTATAAATTTATGAATTTTAACAATATATTGTATCATTTTTACTCATACTTCTAACGCTTTATAAGCATAATCTCTGTTTAAAAATTGATAAAAATTAAAATATAAACGTGCTAAATATAATAAAAATTAAATTTTTACATCAGATTTTAATTTGATAGACCAGAAAATTATTAAACTGCTGTAAAATATTTTAATTCGACTACAAAATTCCTTCCAAGTCTTTTAGTAACGTTTTAAAAATAGTTCATTTTTAATTTAATCTTATAAAATTGAACTGAGAAATATTTAAACTATTTTCATAAATTAAATTAAAATTGATCAAATTTTTATCAAAGAATAAAAACAATTTTTTGTTTATAAATTACTTCGCGTAGAATGAAAATATTTTAACATTCTTGTTTACTATAAGAAAATAAATTAAGTTTAGTAAAGTGATTTTTGTATTTAACTTTATTCTAAATTACTTTGAACTAGTTAAAAATATGTAAATTTAAAAATATGCTAATAAGAATTATCAGATGCAATTCCTTATCAGAATTGAAGTGGAAAGTCGACAAGAAGCAAATCTTGTTAGACATAAATAAATAAATATTCTATATAAAAAATTAGCATAAACAAAATTAAATATAAAATTAATTAAAATTTTAATTTAATTCATTTTTAATCAACATTTTGTTAGAAAGAAAGATGAAGTGATGCGGAGGAGCATCTTTATTTTCATCAATAGAAGTAAAGTTTAGGATGGAAAGAATCATTTAGGAAACAAATTAAAATAAATTTTCGACAATTTTAATGGAAACTTTTTTTAAAAAATAACTGTAAAATAGTATTTTATAAATTCCAATCTATGGAGCTAATGACAATGCTGTGGAGCTAATTTCTAAAGCAGTCTTTCATCTATACATTTATAGATTTAAGATAAGCTGTTACAATTAATCTAAGACTAGAAAAACTTTATCTATCATGAAATTTTAAATTTTAATCTGCTAGTTTTATTTTTTAAATTCTTTCTCAAATTTTGCTACCATGCCAAAAGTTTCAATATTGATTGCAAGTATTTTATGGAGACTCGAATCCTTCGTATAACTTGCACAAGTTTCATTAAAATAAAAAAAATCAGATTTATACAAAGTAGACATAAAAATTATTGTAAAAATATATCTAAAATCTCTATTTATTAATAAGTTAAAGAAAATTAAAAGTTTTTTAAGTTGAAAAACTCTCCTAATTTTGAAATTTTAACGTGTTTAACATTCGATTTCTGTCGCATTTTCTTAAATATGTTTTGGAAAAATTGCAATATATTTTTATTTAAAATTTATTATTTAAAAATATATTAATAATTAATTATTTTTTTTAATTTGAATTATATTGAAATTTAATTAATTCATTAATTTAATTTAGCATATTGAAAATAAAATAAAGAATACATTTTTACATTTTCTCTTGAGAACAACGTATTTAAAATAAAGAAAATTAGGAATAATTATGGAAATGTTTTTGGAAAGTAAAAATATATATACTGTATATATATAACTTTTTCGAAAGGAAATTAAACCAAAAATTAAGTTTTTTGAAGGCTTTTTGATTTAAAAAAATTTAATTTGTTATCTTTTATATTTTATGCAAAATGTAAAAAAGTTATATTAAATTTAATTTGTTAACAAAATACAAAAAAAAAATATATTTTTGAAAAGATAATTAAAAACTGTTTTATATGAATTAATAAATAAAAGTAATATAATTGCCATCTTAATTGTCCTCTTTTTCCTCCACTCATCTCCCTTTCTCCTTCATCTTCCTCCACTTATTCTGTAGTCATTTTGGATAATTAATAACAAATTTTGATCACCTCGAAAACAGAAATTTTTTCTTACAATACGTTGGATTTATTTAGCTAATTTTTAGACGATAAATGATTTAAAATGGAAAAGAAATCGAAATTAAAATTGGAATGGATAAGAAACCAGGAGCGAGATAAATTTTGAGGAGGGTGTTATATATCTTCATCTTCAGTGTATACTTGCCTACTATAGACAAGTTATCATAAAGGTTTCCATCTGGTCTGAAAAATTTTTAGCCAAACTATTTCATGGATATAACCTGACACATTCTTTCCAAAAAAACAACAAAAGATGGCCTCGAAAATTCTTCTCTTCTTAAAAAAAAGAATGGAAGTATAGTCTCGTGCTTCCAATTTTTTTCTTTAATTACATTTCTTCACTGTTAAATTTATTACAAGAGAATATATATGTTTTTTATAACTTATAAATTTTAAAGCCCTTTTAAAAAATTTATTTCTTCATCTATTTTATCTGTCTATTAGATTCCTTTTTCGGTTCCATTTTTATATTCACTTCTTAATTTTTATAAAAATATTTTGAAAGAAATTTAATTTTTTTTTAGTTTTTTTTAAACATTTATGAATCTAAACTATTACTGGATGTTACGATTTATTTAGGGAGGTTCGAAAGTCAGTTATTCGAGATAGGAGCGACTGAATCGCCTGTAACAACGTGCAGCTGCTCCCGACCGGTTTTAAACGTTCTTAAAAAAGTTTCTCGGTTAACTGACGTTTGGATCTCCCTATATTTTAAATTTAAAATATGCATAAATTACATTCTAATTAATTAATATCGAACTTAAGACATTTTCTTAATGAATAACGTTTGAAGTAGGTTTCGATTATTGTATGAAGTCTGTGAAGGTTCTCTTATTCCAAATCGACGTTGTATGTAATTCAAATTAAAGAAACACGTTGAATTCGTTTCCTTAGTATTTTTATCGAATTTTCTTGACTACAATCAACTAAATCGAGTTTCCTTACCTGTTTCTTCCAACTGATGAATAAAATTGCATGGCTTTGATAATACGTGCGCTCTGGAGTCTGTTTAAGAATATCTTAAGATGGCAAATTTACAAGAAAATTTCTAACTTAAAATACTATAAAATTCATGCTTAAGAAGATTAAAATAAAGTTTCTGTCATAAATTTTAAAGAAAATATTCAAATTCATGATGTTAAAATTTAATTTCTCTTCGTATGTTCCTTGCAACGAATTAATTCTTTATTAAATATTTAAATCGATTGGAATATTTTTAAAACAATTTAATAGGATATTTTTTAAAATTATAATTAATTTTTATGCAGTAAGTAAGTTGATATTAGTACTGACATTACAGTATTGACTTTGGCGATTAAGAAACTTTTATAATTTTAAACTAATTTTTCGTAAAAGAAAACGCTTTTTAACAGAAATTATCAGTAACAAATATTATAAATAGTTTTAAAAGCGATTTTTTGTTAATAATTAAATTAATGAGTAGAATGAATATATATATATATATAGTTTCATATAACTTTTATTTGAATTTCCAATAAAAAAAATATGTACTAAAAATGTTTAATAAAATTGTTTTAAATTAAGAAAATGAAAGTTTAATTATATAATTTTATACTAATTTACTGTAATTAGTATCAAATTATCAAAATTCAAAAAATTTAGTTAAATTTTTTATATTAATTAATAAATAAAATTAATATTTTACCCCCTCTCTTTTCCCTTCTCTTCTGCTCTTTTACCTCATCTTCCTCTTCTTTCTCCAACATCACTAATTAATATACACTTTAGTTAATACATTAACTCTATATTTGAAGCTATAGATTTTCTAACTCCCTATAACATTTTATGGATTAAGTTTAGATGAATGAAGATGTTTTGAGCTTCTTCTCTGACCTATATTCATATATCATCGGTCTATAAATAACTTATCCCATGCATAAAGGAAACATAATTCTCCTAGGAGTCTTAATTTTCTTATTCAACTATATATTAGTGTTGTATCAAGTTAAAAACTTAATTAAACACGAACAAAAAAAATATTTGTGATTTATCTATTATATAAATTTTAACTTAATTTCGAATGAAATTTTTTAAAGCAATTATAATTTGTATTTTAATTAATCTTAAAATAATAATTAATTTACTTGTAACTGTTGTTATAAATTGTAAATTGATTTACATAAAATAGTTTTTAAACTAATTTTTTAAATATTTAATAGTATTTTTAATGTAAAAAATAATTAAAATACGGTAAATGATAATATTAAATATAAATTTAATTAATATTCTTGCAAAAATGTACCAAAATCACAGAAAAATATGGAAAAATAAAAGAAAAAAAAATAGAAAAATTTTTAAGCAAATATTTATAAAATTGTGGGCCAAATTATAAAAAAAAAACATTATAAATATTTACTTGAAAATTTTATAATTAATTTTCTTCGCATTTTCGTAGCTTATCTTATATATATTTCCTTTAAAAATTTCACTTAAATTACAAATTATAGAAAAAATAACAGATTTTTTTTGTAACATTTATTCGATAGAATTAAATAAAAAAATAAATAAATAAGTAACAGGAAATGAAGAATTTTTGAAGATAGGAGACGAAAGGTGTGCTTAGAAATGAAATTTAGTTAGGAAACCATTACAAGGAAGAGAATGCAATCGATGAGGTCAGTAACTGCATACTACTGCTCGATGCATAGTAAATGAGATTTCAACTTGCGGCTCGTCTATCTGACTTAACGCATTTGTCATGATGGCTGATGTTATTCTCTCGATCGATGATAACCTTTTAACACAAACTCTCGTCTTCTTTTGTTCTAAAAAAATTATATATATATATAAGTAAATAAATATAATCACTCTTCTACTAAATGGTTTTTTAATTATATTTACTTCATTTAAATCAATTATGCTTCCGTTTGTGTTTTATAATTTTACACTCGATGATGATGGTTCGGGGTTGGAGATTTATTTTGTGTTATAATTTATATAAAATTATTTTTTAATTATTTAACTTGAGAATTTATTTAATTATTAAATTGTGTATTAAAATTTTTCTCTCGTTTATTTTGTGTTTATCATTTTCTAAACTGAAATCTGTCTTATTTAAAAATGGATGAAACGTAAATTTTTTAATATTTTAATTAATTTTTTAATTGTATACAAACGTTTACTTATTAAATACTTTTCTGTAATATAATTTTAAATTATAAATAACTTTTAAAGTTAATTTTTCGCATTTTTTTTCCCATACTTTCTGCGTAATTTTTTAAAAATTTGTTTACACCATAAAGATAAACGAACTTATAATATACCTAACAATAATTTTATAAAATGCTTAAATTATATTTTAAAAATACAATCAATTAATTTAATAAAATATAAACGAATTACGCATCATCAAACACATAAACTGCACACATACCTTGGCCATAATAATAATTAAGTAAATACAGAGTAAGAAATGACTATATATACAGTCAAACCTGTTTTTATGCGCTCTTTTTATGTGCGATTTTTATTTGTGCGATTTTTTTAATGCGAATTTTTAATTTGTGCGGTATAGTTGGCGACTAGTCTCGTGCGATTCGTCATGTCTCACGTTGACTTATTATAGCTAAATAAACTTATTATAGCATAAATGCACTTATTATAGTAATATTATTGCACGAATATGCGAAAAATGAAATAATTTACTTTTTAAGTCAACAAAACACCACCTGGACAAAAATATGTAAAACAGACGATAGACCAGACGATGCAGTCAAGTGCTGACATCTGTTGTCAATAAATTCTATTTCGTACGGTTTTGAGTTATTTTCTATGTGAGACTTTTTTTATGCGGTCCCTGTTGACCGCATAAAAAAATTATTTTTTAATTGTGTTGCGAAAACTATTATTTACAGCCATTCGTGAAGTTTCGTGAGATTTTTTTTAATGCGTTTTTTTTAATGCGGTCCCTATCCCCCGCATAAAAACAGGTTTGACTGTATATATATATGTATATATATATGTATATATTATAGTCATTAAAATTATATATATATATATATAAAATTTTATGATATAAATAAGATTTAGGAATTATAAAAATATGCTTTAATATGAAGTAACGTGAAGATATCAGTTAGCTAAACAAATTGGCTTGACATATCTTTGGCAGCAGATTGTGTTGACAGACAGATATGTGAATGTGGTTCATAGTATCAAGGAGGGTGCAATCTTACAGGTGCCTTCGGGATAGTGAATTGTAAATATTACTCTATCTTACAGAAATACTTTCCCTGCACAATATATAACACCAAGTAAATCATATATCATACTAAAATAGTCACGAGTTGCCTCCAGATAATCTATCAACTTCCCCCTTTAAAGTAACAGCTCTGATAATAAATGACATGGACCAGTTATTAAATTCTTCCAAATATATATATATATATATATATTTATTTATTTATTTATTATTAATTATTTTTAAAGTAATTTAATTTTATTTAAAGATTTGTTACACATTGTGTAAATTTGTGAGAAAATTAAAATTTGATAATTAATTTTAAATAAAAAATAATCATTTAATTATCATTATCATAGAAAGTTTAAAAACATAAAAATAATACAATACAAATTAGCAAATCTAAAGTACAAAGATACAAAGATAAGTCATAAACACTATAAACAACGATTTTATGATTGCATACATAATGTTTCATCTATAATTACAAAGACAATGAATACAATAACAATAATTAATTTTGATGTTTCAAATAGTACTTTTCGGAGATTTTAACAAAATAATTGTATATTTTGTAAAGATTCGTTTTACTGAGATTATTTAAATTAAGTTGGAAGTCGAGTAATGAATTATAATTGCATATTTGAAGTATTTTATAATAGTCTTGACAATTGTGAATTAGATGATATAATGAAAATTCTTCAGAATTACATAAAGGGCAATAAGATCTTGCTAAATCAATATAAATATTATTAATAAAAAGAGTATATTTATTTAAACGGAGTTGAATTATTAATCGTTTTACATTTAAACTAACTAGTTGTGACATATAAGGTTGTGAAGACGGACTTTGTAATAAATCAATATACCATGGGTGATAAGTACTTTGATATAGTGAATTTTGATCTTTGTTTATTGCCTGGGAAATTGCGGAGAGTATTAAAAGTGAATATCCAAATTTCCAATCATTAATGTTATCTTTAAATAATGACTCCGATACACCAAAACTATTTAGGATTTGGCTTAATTTGTAATGCCATAGATGCTTAAATTTCTGATGTTTACTTTGATTAATATTTTGTTGGTGTAAATATATTATAGTGTTATCATTTTTAAATTTGATTCTGTAGTAAAATTTTATTAAACGTTTCAATAAGAACGGGAAGAACCAAATTCGGTTTACTTCATGCCGCAAAGCATATCCTGGAATAGTTCTTTCCAGATGAAATAATCTGCGTAAATAATAGACGTGAAGATATAGATTTTTTAACTTGAATTATTGCACCATAGTCCTTTTCTATCAACATGCAAAGACCTCCTCTTGGGCGACCTGGACCTGCTGATAATCATTTAATTATCATTATTAACAATTAATCAAAAATTAAATTTAAACTTAATTGTCTTATAAATGTATCGTTAAAATTAGCCTTAGAGGTTTCTTATAAAATTCCTATAAAAGTGCAGATAATATAGTTTAAAAGTTTAATTAAAGAACTAAATAATCCTTATTATTATTATTTATTTCATTATAATCTGTAATTTTATTGAAATTTTATAAGAAATATTTAAGAATAATTTTAATGGTTCTTGTTCACAGTACGTTTACTTTAAAAAAATTATATTTAAATTTATTATTATTATTTGTTTAAAATAAATAATGATGATGATGAATTATTTTTTTATTATTTTATTTTTGAATACCTTTTTTATCATGAAATATATATAAAAAAATGATCCAGCCTCAAAACTTTGGATGAATATTTTGCTTGTAAATAGTGATAAATGCTTTATTTAGATATAAAAATGAAAATTATAATAAAATAAATAAATAGAAATAGATACATTTAATTATAATTATTGAATTTAATAATAATCAAATTAAACATTATAATAAATAATTTCTAACTGTCTTTAGAAGTTACATTGGGTTATTTGATAAAATATTACTTTAAAATAAGAATAAAAACCACACTTTCTATGAATATTACACAATAACATTAACTTGAAACACGCTTAATTATAATTAAACTTATTTATTTAATATTTAAGTTATATACTGCATTTGTTCTTTATATTTTAATCTCATTGATAAATTTAATTATATATTTAAAATATTTTAAGAATAAACAATTTCATAATAATATATTTATATAGTAATCAAATTATATATTTTATTTTAAAATATGTTTTTATTAAAAATTAATGTAATTTTTTTTTTAAATTATATACAATTATTCCATTTAAAGGAAAGATGCGATTTAAAATAGAAAAGTTTTCATTTGTCTTAAGGAAAGGGATGGAAAAATAAATATTCAATAAGTTGTCAGAGTTGTTAACTGTTTTAATTATTATAAATTTATTAAATGTTAGTGTTAGATAAATAAATATTTTAATAAATTTAAATAAATTTTCGACTGGTTGTACACTAAAATATTAATAATTTGCATTTATATTAATTAAAGATTGATCATGAAAAGGAATTTTTGTCTTGTTATGATTTTATTTTTATAATTTAAGAATATTTAAATATAATTTTTAGTATCTTAAAGTATTGTTAGACGTATTATGTAGTGTTCAAAACTGACTCGAAGTATTTTATTTTATATTGTTCTATTAACTCGCATAATAACGTAACGTCAGTGGTTCCTGCCATTGTGTATAGAATGTAATAAGTATATATGTGTGTGTATATATATATATATATATATATATATATATATATATACAGTGGAATGGAAGTTATAGTCATAGGTCATCTATGCTTTTTTTCTGTCCTCGCGCTTTTAAAAGCCTCAGATACTCACAAATATGCTTGCGTACATTCAGTCTTGGTTCAATACTCGGTATCAAGTATTAGCTTGTACCTTATACGATATCAAATAACAGGTTTCACGGATTTCACATATTGTATAAACCTATACGAAAGGACCTGCAAGCCCACTCTTGTGTAATGCTTTGAAAAATCTAAAAACTATCACTGCATACAGGTATCTATATAGTTTCATTTCATCAATAACGAGGTTAAATTAAATTACATTTGATTAAATTAACTTTCTACAACATAGTTTATAATAAAATTCAATTAATTTATACACTTAATTTAATATACAGAAATTTAATAATAATTAATATCTAGCTTTGGAAATATTAAAGTTGTCGGAATGAAAATTCTCGATGGTTTTGTGAGAACAGAGAGACATTTTCTGTCTCATTAAAAAAATTACAAATGGTACTATGCCAGATTTAACAATTCCTGTTAAACAATAATAATTCTCTTCTTAATTGTAATAAAATATAATGATTTATAAAATTATAAATATTATTTTCCAAAAAAAAACAGCTTAGATTTAACATGAATAGTGAATTTTTCTTGGCTATCCTTTGAAATGTTTGGATGAGGTTCTCTTTAAAATATTTTCATTTATTATACTTTTCCAGTGTGTAGATAAAATTTAAGCAAAGCAATTCAACATTTTTTCAAGTTTTCATTTTTTAAACCAAAAATTTAACTCTAGGATGTTTACATCTTTCGAAACCATGGCTTTAAGATTATCCTTAACCATGTAAAAATTAACTGTAGTTAGTTCATCTACATTTAACCTTTAGATATAAATGAAAATAGATTTAATAATAAGCTGTATAAATACAAAAAAAACACGAAATAGTACATAAAAATTATATGTATTTTTAATGTTATCATGAATTCTTTGCTTGCAGTCTATGGCACGGGTGCTGTGTGTTGAGGAACTCGTGTCTCTAGGTGTTTTAGAATAAAGTAAAAAGAAAAAAAAACAGATTACGATCTTGTTTCTACAGTAGACATGATCTTTATCCAATTTGGCCCAATTTCAATTTTCACATAAAGGCACCTAAAGGCAATCTGTAAAGAAATGGACTAAATTGCCATTTCGTTTTCTTTTATTTTACACGAAACGAGAATGAATCGAGTTTCGAATAAATTGATTATGCATAGTTTCACTTTGCTCGAAAATTGGAGCAAAACTGTCGAATTTTTTTCTAAATTTAAGGGAAATAAATTTGATTTTCGGAAGCTAACTAAAGAGAAAAATATTAAATGTTTCTCATATTTTTATACATTTTATTTTTACAAAATGTAACATTCATCAAACTACTAACTTTAGGCAAATTAGGTTGTAAAATTTCCAATTTATGCTGAAATTATCGTTATATTTTGGTTTCTGTAATAAAATATCTTTACAATTCATTTTAATAATAATTTTTTTTAATATAAATTTTAAATTTATTGCCAGTTTTCTTTAAATTTCTAAAAGAAAAATCATTTACATTAATTTTTATTTAAATATTTTATTTTCTGCACTTAAAATACAGTGGATTATTAATATATTGACCAGATGATATAGTGAATAATTTTGTTCGTTCTTGCTATTCTTTTATACAGTTAACACTGATAAAGATTTAGCTCAGTCATATGAGAATTCACTGTAATGAGAGTTCACTGGATACGAAATTTTACTTAGAATGACGAATATAATCAATTAAAGTGTCGGTAAATATAATTTAAATGTTTTTTGATGACAATTATTATTAACGATCAATAAACGATAAGGAATAATTTAGAATCTAAGAAATTTAATTGATTATATCTCAAGGCCTAAGTACAGTATTAAGCAATTGGGAATAATGTGGTTCAATCATCATAGTTTAATAACTTCTTAAGATTGAAAAAAAATAATTTTCAAATTGTTTTTTTATAAAAATTTGGAACAATTCAACGATGCATCGTATATTTTAACCACACAGTCAATAGTGAAAATAATTTGTAAAACTCATTATATGAGTAAGAAGTGAATCAATATTTATTCACTTCTTAGTCACTTATTTAACGTTTTCACGAATTTATAAGAAATATTTTAAATTGTTTGAATAATTTTTGAAATTTTCATTGTAATCTTTATTTGTGAACCTGAATCTGAACGTAAAGTATGAATCTCGATTTAATGCCAGCATGAATTTTAAAGGATTATTTATAGAATATTTTACTTTAAAAGTAAAGAGTTTTTTGATGAATTGATGTCAATTCGATTAATTTAGTTGAGCCTAATAGGGAAAATATCGACAAGTTATAATTGGATCTTGCTTGAGGCACTTCAAATTCGCTAAGTTTGGTTTCTTGCAAGCAAAATAAAGAGAATATCAATATGAAGTTCTCCGTAACATTGTTCTTACGTATGCTATATTTTAGATTTTTCGGTATTAATTTTTTAATTTAAATTTTTCTTCACATAATAATACAAGAAAATAATTAAACTGTAGATATTTCTTTTATAATTAATATAAATCTTATCCAGGGAGAATTACAATAATTTACAATACTTTTTTTAAAAATTTTATATTAAACATAAACACATTTGACATCCAAATATAGTTAGTTTTTATTTTCAGCAACAAACAAATACAAACTTTTAAACTGAATACTCTATATTGATTTTATTTTGTATGTGAAAATTCCAGAACGGTTCAAATTATTGTTGCAACTTGCCACATTATTGGGGCAAGTTGCAACAAAGTTGTTATTTCCATACATTTATTTTCAAACATGATCTCATTGCAACGTTTCATGAACACTTTCAGTTAGTCTTCTTCATCATTAAATACTTGGCTAGGCAATTTATAACCAACATTTAGTGGTTTGGTATCTCCTGCTTCTTTTCTCTTCTGTAGTTTAATTAATAATAACCCTTGACAAGATGGAATAATGGATAATGTATTTTATTTTTCTGCAACGTTTCTGTAGGAAAATCCCCCTTTTTTTGGTCTAGTACTTTTTCAGATGCTTTAATCATAACGCCCCATGGAGGGTAATTTTTTCATATTGTTGCCAAAGGAGTGTTGTCCACCGATGAAACACTACACTTCACAATACATGGTATGTAGTGTGAGGTTTGTTAACAAAACATACCTCACACTACATGCACTACATACCATGCTGTTTTTCATGAACGTGATCGTAGACTTTTAAAAAGTCACAGTAGCATTATCACCATATCGTCAAGTTGCAAACTACAGCATGAATTAATACTAAACACACATTGCCGTTCCTTTAAAATAGGTAGTTAAACATACTGAGATTTACTTCAAAGCCTGAAAATAATATTTTCCTTATAAAAAGAAATGCCTCATTTACTCCAGATTACCAAAACTTCTAGAACTAGGAATATTGTAACAGTTGCAAATTCTACCAATACGTGCTGGCACTATTCTCAAATGCTAATTTTTAAAATTCTAGTGTTGCAAATCACTTCTGTTGTATTTAACCCCGGTTTCTCCGGGTTAAATGCAATTATGTTCTTTTAAAGAAATTATATCAATTTGATTTAAGTGCAATTCAAATAATTTTCTCTTGGTTTTCCTGAAAAAACTAATATAAATTCGCTTTTTAAAATAATGGATAACTATTTTTCATAGCATAGTTTTAGTAACTATTTTTCATTAATATATGTAACATATCTTATAGAATCGTCTTGGAAAATGCATCTTAATATTCATTTAGCAGGATATCATGACAATTTATGCTATTTGAAATTACTGGAGTTCGAGGTCAAAGTTTATGTACGTTGTTTACAAGAATTCCTACAACAAAACTTATCTGTAATAAATTTAGTTTTATAGAAATTTAATGAGAATTCTTTATTATACCATCTCAGTTCAAGTTTAATCCATTATATACCAAAGACTATTTCTTAGAAATTATTGTAAAGTGATTTTTATTGGAAAATTCTTTACTTTTTCGATCGAAAATTTAGGAAAGTTGAAAAGTCTTTCACGCAATACTCTTTTTTCCCCCTCTAGTTTTACTTACTGGCTCTTTATCCTTAATTTATTTTAAAATGAGCGATGAAAAAGATGAGATTTCTTGAAGACATCTTATATTTTGAATGAGAAGGATTCACATTCGTTCAAATCCTCTTACTTAGAAGAGAGACGAAAAAATTTTATCTAAAGTTAACGAAATGATAACTTAAGAACTTTATGCTGTAATGTTATTGCTTGAGAGTTATTTTCAAAAAGAAAATTACCAGAAGTTTATTTCTTTCTGTTTTGTTTCTGACGATATCTGCTTAAGAAATTCGTGAATGATTTTTATTCAAGTTTACGCGATTAATAATTTTTATAATTTTAAATACTTTATGATTATTTTCCCTCATTGCTTGGTCTCATTTTTTCCAGTAAAAGAATTGAATAACTGAAGAATCAACTAACCGGATTGGGTTTAATGGCTTCTACATACAATTGTAATTATTTAAAAGAAGAAAATACATTAATTCTCCTCAAGTTTCATTTAATAAAACTATTTTGCATTTCCTGAAACGGCTGAAGAATCGCAGATTTTACGAAGTTCTAAGAAAATCGATATTTACAGATTATCATTTTTGAAGAGATATTATCTCATAAATTGCATCGACAGTAGATAGATAGTAAGAAAATGGATGTTTTATTTTAAATTTAATTACTTTATCCATCCCAACAGGAACGGAATTCCCAAATATCCGTTGTCTGACCCTTATACTTTAATGAATTCTTTAACCAAAGAATTATCTCTTTACAAGGGTCAACCTAATTCAATAACTCTAGTAATTGATCTGCTCTACACTTCCTCAATAGAAAATGTTATATCGAAATTTTCCATTATCTTTCAAACAACATTTCCAAAGTTTATAAGAACAAATTATGTTCTTAATATAAAATGACCTTTTATGATATTTTTATCATTATAAATTTTCTCTACGAATAATGCCAAGAATTGCTATTTCAATCGCGATATTTCATTATTTTTTAATTTTTGTTTTGCTCAGGTGATGATAATTTCTTTCTGAAATATATTAAAGGAATATTCAATGTATTGCAAGTAAGACTTAGCTTTTTTCCTATGTGGATCTGCAGATTTTTATTTCTTTTAGTCAAAAATTATTGCAGTATTTTTAAATATTGGTCGATTAGGTAGATGGTTGAGTTATAGTGTGATCGAAAATCCCAGATAAATGTTGGTAACTTTCTACCTTACTACTAAGTGATGTTCATTATCTTCGGCTTCTCCTTTCTTCTGAGCTCTTGTTTATTGCTGGAAGTTCTCAGTGCAACGCGTTTTCTAAAGCAACGATTCAGTTACTCGAAACAGGTTTGAACGTAAGCTGTCTTGTGAAGGTAAGGCTGAAAATCATAACCTTACAAGAGCCTTAACGATTGAATAAGAAGAAAGTCAGGCTACTGTCAAACTTACACGGACAATACAGATTGGGTCATCGTTTCCAATCTCTCATCTATGTTGATTGACTCCTTTGGAAGTCAGGCTTGTTCGAAATAAACGCAATTGTACCATACAGTTTATAATGTATTGATATCTTTTGCTAATTAATCATTCAATCAATCAGCATTTAAACAAGAATCAAAGTTGACAATTTTTTACCTTAGAAAAATTTTATTAAAAATCTAAAAATACGACTGATTCATTTGAAATATCGTTCAAAAGTACGACTAGCAAATAATTTAATATATTAATAAACTTATAGATAAGAATACACTTTATAGAAAATTATATGATTTTTGATTTTAAAAAACACTTATAAAGAGTAAATATGGAGTATTTAGCATGGAAATTTTCGAGGAATCAAAATTAATTTCACATCAAAAGTTCCGAATAATTTCTTTCTACGTTAATTGAACAATTTTATTTTTCATTACATTATTTATTTGCGAATGAGTAGGCACATGATGCACTTCACTCCAAAATGTTCTAATATTTTGTCAAAGTTTATGATAATTGACATAATTACTAATGGATTTCCTGTATTCTGTTTACTGTTATTAAATAGATTATTTTCATTTCTTAGAGTTGTTATATTTTGTTTTATTCAGGATTCTAATTGTTCTAGCTAATAATGGATGCAAACTAATTATAATTAGAAACGTTCAACAACAAAACAATTTGGAATCTTTGTTGTTAATTCATTAGATCAGGATATTATTTTATCTGATGAAGTGGATCGTAAAAGCCAGAATGGATTTTTATTACAAACTTATTCTAGATTTTATTATATATTTAGAAAATTACCCATTTTATTAGATATGTTAATTGCTAAATTCAGACTTAAACTTCTTCCTAATTAATTTTGTCACAATATATATTACAAATAAAATTCTACCTTCTGCCTCGAAAATATTCAAAATTTCAAACTGGAGATTTTTCGCAGAACATATTAAAATTCCTGATTACATATAAAGGAATTTTATAATGTTAAGGGTTTGAAGATTTATGATTCTATAAACATTTTGCTTAGTTTTCTGATATATTATCAAGAAATTACTAACAAACTTTTGAGTTTATTCTAGACAATTTCGCTGCTCCTAAAGGTGCATTTATATAATTGTAAGAGTAAGCATTTTAGTGACTAATTATTTATAATTTGCCTTATACTGTGGCAGTTTATTAAAAAATTTGAATATGAATCATAAAATTCTTCTTAATACGATGCTATTCTTTCACAGCTTTTTAATATTTGGAAAATAAATATTTTTCGTAGGAAAACGTCTTGGATGAAACGTAGGAAAACGTGGATCTTGGATGAAAACGTCATCACTGACGTTTTTCTACTGATGCCAGTTGCATTGTCTTAATGGATGAAACCTAATAGCTCCTCCAGTTCTTTTCTTCCATATTGTCGGGAAGAACTTGTGAAAACTACATAATACTTTGTCACTGTGTAGTATTGCATAATCGAAAATAATCTATTGTTTCTATAGTTTGTTTCTGATAACAAAGAGGAATGAATCGACTTTAATTCTAATTTCTATAGAGTTTTTCCGTTTTTAAATATTTTGGAAGCTAATTTCTATCTTCTATAAATATCTTTTAAATCAATCGAGTTTACTGACAGATATTTTTTGTAATTTGAATTGAGATTGTTGTTTCCACTCTTAAATTAATTTTAGACGTTTTATACTTTTTATTATTTTTATTGTGAATATAAAACAATAAGTATGACAACAATTATTTATGTTTTCAATCATATTTCATGATCATAAATTATCATTGAATTTGTAATTGCCTTACAGTCCTTATTTCTAAAGTTATTTTTAATTGTCTACATGGACATTACTCGTTAATAGGACTTCACACTGGTGTTTAGATTTGACACAAGAATGAGAAATTAGTACAGAAAAAACAAATTTTCTTTTATTATATCACCTGTAGTAATTTTCCCTGTACACATATTACTTGTTCTCATTCTTGTGTCAAATCTAAACACCAGTGTAAAGTCCTATTAATGAGTAATGTCCATGTAGACAATTAAAAATATCATTGAATTTAATTAAAGAAAAAAATTACGAACTTTTACTACATTTTCCGACCATTTTCGAGAATAAATTATGCATAAAAAGTATCGTTTTTCCTATTTTAAATTAAATAAACGATTTTAAAAGAAATTACAGTATATAAAAATAATTTTTTAAAGTAATAGAAAATTTGATAAACTAAAATTATTATTATTATTAAATGATTAATATATTTAAAAATGATATTTAAATAATAAATTTTAAATTATTTCTTAATAAAATTTTTCGAATTAAAATAAGTTTTTACTTTACTCATGGTTGAACCGACTTAATTAAAGACAAGTGAGTTGCACTTTTGTATTGAGGTCATGAAGCAACTTTGAAAGATGGAATCTATTCAGGAGCACTTCATCTCTCTAGAGTACTTCAGAGAAAAGATAGTCTTTTATTAATTGAAAATGGGAAGAACAATAAAAAAAGCGAATAGTTATAGTAGAGCGAATGCAAAGGGGTTTTTATTAAATAGATCCATGGATGATTTCGACACGGTTGCAGTGGTTAAAGAAAATGTTTTGTAATTAACTAATCGATGTCATCAATCGAAAAGTATAGAGCTAGTAGACGACATTTGTGGGTCTTCCGTCTTGTTCGAGTCGAGCATCCCGACAACTGTATCGTTCCCACAACGATTATATGTCTTTCCAAAGAGGATTTCGATGCAATTTACTAACTAATCAATGTATATCTGACTTTGATTGCTTTAATTTTTTTCTAAGTTTTTAGGTTAATAGCATCATAATCTTTTTATTTAAAGAAATTTTTATTTTTGCCTCTACCTTTTATATAAACCAATTAAAACTTATTAAAGAAAGAGGTGAAGTAAGTCACGCTTAAGGGCCCCAAACTAGGCACTATTTCTAAGGAACAGTATAAATATGTACAGCAAAACCTAGGAAAAGCGGAATCGTACGGGTGCCAAATATTTTTTTTCTGGTTTGGCAGATTTCCGTTTTATTCAGGTTTCGTTTTAGACAGGTTTTACTGTATAATTTTTAAGTATATAAGAAAAATATTAAAATGATAAGTGTAATACTGTAGTTTGTATTCAGCCAATAATATGACGAGTAAAAATATTTTGTCCAAGAACATCACTTTACACGCGTTAGATTTAATAAAAATAATAGATTTGAAATTTTATATTTATATTATTTATCCATTAATCTAATTATTGAATCAATATTCTGACTGTCATGTGCAATGTTGTGATTATTTATTAAATGAATAATATATTTATATTATAAATTTTATAAATATGTTAATTATTATATTATTTTGTAATGAATATAAGGTTTTAATTATAATAAATTGCTTGAAAATGATAATAAAAAAGTTAAAAAAATATTCCTGCTATATAATTTGATTTTAGTGTAGTTAATTAATACAAAATTATAATCATTTTAATTATGATTCAAGATTTAACTTAGTTCAGCAATAACTAATTTGATTTATAAGCAGTATTCAAAAATAAAATTTACTTATTATATTAATTCAAATTATTTATATTAGAACTTTAATTAATCTAATAATTAATATTTTTATTATCAATTTAATAATTTAAATTATTTTAAAAAATTGAACTTTGTAATTATAATTTATTTTATATTTTATAAATTAAACATGATTTATGAATAATTTAAAGACAAAAATTTATAAAATTTATTGTATGAAATTATCTTTTTTTTTCGAAGACTTCTTTAAAAAGATTTATAATTTTAAATTTTTATTTCACTTTATTTCCTATTAATGTTTTAAAAATTAATTTGAGTAAAAAATCCTCTTAGCAGCATTAATATTTTCGCATTCTACCATCTTATTCTTCTTAACTGGAAGAAAATTTATAATTTAGATTATAAGGAAATTTAAGATTAAATAAATAACAAAATACTTAAAAACTAAAGAAAATAAATTAATTTTGTGGTATTTTTAAGAATATTTATTATTAACATTAATATTTAGGCATTCCCTATCTTACGTCTTTCATCTCGATGGATTACGTGAGACGACGAAATGCATAAATGCTTAATAATTTAAAAAATTTTTTAAAATATACTAAAAAATACAGAAAATATTGTTTTTTATTGTTTTAATATTGTTATTTTAGTATTTATAGTATTATTCTACGCTGCAATTTTTAGCTTATAAATGCTCTTAATAACACTAACATTTACTCACTCCGCCATCTTACTCCTCTCAACTGAAGGAAATAATATGAAATTGTGCATAAATGCTAAAGGTAATACTAAAATATACTAAAAATAATTTAATTAGTCTACAATTTTTTTTACTCAATACATGTAAAAGTTCTACTTTCTCTAGACTGTCCTAAAAGACGGTAAAATTTTTGTGTGTATTTGTTTGTATGCACGAGGATTGTGGCATGTATTTTAATGACGTCACTAAACCAGATGCCAAATCTTAGCAACTGGTATCATCAATCGGAATGACTAATTCACAGCAGTTAGTAAGGATAGATCAGTAGTGACAGGTATAAGTATCTGCTCAATTAAGACTTGTTTAACTAGAAACATTTCACCTAAGAGAATCTAATACGTAATTCTGACGTGTTATAAATTTAAATGAATAGAATTCGTGTTAGAAAAATCTATAAAATTATATAAATACCGATTAAAAAATATGTTTAATTTGATTTTGAATATTTAAGCGGAGTTTAATTTTTTAAAAATGCGATAAAAGTGATGTTTATTTAGAAAAATATCGAGTGTTTCGCATCCTCATAATTTTATTTTTACAATATTTAGAACAATTTTATCTCCATTTTGAATTTTTATGTTTATTATTTTACCATCAAACATGTTCCTACAACGTTAATCACGTTGCTTCCTGATCTGTCAAGGGAAAAACATAGATTGATCTCGCTCCAATTTTGTTTTTAAATATAAAAATATTTTATAATGATATAAATCATTATTTACTTATATAAAACGTCGAAATTATTAATTTTTATACACTAAAATTGACTAAAAAGTCGCAACCCGCTTGGAAGATTTATAGCAAGGATCAGACCTGGAAACTATAAATTATAAATATTTAATTTAAAAAAGGGAAAATCAACTATTTTATTATTGATAACAATAAAGATTATTTAAATATATTAAATACAGCGGAAGATATCAACCTAAATAAACAGCGGGATATGGTAGAGTTAAGTAAATGAAACGTCTTATCTTATTGGATATTTTAAAGCTATCTTTAGAGAACTATTTTTCAATTCAATCCCACTGTGAACGACATGAATGATCTTTGTATTACATATTTTAAATAATTTATGAGTGAATTAAATTTGATATTTCGTGTATTATCTTATAAGTAAATGACTTAAGATAATGTTCATCGTTCATGCATTTAAAACATTCTCTATTAAAGTTTATTTGCTATACTTTAATGAAAACCAGGATTAAAGAATAATCCGATTATTATAACATAACTTTTATTATTATTATTATTTTTTTATAACATTCAAAAAAATTTAAACATTAAATCTAAATCTTTACATTAGATTTTAATCTATTTTTCATGCTTAAAATTATGTATAACGATAAAAGAATTAAGTTAATGTTTTAAAATATTAACAAAGTTATTAAATTAAAATAGTTTTTGTTTTAAAAAAGATAATTGTAATTTATTTGAATAAATATCTGAGAATTTTACTTACTTAATTAATTTTGTAAAATTTATTGTTATATATTTTATATTTTCATTAATCTTCACTAAATTTATTTATAATTAATAATTTAAAAATTAAATTCTTTGGATATTGATGTAAAGATTTTAAAAAATAATCGTTTTTTTTAATCAGTTAATATTTACAGATTATTTTATTTAAGTGAAAATGTATAAATTTTGTTATAATTTAGAAGATTTTTAAAATTTAATTATAGTTTTCTAATGATTTGAAGTATATATCTTGTTTAATTATCATTAAATTTGTTTGTAATTAATTCCAGACATAGTTTATTTTACATTCTGATTATAAAGTAGTAAAATTGTACATTAGAATGTAAAATAATGTTTAATTATGTAATAAAATTCTATAGTAGTAATTTTCTTAGTAAATTTGTAAATTTTGTAACAATTTTATTGCTTTAGAATGTAATTACGTAGTTGCTTTACGTTCTGATTTAACGTTTTAACGTTTTATCTACTAGCATTTATTAATTTTTAATCTGAAATCCTGTATATAAATAATATTTTTAAAAAAACAGCTAAATTTATCGATTTATAAACTATAATTTTTATTGATTTCTTCTTTGAAGTATTTTAAGCTTACTGTTTTAATTTTTTTAAGTCAGATTACCTAAAAAATTCACTAGAAATATGTTAAATCAAAGGTTAAAAATTTCTGTGGGTGATTATGATATAAAGTACACAATGAAGAAAAAGTTACAAAAAAAAATGACAGTTTTCTTTAGTTCTATTACGTATTTGTAAGCAAAGAATTATGTAAAATTGTTAAATTATGTTATATTCTGTCATTATTCTTACAATAATTGTAAGCATAAAGGCTAAGTGTAAGGGTAATTTTCAATAGAGATAATTGTAAGTATATAATTGTTATATATTTCGATATTAATTGGGTAACAACTGTACTGTACAGTACAATTGTAAAAGTATATAATTGAAATATGCTCTTACAATTATTATACAGTTGTGTCTACTCTTGTAAGAGTAGACACAACTGTAAAATAAATATTAATAAAGTCAAATAGTTTATAAATGACTCATAATTGTAAAACTATTGCAATATATAAAATTGACGTAACTCCTAATGTGTACAGTATTGCAGTTAATTTTTAATTATGGAAGTAACTGTAATATTGTATTGTGTCTATGTTGTAAGCATGTATCTAGATGCAGTATGTAATTGTGTTACAACTTCTAAAACTGTAAAATTCACTCTCAAAACTTAGTGCCAGTGAAAGAAGAAATATTTCGTTTTCGATGGCTTGACAGAATTCCCATTGCAGCTAACGTTTGCAATAGAGATGTGTGAAAACACTATCATCTACCAACTTTCAACTCCCAACAGATTTCTCCAATACCTAGATCATCGAAGCAAGAAATGCTTTAGAATCCAACTATAGGGAATATCTATCTATCTTTAAAAATCCCCAATTCTTTTCTGAGATTAAACTCTAACTTTACGCCAAGCCAATTCATTAAATTTTAATAGAAAAATTGAGTAAAAGATACATTTTTTAAAAAAATGTCAAATCATTTAACAATTCAATGCATTTAAAAAGTAAAAATTCGCAATTTAGATCGTATAAAAGATGAAAATATGATTTAAAGTATTGTAAAAAAATAAAATATTAGAGTACCTTCAAAATATTTTATCGTATTTGCGTATTGTCTTCACGGAATGATACATTATTCTTATTATTTTTTTAAATTTAGACTTTCTGATACGTCATATGATTTATTATCCGCCTTCGGTCGAACCATTGATTACACTTATTCATTCTCTCTGAGTTGTCAGTGATAGCAATGAGTGTACACACCTCTTTCTGATGTCCTCTCCTTTGTCATCTAGATCGTTAGTGACTGAAGGAAGACATGCATCAAAGACTTTTCCGGATGAAACCATCTCATACTAACTGTTACAACATATGGAAAGCTTCCCAATGTCCCTCTTAGTGATCTTTTCCACCATCTGAACCCAACAATAAACTACAAACAAGTAAAAAGAATAGATCAGAAGCTATCGAAATTCATCAACTACAATAGGAAAAAAACATTAAAAGGTTTATATATAATTATAAAATAAGTTATACAAGATGATGTATTGGCCAATAAAGCACAATTCGTATAATGTTAAAGGGGTACGAATACGTTTAAAAGTCATTGGAAAAAGTTTAATAATGAAGAAGGTTATTTTTCATAGCAGTGACATATTTAAGAGTGATAAATCGTCGGATGAGCATGATATAAATGTCGTATAACTGATTAATTGCTCATTTTCGTTTATACCACTATATCCAGACATTACTGATGCTGTTCTCATAACCAAAGTTGAACGACTTGGCCACCATCGTCATTCATTCCCACATACCAACCGCACTGGATGTTTGAAGCTCCTAGAAGTGATAGGTATTCCAGCCATTCTTAATTGTCTAGATGGTTGGTGGTGTCTTCATAAATGAATTTGATGACATTGTCGTAAAGACGAGGGTTGCTAACTTGAGAATTCTAGCGATTTCTCGACATTCTAGAAAGAAATTTGCAAGAAAGAAAAAGGATTGTTGCACTTCTTAACGGTATTTTTACTTAAAAATAAGTGTTTCTTTATATAATTTTATGTTTTAGTAATCGTATATTAATATACAAGGTGGCTCAAAGTCAGATAACCGCACACGTTGCCCCGAAGAAGCGTAAACTGAATATAAAAAAAATAACGTGTTTTCTTTCATAAAATTGTGTTTCTTACGAGTTTATAAGCATTTGAATAAAATATAAATTTACTCTTTACAGCGATTTAACTGACTTTTAAGCCTCTTCGTATTTTAAATTACTTAACGGATATAAAATTTCCTTATCTAAAATTAATTAAATATGGATTTATAATTTTAAACGATTTTAATATAAATTTTCAACGAAATACAAAATAAAATTTCTGTTTACTCAACACATTTAATTCCTTAATTTTTTTAATTACTCGAACATTTGATTTCCTTTAAACATTTAATTGGTAAAAGTAAATCGATGGGATAAATAAGAAAAGTTTCCATTAAGAAACCAAAGTGGAAAACAAATTAAAATGACATAAATCAAGATCGAAGTTAATTTTCAACGACCAAATACAAACAGTAAAGTTGTACCGTAAATAAGATGAGATGATGCTTTGGTTCTCTCTCTCTTCTCGCAGGAATCAATCTCTCTGTTCAACTTGTTCACTTTCACAGTTGTCGAAAGGAAAAAAAATCCAACTCGTTATAAGAAACGAAAGAAATGAAAGGAAGGAGCGAAGCTGGAGTGCCAATCGATAGTAGTTCTATGAACTTTTGCTATGGCACCGTATAACAATCGTTGTTAGCAAACCATTCCTCATCATTTCTTAAGAAGTATCTGTTGAATCGCGGGTCGTTCAACGCATAAACGTTATTCCTTTTGTACTTAAAAATACCTCAACTGCAAATATTTAATTGTGCAGTACATTTAATTATTATTTTTTCCCCCTTTTTCGCCCGATGTATTTAGAAGTTTGCTTTCAAATTTATAGAGTATAAGTAATTGAATAAGTTCAGTAACACCAGCTTACGTGTACACACACACATAAATTCATTTATGCATAAAATATATGTAAGAAATATGAAAAATACGTATATACATACACGATAGAAGTTATGTAAATTCGTACAAATATACGCTCAGACTAACACTGGTGTAATTAAGGTTTTACTCTGGGGATGATCTGAGAGGATGATACAAAAAATACAAACGGAATAAAGAAAAATTAAGCTTACCATATAGCATCATTTATTTATTTATCATAAATCCACATCACCCCCATAAGTACACCATAACAGACCAGCATACCTATAGACAGATACGGCTCTAGCGTTTATATATTTATCAATATACAGTATAAGATTTTGTGTTTAAAAATTAGGGAAGATTAGGTGTGTGTCTATTGGGCTTACGAATCAAAACTTCATCTTTATAATTCTAATTTATGACTATTTATTAATCAATTAACGAATTATTGTATAGACAGAATTTCAAACGGACACGGACATTACAGTAAAGAATTGTAAATCATTGAAGCGAAAGAAAGGCGATTATATGTTATCTCTCAATGTTCAGTAGTAAGAAAGTAAATGTTCAATAGTCGACTATCAGGTAATTTGAAAATGTTATCAGTGAACAGCAGTAACAAAAAATGTCACAACCACTAAATAACGGACCATTTACTTTTCTTAAGACGATTTTCTTCTTTACAAAGTGATGAATTTCTCACTCCAAAGATTATTTTTTTTTTAACATTTCTTAACTTCCAAAACAATCAATTTAAAGACTCCAGTGTGCAATTTTTACTTTTAACGTTATTTTTTTTTTAATTTAATATTTTAATTTTATTTATGTATTGTTAATAATACAAAATCATCGCTTAATAATTAAATACAATTAAATTAACACTTGTACTGTGTGAATTTAATTGTAAATCATTTAGGTAAATGTGAATTATATTTAATTTAAGATATATAATTTTTTAGATATTGAAATTAAAATAGGCCTTTTAAGTTATAACTATAAATATGAAAGAAATTTAATAAAATTCATTCAGATTTTATATTTAAAACGGTAATAATGTATATAAAAAATAAAAACATAAAGAAATTTTTTAAATTTTAAATTAAATTTTAAATATAAAATCAATTCAAATTTGTTAGAATTTTATCATCAAAAATAGAAATTATTTTATTTAAAAATTATATTTTTATAATAAATAAATAAATACATTCAAATTTTATAAAATTTTATTATTTTTTAGAAAATTACTATTATTTGAATGTTTAGGAAAGAATAATAACAATAAAACAATTAATTCTTAAGAGAATTAATTAAAAATTTTTAATAATATAGAATTAATAAAATAAAAAATATTTTATATATAATTATAGAGATATTTATTGAATAAATTATAATAAAAAACGTTTGTAACTTGAAACGTCTAAAAAATACGAAAAATTAAGGGTTTTTTCTGTATGTGTGGGGTGTTTATCTGTGGGAGGGACGTGATTTTGTTTACCCACTTCGAACCTTAATAACTCCTGTATCTTTGGACGAAAATTTCCGAAATTTTTCGAGGAGATTTACATGTTAGATGAAAATGTTTCTAGAAATTTTCAGGAAAATCGCATTATTGGTTTGGTAGATATGGCCCCACCCCCTTAATATCGCCCGAACCAATCTGAAGACTTTAAGGTAATGGTAGAAACTGTTAGGAATGAAAAAAATAAAGAATTATTAATTTCTTGAAATGTTTTTTCTGTAAAAACAGTTAAAATTGTTGTATAAAAATTAAATAAAATATCACAAGGATAGAAAATTGGACTTATTATAGTATAAAATGTATAATTATTAAAGATGATAAAATATGATCTAAATTAAGAAAAATACTATTAATTTAACTAATAAAATACGTATAAAATATTTTTTTATTAAATTTATTAAATAATTATACATTTTTAAATTTTTATAAATACACCTAATAAATTATAAAGAAAGTAGAGTAAAAAAAATATATTTACAAACAATGGAAAATTGTTTAACTTAATCTTTAATTACAATCAAGGATTTAAATACTTTTCTAATTACTTTAATGAATTATCCAATTATCCAAATTCAGTTTAGTTTATACATCTCCATTACGAATTCGTCTATTATGTACGATAAAAATACAAAATTTTAAAAAGCAAATTTAATTATTAAAACATAATTTAATTAAATTCTAAAATTAATACTGAATATCTTAATTTCATTGTTATATATATTAATAAATTTAATTACCTATTTGGCTTGAGGATTTGAATTATCAGCCAAAAGCATCTTTAGACTTTTTTGGTGATTAAATAAATCAATCATTTATCTGTCCAAAGATGCTTTTTGCTGATGATTGATTATAATTAATTTTTTAATCGTAATTACTGGTTAGTTTTAAAAAGCTAGCAACATTGTTGCTGGGTTGTCTGCAATTCTTTATTTATTTTTATCCCTAACAATTGCTACCATTACGTTAAAGTCTTCAGATTGGTTGGGGAGATATGTCCCCACCACTTTAATATCTCCCGAACCAATAGACCTCGTTGTCTGCAACTTTCTAGGAACATTTCGCGCTGATACCCAAACCTCCCTGCAAAATTTCATAAATTTCTGACCAAAGGCACAGGAGTTATTAAGCTTCAAATTGGATAAATAAAATCGTCCCCCATACACGAATACGTACAGAAAAAGCCCTCACTTTTTTGAATTTCTCGACGTTTTAAAGACTTCTGGGTCCAAAAATTAAAAATATTGGGGTCATTTTAAACTAATCTCTATACTTTCTCTCTGTTATAAGATATAACAGCTGGAATAATAATAATTAAAAAAATTTCAAATATTCAGAAAAAAATCGATTATTTTTCTCACAATTTCAATAAATATATTCGTTAAAAATAATTTAATGACTTTGATATTCAATACTTTGAGTAGAATTGTGGTCACTAACAAACTGTAAAATTAATTATAATTTAATTTTACTTTTATATATTTAAATATATAATTTGATAAAACTTTTTAATTAATATAAAATAAAATTTCTCTATTATTTTATTTTCTTTATAATATATTAATTTAATTTATATTTTATGAAATAATTCATTAATTTCTGTCTAAAATCTAACAATATACGTCATAATTAATCCAATGAAATGTGCAGTGAAATCTCGGTAATCCGACACATATCAATATGAGACAGGTGTGTCGGATTATTGGAAGTAAGGCGAATTCAATGTATTTTATCGTTCTAAAATTAATCGCATCGGCAATCGTTTTAAAACAATTTTCAATTGTCTTCTGCCGTTTTGCGATGAAAGCGCCTGACGTCGCCGGTTATCAGTATTACAAGTTGGTTGAATCCTACTAAATTTAGTAGGAAATTAAAGTGGCCGCGGGAGATTTAGTGGGGAACACAGTATTTTTGGTAAGAAATTCAGGGGATTGTATTTTTTTCGAGCAGCCTATCGAATTTTAATATCGTGTCCAAATTCGCGCTCGACAGCATGACCCCTTTTACTGGGAAGGTGTTCAAATTCAGTAGGAATTGGCGTTTGAACAAGTGGTTAGCCTGTCTACGATTTGGCAACAGTAGAGTCGATTAGTGTCGGATTACCGGGCCTGTCAGACTACCGAACCACCGGATTAAGGAGACTTTACTGTATTTATGTTTAGAACTAAATGATTTATTTTTAAAATGAGAGTTTAAGTTTATAACTTAATTTACAAACCACGAATAGAATAGAAATGAAGAACCAAATAGAAGAAAACATATGACATCGAGTGAGAACCGAACCAACGACTTTCTATATGTTTAAATTAAAGTTTATTTAGTATATTATTGAAGAACGTAGATTAGCTCCTTCCTGATGTTCTGTTCCTTCCATTTTCTTTGAATTTGTTTTTTTTTATTCCTCCATTCTTGTTTGCATTTTTTGTTCCTTGCTCCTGCAATAAGCTTTTCCTGGAGTTGTTCCTAATTTTTGTTTATACTTTTTATTTATTTATTTCACTCTTCGACGTGGTCTTTAAGAAACAAAATTAAAAATAATCATTTAAAGAAAATAAACATAACTCGAAAGTAAACTAATTAACTTTCAAATTACGTTAATGTATATAAAATAATTAGCATATAGATTAATTACTTAATAATATGCATGGAATAATTAAATGAAAATTGTTAAGATTACAACAATGATGTTGTTGAATATATATATATATAATGTCGTTTATTATAAATTATACAAGAAAAATATATTTTTCTTTTCAACAAAATTGCTTATTCTATACGTGTTTTCATACAGTATTATTATTATTATTTTATTAAAGTTTTTCAGGAAAATATACACAAAGAAGGGATTACGGCTTAAAAATTATTAAATTAAATAAATAAATTTATAATAAAGCGTTAAATATATATATATATATTTTAAATACGTTTATTAAATTACAAAAATCGATACTTTTTACTTAAAAATTTGATCTGTATCCTTTCCTGGATTTTAAATTGAATCATTGTTAGGTTCTAGAACCGATTCTCTACTTTTTTCATCTTTTCTAGATTTATTTTCTCAGTTAAAAATGGAATTTTTGGATAGAAATATGAAAAAATAGTTGAGAAATTTTCGTTGTGATCCCTGAAAATCCGTCGTAAAGCGAACCTTTCTAGTTCTTATAAATAAGTGTAATCAAATTCCTGGAAATAAAAACACGTGTAGAATTAAAATAGGTAAAACCTACACCTATTTACATTATATTAATTATTCACTTCGATTATTTTAAATAAGAATATTCAATTTTTTCATATTTTCCATGTAAGAGTTTGACACGCAACTCATTTATTGCGTTGGCTCTGAATGCTGATTATTCATATGAATATTCTGGTATATAAATTTTTAAAATGAATATCCTTTTCTACTATTTAAAAAAGGTATTTTTTCCAATATTATAATCACTAGAATGTAGATGATAAGAAGAATTTTTAACATCCAACTTAAGAAAATTGTGATAATTGGATGATTATCGGCTATTATCTTGTCTTTAGATGATTGATTATAAAACTTTCATTTCGTGTTGCTGCTTTCATAATTAGTTTTTATTTTAAAAAATCTCGTAATTTGGTTACGTCTTTTAAAAATAGTTACTTTATTTTTAAATCCTTGAAATTATACAATTAATGAATTCGCATTAAAATAAGAAAGAAAATCCAAATCAAACGAGCAATTATTATTATTATTATTTTATATTTTAATTTAAAAGTAAGATTTTCTCATTTGGTCTCGATTTTCGTCTAATTTCTCGAGATTAACGAAGGACTTACGGACGGACGGACGACAGTATGTTTGAAATTTGAAAATTGCACTCCAAATCATCCGCTTAATTAAAATTAAAATGCGATATATTTTAATAAAAATTAATAATTTTAAAGAAATTAAAGCGCTCCTTTATATAATTTTAATCAATTTTTTAAAATTTTTTTCATTTTTTGGACTGAAATTTGAAAATATTGTAGACCTATGAATTCCCACTGTCGTCCGTCTGTCCGCTGTCTGACTTTCCTTAATCTCGAGAGTGGAGTTAGATATATGAAAGTCGAAATCAGATATGGAAAGATTACGGCAGGAGGTCCCAACTAACTTTATAAGGACTTTAAATCTAGAGAGGAGGTCACGTGATTTTAATTTAAAAAAGTTTTTCTCCATAGATGACCGGAATGGCTCCGTCGTTATCAGGAAAAGTATGATGTACAGGGGCAAGATACTGCTAATTTGAGATCGAGAGCATATATTTTAAATTAAAATTATGATTAAAAATTGCTCGTTTAAGTAATAGAAGTGTGTAGATCGTGTTTATAATTCTACAGGTGATTGACCCCTTCACGTGTAGTTTTGTTGTTTGTTTTTTTATAAAAGATGAAAGATAGTTTTGTCTTGTAAACGAGTTAAGATCACACAAAAGTGACATCCTGATATATCGAGTTCATATATATTTGCTGTAACTCAGTTAATCATAACTTACATCCCCCAAGAATTGTAACAATGGAGAACGTGTGAAATATTCCTAACGACGTTAACAGAAAAACTTTTGAATTGAAATCACGTGATTTCCGGTCCAGACCGAAAGTATTTAAATAATAAATATTGCTAAAATGTTAATAGGGTATTTAAATATGTAAATTATAATTTTTAAAGATAAATATGCTGCTTAGCAAGTTTCTTAAAATTCTACGTATTGAAGAGGGCCCATTTTTAAAATGCTTTAAAATTTACTAATTTAATGATTTCAGTGGCCAAGAAAATTTATTCGAAGTGTACATATGCTAAAGAATATTTAGAAAATATCCTAGTTTATACATTTGAAACCTTTCTGTATGAAGAGGTCCTTTTAAAAACACTTAAGATTAGAGAAATGTTGTATATGCTTTTGTGGACATCTGGTTAACTACCACCTAAATCTTTGACGTGACAGTGGAAGAACGTGTGCAGGGTGGCTTTGGACATCCGGCTGGTGGCGTGGCATCATCCGGGTCTTTTCGGAACACAAAGGGTGAGAGGGAAGGATTGATCACGATTAGTGTTGTTACAACCACATGTCTCGTATACCGTTAGTCAATCCAGTCCAAATCATCACAAAGGGTTCTCCATCAAACGATTAAAATGTAACAGTTGTAAAGCCTAAATTTCTGCTTTATTGGACCCATTATCGCTTATTAAATTTTGCAAGAATTGTTTAAAATAAGCGCATTAAATGACACACTTTCACAATTTGTTGAATTTCTTGCGAAGTAGTACGATAATGTGACTTTTGGGCCATTGTCTGCATTAATTAATACTGTTTTAATTATTCTAGATTAATTTTAGTTCGTTCTTATAATTAAAATATTAGATCAATATTTTGTAAAGATTAGAATATTAGATTAAGAAATGAAAAATCATTTAGAAAAATCCATTCTTCATCGGTAAATATTTGAAAAGAATAGATCAAAATATATGATTAATGTGGCTATTTTGATATAAAGATTTTAATTTATGTAATTATGTTTTTTAATTAATTTTTTAAAGAGTAAATAATATTAACAAACTTTGTAAGTTTTTAAAGAAAATTAAAGTGTATAAGAAGCAGTGTACAATATTTCCATTTTTTTTAATTTTTGTATGTAGTTTAACGCAAGGAGGGATTTAGAGTTGTAATCGTAAGTTATAAAATATACGAGACTTTTCACCCTTTTACCAAATAATAACAAATTTAAATATATAATTATCTATATATATAATAAATATATATAAAATATTTATTCAGTAAATAGACAATATGAATTTTTAAGAAGAGAGCTTTATGTTTACCTCAGCTTCTGATTCTTTCTAATATAATAAAGATAATCCTACAGACAGGACAGTGTTACACAAAAAGTAAATAAGCTACAGTATAGGGCCCCCGGATATAAAGCTACAACTTAAGACCCCCTTACTTTTAAATTTTTATTATTTAGTAGAGCTAAAATACCTTTTATATATCATAAGTTATAGCTGTAACTCCAACTTCGGTCTTGTTTGTACAAAAATTGATTGTATAAAATTTATAAAATTTTATGTTTAACAGTTTAAATAAGTTCGTTCAAGTTAGTAATGTATATATATTTTTCTCTCTTTGCAGGATTTATCTGGAGGATAATGCCTTTCTGAAGAAATATCGATATCATTTTATCTTCATGTGAGTTTTAAAATACCATTCTTGAAATTCTCTGCAAAGAATTTAATTTTCTAGAGATTTGGAATATCTAAATTGACAAAAAAAGTTTATCCAACAGCATTTAAAGACAATAGAAACACTTCCTTTTCTTGTCACAACTGATTACAAAGCTAGAAGATTTCTAAGCTTCTACAGTCTGAAATTCCCAAGAGGAAGTGTCTTAGACCATCTCGATTTGTGTCAGCTCCAATTAATTGTTTTGACTGTCCAAATCGTTTGTCGATAGAATATGTACTACGAAGACCTACTTCAAGTACTAATCTGCTGTTTTTCTTTTTCCGTATCAAAATAATTGAAGCTTGTCCACCATCTTTAATTGAAATTCTTTTATATAATAACTAAAATACATTATGAACGAAGATATTTCAGAAACTGCTAACATTACCGCAAATTGTAGCATCATGAATAATAATATATCAGATAGTACTAATTGTACGTCTTATCGAGAAAGTATTGATTATATATCCGGCCCACCTATTCTTGTATTGGAATTTGCCAAAATTTTATTCGGAATCGTCTGTGTGACTGGACTGTGTGGAAATTCGTTAGTCATCTACGTCGTCTTGAGATTTTCTAAAATGCAGACGGTCACGAACATGTATATCTTCAACCTGGCAGTGGCCGACGAAATGTTCTTAATTGGCTTACCTTTCCTGTTAACTACTATGGTCTTCAAGTATTGGCCCTTAGGATCGGTTATGTGTAAAATATATATGACTACAACATCCATTAACCAGTTCACTAGCAGCCTTCTACTGACAGTCATGAGTGCCGATCGTTACGTTGCTGTATGCCATCCAATTTCTTCACCACGATATCGCACACCCATAATTGCTAAATTAATATGTCTGACGGTCTGGACTGTATCCGCTCTGCTGATGGTTCCTGTATATCTGTATGCGACTATCCTGAAAACCAAATCTATTAACAGTTGCAACATCTATTGGCCAGAAAGCACTTACATGAATGGACAAAAGGCTTTCACTTTATATTCGTTTACACTTGGATTCGCTATACCGTTGGTTCTGATATTACTCTTTTATTTCTTAGTTATATGTAAACTAAGAAAGGTAGGACCTAAGAATAAATCACGAGAGAAGAAACGATCACATCGTAAAGTCACTTACTTGGTTTTAACAGTTATAACAGTATATGTCATATGTTGGTTGCCATATTGGATCACTCAAGTATATTTAACATTCTCACCACCCGGCCAGGATCAATCAGAAATTGGTTTTACCGTAATGTTACTAGCCGGCTGCTTATCTTATGGAAATTCTGCCATGAATCCAATTTTATACGCGTTTCTAAGCGATAATTTTAAGAAAAGTTTTGCTAAAGCATTTACATGTGCAGCCGGTAAAGACATCAACGCTCAGCTTCAAGTAGAGAATAGTGTTTTCCCGAAGACAACACACGGAAGTTCCTCACGAGGACACCCCCCTCGTCGCAAACAACTACCAACGACAGGGCAAGAAACAGAACAATCCACAGCAATCACATTAACTTCACGTTCAAACATAGTGATGGGTGAGAAAGAATATACAATGCGCAATGGATTTAGTAAACAGTCCTCCGAAACTGAACCGACTCAAGTGTAAAAAAAGACAGTTACCAAATATGGTATCATAGAAAATGTCATATCAATTATGGTAAAAATCTCCCCTGGAATGATGATAAATTAACAATTTTTTCATCATCTTACAGTCGAATTATAAACAATAAGATATCGCTTTGTGATTTGTTTGCCTATATGATGACATGCAGATGTTGCTCAAGTGTTTGGACTTTCATTGTATATAATTTTACCATATATACACAAATAACCGTATAACTATTATCTTTATAGTAAACAATGTCCATCTAGCAATTTAATGATGTTATTATCTCTTTGAATAAGTATCTTTTACAATGATAAATATATTATTGTTAATCTGGAATTGTCATAGTTTAGAATAAGAATTACTAAATGTCATTTTATTGTTAATTTAATTAACATTAAACAATGTTTAACTGTATTATTCGAAGGACAATTGAATTGATTTTAAACTTTTACTTATTGTAATTTGCTGGGAATATATACAGTATTTCATTCAAAATTTTGTATTATAGATCTATCTATATATCAGTATATTTTGAATAGATACAGTTTCTAAGTGATAATTTATTAAATTTTATGTGGTATATTAAATTATAATACATATGTATATACATATATATGTATCTATATACACATATATCTATATATGTTACATTTATAGATATAGAAATTTAAGAAATTTGATACTAAACTTTCGGATAATCCGATCATTAGCATCAATATAGATTACTGTTCTAAATAGTTATAGAATAATTAATATTATATATATATATTTACTGTATAATGTCAAGTATTTATGGTGAATTATCTTCAATAGTATACTTATTTTTGTTAGTCGATATGCAAAGTACGAATATCTCACTAATTAAGACGAGGATATCAGCTAATTTACTTAGTTTCTGATAACTACTAACTTAATTTATATTTAAAATATTATGTCTTTATTACGAATAATTTCTGCTAGTTTTCAAAGTGTTTTTTAATCAGAAATTATGTTAATGTATCGCAAAAATGCGGAGTATCATGTATAAACGATGATTGTTTTACTGTTTATTTTACAGTAAGGAATTAGATTTTGGAGCTTTCTCTTAAAAAGAATATATTAAATTATATGTATAGTAATACAATTTTATGCATATTTAAATATTTCGAATAGTTGTTTAAATGTGTCCTTAAAGTAAATTTTCTTACGTAAAATAAATAGCAAGAGTTTCTCTAACTATGGTAAACGCATACATAACCACTAACCATAAATTCTGGTGAGAGGTTATGTATATGCACCCCTCTATTTTCCATAGAAATAATTTCTTTTCTCATGTTTTCGATATCTTCCTTATTGGTTTAGAAGTCATCAAAGAAACTCCTGATAGGTATTATTAAATCTTTAACCGTTGTAAGATGAAATTTAGATTCCCTATCACCGTACCATGTATCACTACTTATCATGTGTTAAGTTTGGTCTTCGAGGAGGCCCACCCCTCATCAGTGTCCCCCTTAACAAAAATAAAACAAAACATAATAAAAAAACACAATCTCATTCGTTCATAGTAACATGTGAAGTGGTTATTATTGCATAACGGGAAGTTGCATAAAAGGATGTTTTAAAAGATGTTTAAAATATATTTAAGTTTAAAAAATGATATTTTGAGAGCCTAATAATCAATGAGATGGCTCCAAAATCATTTCCTCCTCTTCCGCATCACTTAATTTGCATTTTTCAAGGATAATATTTTATTAATTAATTAATTTTTTTAATAAAATAACTTATATTTTCAAGAGATTAGGGAAACTTTTGTTAAATATTTTAGAATATAATTAAATTTAAATCATATAAAATTATTCTCTGAGAGGAGGTAAAAAAAATTAATTTTTCTGTAATTGGTGACAGATGCCATTTAAAATATTGACTAAAATTTTGCATAATTAAAAAAATAAATTATAATTTTATTTTTATATATTCAATAAATTAAAATTGAATTCATTTAAAATTAAATATCAATAAACACACAATTAAAAACTACATAATTTATTTAAATATAAAATCATTTTTAAAGATAAAGAAATAAACGATAAATATATAAAAAAATTTGATTTATTATGGTTTATAACAATTTATATTTTTAAAACAAATTTAAATTAGGAAAGAAATCAATTTTTGAAGAAATTTAAATATAAAATGATTGATTTTATGAATATTTTAACAGGAATTTTTAATCATTAAATAAATAAATGATGATGCTTTAGAGGTTTACATAGATAAATAAGTATTAAAAAATAGAAAATAGATTAAAAAAATTAATTATAAAATTATAAAAATGCATTTTAAAAGAAAATGAATTGTTTTAAATATTGGAATAAAAAATTTCATGGTTTTATATGATGTTAACTAACATTAAAACATTTTAAATAATTTTTTAAAACACTTTAATTAAATATTTTAAATATTGAAACATTTTAAACACCACTTTACAAATATTTTTCCACGTTATTATTATTATTATTATTATTATATTTCATTATAAACAGTGTGTGACGTTGAATGTTTTAATTCTATTTATCATTCTACTAAATAATATTTTATTGTGTATAATATCAAATAATATAATTGTTCAATGCAAGTCGTGTATAAACGTATTGTGTTTAGCAATAATTATAAACATTGTTAACGATTGCTTGATCTAAAATATTAAGAAACCAATGAATGTTAGATGATGATAAGTTGAATTGAATAAATAAATAAATAAAATAAATATTTGCTCTATAATATTTGTATTTTAAACGAGACTGATTGTCTGTTTTTTTTTAAATATATATTATATACATATATATAAATTAGATATATATGTTATTCGCTATATATGCTGTTGCTTCATATATATTATATATACAGTATAATATGTCAATAGTTGTTTAAATGAATAAATTGTCTTTCATCTATAACCCGTGTCTTCTCTGTGAATAATAAAATTAGATTTTATTATATGCTTCGTGTTTTATAAAGTCAAAGTGGTGTTGTTAGTGTGGTTTATGGTGTTTCGTGTGTAGGCGTCGAGGTGTTTGTGTGTGTATGCTTAGAGGTGTTTATGTAGGTGTGATATGTAGGTGTATGTTGTGTCTGTTTTCTCCGAACGGTACCTTCTCTTTATATAATCTGTATTTATAATAGAAAATAATCTTTTTAGACGTTCTTACAGTTTACGTTTCATTTTTATTGACATTACTTACCAAAAGCTTCTTTATAGTAGCGTTTAAAAGCGAAGGAAGAGAATATGAAAGTAACACTTTGTTATTTGTTACCTGGATCGATTCGAAAAGAATAGAATATAGACGGTGGTTCAAAATTCAGTTAACCGAGATACACTTGCATTCTACGAACGATTAAAGGCGATTCCAAACAGTTGTATGTTGTTCGAGCCATGTCATATTTATCTCCTGGATTTCGACAGATTTTTGTTTTTATGCAAGAAATATTATCACAGGAAATGTTAATTCAGGCGAATTTATGTGTTATTATTATTATTATTTAAACTTGTAGACAAATAATGTACGGATTTATGAGATAAATGTAATTAATTTGAATTTTATTTTATTCGAGAGCAAAAATAAATCGAAAAATTTACGAATAAAATTGCGAATATTAAGAACAATATTAAAAATTTCAATAATAAAATTCAATATATCATTTAAATAAACAGAATTTGAGAAAGAAAGAAAGAAAAAGCAAAATAATTAATTATAATTTGAAATTGAATCATTTTGTTATTACTTCTCGAATTAAATAATGAAATATAATTTTATACAAAAGAAAGTAATAAAAAGATAGCACGTGAGATAGGCCCGGTTTGTCACAAATTTGGACCCTACTTCACTTTGAGCCTCTCTGTGTTGAGTCCCTAGTGAAATGACTTTTATTCGGGCCCAGTTATAGAGACAGATAGGGCCTTTTAATTCGGATGGGATCAAAAATTTTATATGTAAAGTTCGAAATAAAGAAGTTTTTCTAAATAATATTTCAAATTCTTTCACAAATTCAACATAAAATCTTTACATGACGAATGGATATATTTGCCATTACGTAAGTATTTGATTGATTGATTCGATAACACGTGGCATTAACACATTACAAACTCAATTTATATAAATGAATTACATGTCAAAGTTTAGGTGAAATTTGATATGATGTATAATCTTTGTTGTAATTGACTGTATAAGAATACTTAAGTAATTGTTCGATAAGGATTCATGGGAATCAACAACCTTATTCATTTAATAAGGCATTCGTAATTGTTCAGTAAGATAGGCAAGAGTGGTCATTTATGGGAATAGTTATTTAGTAAAGATAATAGCATTTTTACATTTTGGGGGGACTAACAACTACGTGGTAGGAGGATATTGAAAGCACGAGTTGAGGGGAAGACGGTAGAAGCAATTGATAGGGAAGAAATTGAGAAGGGGGAAAGCAGAAGTTGAGGAGGAGGATGCGGATAAGAGTTAATGTAGAAAAGTTGAAAAGGAGTATGGAGGAAAAGAGAGAGAAGCTCCTTCTAACTCTTCTCCTCTGAGGAGGAGAATGGAAGCAGGAATTGGAAAGAATAACTGATAGAGAGAGGAGTTAAGAAACGTAATAAAGGTACGAATAAGGTAGACCAAGAAGATGGAACAATTGAATAAAAATAGACTTAAAGGTGAAAAAATTGACGAAGGAGAGAAAGAAATGGAGATCAACAATCCGAAACAGCATCCCCATATAGGACACGAGAAAAGCTAAAGACAAAGATGATATCCTAGAGAGATGGTCGTTCAATAAAAGGGTTAAGTCCAAATGAAAGTAATTTTTCAGTTGGGTAGTATTCAAGTACAACTGATACTTTGAAAGGGTGATTATTCGCTAATACATTCAATTAATCATTCATTAGAGATAGTCATTCAATAGGAAATGATACGAAAAGAGGTTGCACAGTATCTAATTTCTTATTATTAGACGATTTTAATTGTAACAGGAACGTTAAAATAATTTTAAAAACAATAACACAAATATAAATTGTGTATATTTTAATAAACGAAGAAAATATATCCAGTAGGAAGACAATTTAAATAACAATTTTAATTTATTCTATAATAATGTAAATTAAATATCGACTGGGTTATAAGGGAATTTATTTCAATAAATATTGAGTGATAAAGAAAAACAAGTGGAAGTTTTTTCTGTATGTAAAAATGTCAAATCGAACTCGAAATTTATGCATTTCTGTCATTCTAAATGTTTTGAATATCTTTAGATTTTATTTTTCGGAATTTTTAGCACTTCATATATTTTCTCCTTTGATATTTTTATATATATTCAAAAACATCAGTAATGCTTCTTCTTTTTAACTTTGTACATTTTCCATATGAATTATTTTAGTTGTTTCTCTCTCCAGAAAGGGGAAAGTTGATCAAAAATATTTTGAATATTTTTCTAGAATTGAATATAAAAATATTCACATAATTTTTCTTTCTTTCTTTCTTTAAATTCTGAAATTAATTATATATTTTTGGAATTTCTAAAATTAATTAAAATTATATTTTTAAATATATTCGGAAAATAATTTATAAATTTAATTAAAAATACGTTTACAGTATTAAATTTATTTGAATAATGTTATAAAGTATAAAATTACTTTTTTAAAATTAAATTTTTTAAATTTATATAATAATATAATTTTATTATTTTCTTCTAAAAGAACCTTTAAAAATTCCAGAAAATTTTGGAATTTATAAAATGAATAAAGTAAAAATTCATGAATGAGGGCCCGGGTATGAGAAGGCCAGTAGTGTTAGGGCCCCAGGACAGAGAGGGGCCCCGAATTTAGCTTTCTTTTATTTAAAAAACTGATATAAATTTTCGAAGAAAGGTAGGGCCTAACATCTGTGACAGGCCTCAACCTCAATTTTTTTCTTAACCCGTTTAAAATATATAAAAAATTGTAATAAACATTTTAAATTATAACTATTATTGTCAATTTTAGTTATAAATTATCAAAAAGTACAGAAATAAATAAATAATATATTTTAAATTAATGATTATTATATTTCGAGTAATTTTATGCGTTTATAGCTTTTGCTTACTTTTACAATATTAATGCATTTAAATTGATGTGAATGACTAACATTTAAATACGAACAAACTTCGATTTAGTGCCACCATTAGTTTTTGCCTTTGAAATTGGCACTAAATCGAATGCAGAGTATCTTAAACAATAGGACTTGTGTAGAATTATGATCTGTAATACAAGTTGCAGGATTTGAAATCCACGCAATTTAGTGACACGAATGGAATTTACAAGCAGATACTGAAGGGTTCTGTTCTGTGTTTAATGTTTATGGAAAGATCGATTCACAAATATTCAAGGGCGGCACTATTTAGGAGTTCGCTATATTAAGGTTTAATTGTATCCGAATAAGGTAGCAATTTACTCTTTACAATGACTGAGTTTTCAGTCACATTACATTTATCAATTTTTTCAAGTTTTTCATTGGTATTGTTTAAGATTGTATTAAGATTTAAAATTTAAATTAACGATTTCGAAAAATAAATATTTGATTATACTTTGTTTCTTTTACAGAAAATTGTAAATTCTCCTAATTTAATTTTGAAGTACGATTTTAAATAGAATTTATTCAAATTGCTCTTTTAACAATGAACTGTCAATGTAGTGACTCCTCACGCGAGTACGTACAGTACATCAGCCACTATATCGAAAGTTCATTATGTAGATAAAAATTAAAAAGACTAACAAAATTATTCACTATATCGAAAGTTAAGTATGTAAAGTTTATCGAGTGACCACTATATCGAGATTCCACTGTAGGTTTAAAGTATCAAACGTCTTCCTGTCAAATTCAAATCTGAGATAATGGATGACGTGACTTAAATTAAGATAACCAACGAGAACGGGATTAATATGTAAAGTTTGTGTCAAATGATATAATAGAGGAAATACGAAAGAGAAACAACCTCTTTAAGCTTCATATCTGTTGTTGAAATCACCTTCACTTTTTAAAGGAATCTTTACCAATAAATTATCAATTTTCAATCAAATTATCTAGAAAATGATCTCTGGAATGCTAAAATTTTCAGATTTCTTATGTCGAAAGATTACGTCCTTTATTTGGATTTAAGATCCAACAACATAAACTCTTAATGATATTTGTATGAAGTCCAGTGCCTGTTCTATTCACAGGATGGGAAAACTCACCATTTTATCTAGATTCCAAAGTGTGGGAAAAATTTGCCTTAAATATAAAAAAATTAATTATAAAAAAATGTTTTAATTGTTTTGTATACAGTGTAACATTAGTTCCTTAAAGGTTGTATATAAAAGTCCTATAGGTTTTATATAATATAGGTTCTAAGTATATTAAGTTATATGAATGGACTAATTAAGAATCTATCGACACTTCCACTAATACTTTATGTTATGACCCAATATGACGTTTGTAATTTTTAATGCCCAGCACATATTGAGGACTAACTGTAACGTTTGTTTGCTAAAGACATAAAAATCTATGTGAAAATCTGTCCGTGACGTTTGCATTCGGTTTATCTTTGTATTGTCAGCTGAATTTTCCTTGAATGCATGTTGTAACGTACTAAGCAGACTGTTGTGTCTTGTTACCTTGTATCTGCTGTACTTGTATTAGTTCATTTAATCTTATGAGCATAGATTTTACGAGTTCTTGCTTAGATTGCTTTGGAGGAATTTCTAACCTTAGAAGAATAAACCTCCCAAAATGCTAGACGAAACGGGGAGGGGTAAACTACAGTGACGTTGGATATACTAGTCTACTGAGAACTTCCGATAAAATGAACAATTTTATCGGTCTTGCAATTCTTTATGTACTGTATATAGTGAACTCTTGATATAGTGAATGATTTAACTCAGTCCTGTGAGAGTCCGTTATACCAAGAAGCCACTCTCGCATATAATACTAAAGTAAATTTTCTTCTAGAACAAATAGAAACTACACAGCGATTGTTTTGCTGGAATACTTTATTTCTCTATGGTGCCACTCTTTACGAAATGCATTTCGGACTCTCTAAGTCCCTTATCTGTTGCGCAGCGGCATCTCAACAATAATTTATAAAAACAAACCTGAAAATATTTGTGATTTGTGGATTTTAAAGTTTATTTTAAGGGAAAAAAAAGATTATTATGCTGCTCTGCAATTGATGGAGAACTTAGAGAGTCCGATATGCATTTCGTAAAGAGCGGTATCATAGAGAAACAATGGTCTTCGGCAAAACAATCGTTGTGTGGTACTACGTAATTTAGATAAATCAAAAAATTCTCCATAAAATTTACTTAATTTAAAAAATTAAAACTTGCTTGGGAAAATTGTTTTTCATAATATTTAAAATTATCATCATCTAAAACTGATAAAAATACTAAAGATTTTAGGTCTGAAAGTCTGTCAATATAATATAACTAAATATAGGTTTGTAAAGAAATGTACAGTACATAAAAATAACATAAAATATTCTTTATTTTTTAAGTTTTAAAACAACCCACTTAGTCAAATGGCTCCCTACGAGTGGCTAATAGATAGAATCATTGGAAGCGTTATACGATATTTGGGTGTGTAGCATCCACCAGCTAAACCGCCAGAGGTTGATGCTCTGTAAAGTGTTTGTGCGAGTGCGTGCTTTACATCATTTAGATATTCTCGCCGTGGAAGCTGTCCCGTATTCGACAATTCAGCGCTTCCATTGGGAATATGCATATACGAATTTATATTCAAATATACAATAGCAATCTTATCGTTGTTTTTCACATGTAGTATAGAAATTTGTAATAAAATACATAATGCGGTTATAATAAAATATTAATTTTAAGTAATTCAAAATACGTTAAAATATGAAAATAATCGCAGAATATGTATTTATATTTTAGAAAATACAAGGGAAGCGGCGCTTCCACAGCTGCCATGGACGACACGCCACTTCTGTATACGGTAGAAGACAACTAAAGCCTGTATTTCTTCTGTGCTTACAGAAGCTTTTCTGATAGCAGCGGCGATTGCTATGAAAACAATTCCCCAAAGCATCAATGGCCAATAATATGATAGTACATACTTGACGTCACAATAATCGAATTATTTTTCTTGCACTAAAGCCTGACAGTCCATCTAATTAGCTGACGCATTAGTGATTCCAATTGGCTTCTTTGCATAGCCGCAAACGCCATCGCTTCAGTGGAATGGAGTTATGCCACAGAGCATTTGCTGCTTCAGTTCGCCTTTACCTTTGAAATATTGAAAATAGAATCAAGCCTTTGCTTGCCAATTTTGCTTTTGCTTTTGCTTGCAAATCATTGCTGAAAGATTTGAAAGAGAATTAATAAAAATTTGAATTATTTAAAATTCTTTCGTAAGAATTATTATAAGATAACCACCTTTATTAAATTCAGAGTAGTCCAGTAGCCGGTTAACCGTAATATGTTTTAAGAACAGTTTCGGTTAACTGGCCATACATTACATTTGCTATATAGAGTGTTTAGCTGAAGATTATGTACTACATGTCGTACTATACTTTTTATTTTTTCTTATTACTTTTAGAGAAACACAGCAATAAATAACTCCATTTAATATATAATAAGCAAGCAAAATTTTCTTATACCGGGACACGTTATAACAATGCTTTATAGATAATTGCTCATTACAAGTATTTTACAATAAAATTAAAATAGCTTCAATAAGGGGAATTATTAACCCGTCTCATAAAAGGTTTAACCAATTATATTCTTTATTAAGAAATTATTTAAAATAATTATAAATTATATATTTAAAATCATTTATATGATAATGGTAATAATAATAATAATAATAATCAATATTTGTTCTGTACAACAATAACACTAATGCACTGGACTCTCGATACAGTAAAATCTCAAAGGAATGAGGTATACTGTATTAAGAGTCCACTACGTATGACACATATAAAATAACTTGAATTGGAATAATAAGAATAAAATTATTAATTTTTAATTAAAAATTAAAATTTTAATACATATAATAAATTTCTTACTTCAATATTTAATTAATTAATAAATTTATTATTAATACTCAATTCTATTTTTTTTTAATGTTACAAAGAAATGATATTTTCTTTATTGAATCTTATGAATAAAGAATACACATTTCTAGGAAATTTATTCACTAGTAAAAACTTTGAGTTAGTAGTTTTCTTTTGAATTTGGTAATTTTTTTTTCTTTTTTTGACAAATTCCCGGCAGACATTTTCAGTTCTTTCATTATAGAAGTAAGTTTACTTTATTTCTTATACAAGTAATGCAGTAAGGAATGGTTTATTTGTTTATATGAAAGAAGAAAGTTTTATTTAAATTTCCTCCGTGTTTTTCTTCCATCAAATAAGTCAAATAATTAGTTTAACTATACAAATATTTCATTATAATATTTTTTTATAATAATGTAATTATTTGATTTCTTTTTTTATGCTACGTAAAACGTAAAAACATTTAAAGGTATGGAATTATATCGTATCTACGAAATTATACATATGTAGACACTGGACTCTCGATGTAGTGAACTTACAAAGGGCTGGGATAACTCGTTCTCTATATATGTAAAGAGTAAAAAGGACCAAGAAAATTGTTCACTATATCAAGTCATATCAATAAATCAACGATATACAAGCGAAACGTAATTTAAATTTACTCTCACATCATTGTTTAAAATTGGCAATTTTGCATGAAGAATCTCCTAGTTTGCTTGAAGACACGATTGGATTGACTAGCAAGAGGTCAAAAATTGGCTAGAATTGTCCAGACGGATCATTCTTAAATAACTTGTTTCTTCAGTGTCTTAAATAACGGAACGGCTTATTATTATATTTAAAGTATTATAAATTATTATTTATTCGAATTTATGCAAATTAGATTATAGACAATAGGGATGGTTCTGGCCTTATAGTTTTTTAAAAACATTTTAATGAAATGTAGATAAATTTTTAGCGAATTTTCATGTAAAGACAACCATATGAAACGGATTTTCATGGTTTCCATTGTATCTCAACAATGCTGTTTATTATAGAATATGAGTATTTATAAAGTCATTTACTTATGGCTGTATGTAAAAACTCTGTATTGGCTGACTGTATTGGCTGAGAAACAATATGAAGTTTTCGCATATAGAGTTTTCTCATTACGGCTCCTACGGAGTAATCATACCATACCACCAAATCACATAGCATAATCATACAGAATGGCCGTTTTGTAGGAGTGATTTTGGAAGCCATTACTTTGATATACACAGTGTGTATCTAAGGAGAAGAAATCCTGCTGATGCCATCATCAGGAGGATCTCTTCAAAGCTTCAGGTCGCAGAGATGTCAGCTTTTTCTGTTCTAGATTTTCTTGTCCTTAACACTCTCAAAATTCTTGCTATCTCTCCGGTCTTCTTTTGATGCGTCTTGGGATGCCAATTCCAGTGACGCGGAAGTCATAAAAAATATGCAAATTATCAAAATACTCAAGAGTTTTATGTTCAATTGTAATTAGCCTCACAACAAAAGTACTGTAAAGTAAAAGATTTACCAAAAAACAACTTCTTCGCTGTTGGATATAGGAAAATTGACATTTTGACAACAGTCTATCGATCCAAAATTCTTAGAGTAACGAAAAAAAATTTCTACAGTAGGGAAAAAATTTTATTTTGCTGATATTAGGAAACTGAATTTTTTCCATATAAGATAATTACCAATTTAGAATTACACATGCAATATCACATTATAAGCTATCCTCATGTTATAAGGTAGAGGATGTAAAATTATTTTTTAGTGTTTAATTCAAATAATAAAATTTCAACGATAACAGATTAATACCTTTCTAGTCGATATAATTGAAGAAGTGTAGTTATATGACTGGAATCATAAAATGTGCATCATGGCACCAAAGAATGCAATCACATTGTTCACAGAGATTGGAGGTGATGAAAGTTATTTAAAAGTATTGAATGAATAATTTGATGAATTATCATTAAAATGTATATTAACTGGTATTTTCAATAAATTACAATTCCTATTCATTTTTTTGTTTATTATGATGGTGATAAAATAACGCGTACACAAACAATGCATTGAAGTTTTGTGATTGAGTTAATTCGTCAAGTTTCTGTACATTATGTGCGGTACAGTACATATGAATACAAGGTACAGTAGCGCATTATCCTATGGGGAAAAAATAATTACCTGGGGGCCTCCACCAACAAACCAATCTTTCATAAGAAAATGTTTCTCTCACATAACTCCCTCGAAGAAAAATGTCTGAAGTGAACACTGTACTGTACCTGGCGCCCCGTAATTCAACTTTTCCAGAGCACCATGAAGATAACGCGCCACTGCAAGATTGCTGAACAATCATTAACCATTGTAAAGACTGAAATACTTGTCTTATTCGAATACTTTATTACTTACAAAAATTATTCAAATGAGATCCTTCTTGTTCAAATTGCAATACTTTAATATACTTTCACTTATCGCTTTCTTGCAAATACACGGTTAACTAACTCTTGGACCACCCTACATTTAGATATTTATAGAAGAAATATTAAAAAAATATTGTACTAATATGGGTGATCATGGTTCAAATCTAGCGTAGTCTTCCGTAACTTATCATGAGCAATGTAAATTGGGATATTGTTACCATACTTATTTATCTTGACACACTCCGTTGAGGGTCATCCACTCATAATGAGCGTAATTGTGTCGAATTTATAAATAATTATATTTAAGGTTAAATTTATATAGAAGTTCAAAAAGGGACTCATTCCGTAAGGTCACAACTTAAGGCTTCACGTTCTAAACTTTGCTATTTAGAGGTGAAAGGCCTCTTACAAATCTAAATCTAATGCTGAGTACTGTACTGTACATCTAAGATTTTTCTTTGTATTGCGTTAAGTAATGATTTAAACACAGATTATTATTAAATATAGCTTAATTTATTATTAAAAATTAATTTTTATTAATATTTTAATTATTTAAGTTTATATTTTTATAAAAAGTTTTCTTAAAAACATCATTTTTAATATTGAAAGGTATAACTTGAAAAAAACTGTAATTAAAATTATATTATTTTGTATTTTTTTAAATGTATTTTTAGGGAATTTAAATAAAATATTTCTGTAGGAAAATTTTGAAAGACATTTTAATCTACTTATCCTAAAAATTCTTTAATAATGTATAAAAGCTGGCAGTTGATAACTGCTATCATTAACAATTCCTGCCTCACCCTTTATTGTTCATGATGTTCCACCCCTTCTTTCATCTAAAATTCCATAAAATAGAATTAATTATAAAGTGATGTTAATGCATATTAAAATAACATAATTAACCTATTAATTTAAATTTATTTTTTTCCTAATTAAATAGCTTATTTTAATTATTAATTAAAATATATCAAGGGGGTTAAAAATTTAAATATTTTTACTGAATTTTTATTGTGAAATATCAATAATTAAACACTTAATCCCTAGAGGTTTATTCTTTATACTTTCTGAATTAAATAAAGTTTTTATTTTTAATACAAAATAATGAAGTGTTTAAAAACACTTCATTATTTTGTATTAGAGTTAATTAAATTTAATTATATAAAGAGAAAATTAAGTATATTTATGTTAAAGTTTTTAAAAAAGATCGTGACTAAAATCACAGAAAAATATTTTTTAAATAATTAAAAATTTATCAAGAATAAGATTATTATAATATTTTTGTTGTAGGAGGAGGAATTTTGCAGATTTTGTACCATTATTGGCTTCCAGATATAATTTTTGACTTAAAGTTCTCTCAAATTTAAACGTTTATCGTCGTTTAGAATAACAGAAAATACTAATAAACCTGTAAAATAATATAATTGAAATTTTATAAATTCAATTTTATACAGGAATATAATTATATATAATTAGTATATATTTCATACTGTAATTAAATGAATTAAAATGGATAGAGAGTCAATACAACTGATTACTTAAAGATAGTATTAATGTCGAGCGATTTTTTAAAAAAAAACTGTGTTAAAAATTAAATAATTATACTTTAAAAATATACAGAGAAATATTTAAAATTATAATATTTAAATTTTTAAATTTTTAAGAACTTTTTATAGTAGAATCTCTTGCATTTTGTGGTTAAATACTGAACAAGTTTGTTAGTGTCACGAATGTTTGAATATCTAATCTGTCTCTAGTGTTTTTTGAGGTTTTCATTAAATAAATGTTTTTTTTTAGAATATTGTATTGATTTATGTTTATTTTTTGTAAGCTATTAGAATTTTAATTTGTACATTTTTCAATAATTTGCTTATTTTGGCAAATAATGGATACATAAAATAGAAACTAGATTTATAACACATGCAATATATTTCCGCTTTACAACCGCTCTTTCCGTGACTTCTGCTTTTTATGACATAAAATATTTTTTATTTTTAAATTATAACTGTGTAAAATGCAGCATTTAAATGCTGTATTTTGTTTCTCGGTCATCTAAATGTAATGTTTTATAATTAAAACTGCATTTCTAAGAACTTAATCTTAATTTATGATGTTGGATGTACGGGACATGTCACTCTTTTACATAAATGTCATAACATTGTAGATTTGAATCTTCAGTGCCACAATAGATTTTTAAAATCCAATTTGTCATCAATTCTAGAAATACTTGAAGAAATTTACGGGTCTTCACTATATATCAATATTATCGATTTGTTCTACGTTCACAGATTAAATTATTGCCAGCTGATGTTCTGTAAACGGCAAAGATTTCTGTTCTTGCCAACTGCAGATCCTTAATATCAATTATAGAGTTTTTTATTTCGTAAAAATATGATATATTGGAATTAAATATATTCAATAACACAATTACGATGATGTTTTTGTATTATCCGTTAGGAAACTGTCTGGTAATGTTCTAATTTTATTAATTTCATTTCAGATAACATTGATTAAGAATGCTATATTATGAAATTTAAATTTAATTTTAGCATATTTTCATAGAATATATTCCAATAAAATTTTAAAAATTTAATTATATAAGTTTAAAATTCGATATTCGATAATTAGTATTATCTGAGATATATTTTTACAGGCAAGTAATGAAGAATTCTCATGCTTATAAGAATAAAATAATAATTATAAATTCCTGAAGCAGAAAATATAATTTCTTTAAATAAACGTTTTATTGTATTAATATTTCTTTCTTATTTAATCACTTTTCTAATCTGTAATTGCGTGGGGATCATCATCAGGAGGAGGAGAAGGAATCGTAAGAGTCCGCCCAGATGGGAATCGAACCCACGCCCTTATGTTTGCATTTATCATATTAACAGGGCCATGAAATAACAACAATAAACTGTAAAAATGTAGAAAATGCAAATATTTATGCCCTAATAAGTTTTATTATTCCCTTAACCTTTCATTAATTAATAAATCTATAATTCTGGAATTTGGAGATGTAATTCCCAAATTTATGCAATAATAATTTAAATTTTGAAAAAATAATTATATATATTTTTAATTCTTTAAAAATAATTATTGGTTTTTATAGTATTAGCATTTGCTGAGCATTACATTTAGGCATAAACATTGCTAGTATTCTAATAATGGATGCTCTCAGTTCTTGGTCCTAAATGATAAGCTTCTTAAACAGATAAGCAAATTGATATAATTAATTAATACGAGGAACCAGCGCATAATTATGCCATATAACTGGTTACAATTATTCTCATGCAGCAAGACACGCATTGAGATCGACCGGCATCAGTGAAGAATGAGAAACGGTGGCATAACTCATATTGCCAATGCTAAATTATGGTGTTTTAGAGACCGGGTTCGAACTGAAATCCCCATAGCGTTAACATTGTAGCGCAGCCGTCTGATTGAATTGATAAGTAGAAAACTAAACCCAAAATTTTCGCATAAACTCCAAGTCACTTTAATATAGAGAAGTGACTATTATCTCGTCTATAACGTTCGAGATTCGGTGATGTCCTAGAATATACAAATAAAATACTACACTTATTATATTGCATGGCTTAAAAATATTTATTACATGTATATAAATTTATATTAAGAATTCTTGATTTATTGTGCTGTTTACTTTTCCTGTTGCTGATTTTATAGGCGATAATACATAATATTTATTGCTTTTTATATAAACTAAAACAATGCGAAAGATCATAATTAAAACACGCATTAAATTTTTCTTTCCAAATCCCAAAGTAAACGAAAATCATGGAAAAATAATTAAGTTTGAAATGTGTTATAATTAAATTATATTTTCCAATAGATTTCGCTATTTTAAACGATCATAAATAAACTGATAAACTTTATAATCAATTATCTATTAGTAAAAGTTTCATCAGTTGCACATGAAAATCAATAGAAAAGTATATATAATTTCTCATCTATTAATATTGTTACCATGCTGGGATACGAGAAAATTCGTGCGAACGACTAGAGCAGGTTCAAGACATAGTTTGTCTAGTAGAATTTTAGCATACATTGTCCTTTTGTTTTAATTAAAATTATGTTTTTTACTCGCTTTTGATAAGTTTAAACTAGACTCAAATAACTAAGAACAAAGTTACAAACCGAAACATCCAAAAATCCAATGCTTTTTACAAATTAAATAGAACTAATTCCAAGATGGTACCCAAACAATAGGAAGTATGATGAAAATGCCAGCACACACAGAGCTAAGTATCACACTGCCAAGTCATCCAGCCTTATGCACTTCACTAGAAACGTATAAGATCGATTCGTGTACAATGGAAGAGCGGTGTACTATGTACTACCGTGCTTCCATCACACACAAGATAAAAAAAGAGAATAATGTTTACAATCGACTATTGTTATAAGAATATAACAATAGTCAACTTCTAAAATAATGAAATGGAAAAGAATAATTTGCTTTATTACATACAATACTTAAAAATTATAGATGAAAATACAGTATTCAACCTTCTATTTCTTAAAGGTTCGAGAAAAAAATAAGAGGAAAACTATTTGAATTTTCAATGTTACGCGCCATATTTTGAGCAAAGTAACATTATTTAATTTTTAAATTATTTTTTAAAATAAAGTATACTTTAAATAAAAATCAGATTCAATATAAATTTATCATCGAATCAAACCTACTTTATTCAATAGTTATTAAGAATGTTCCATTTAAACTATTTTAATTGTTAATAACATTATTATACTGATTCAATATTGTAATTATTTTAGCAAAATAAAAAGTAATAATTAATTTAACATTACATAAATCCTGATTTCGATACTTAAAGCAATTCTTCTTTGAAGAATTTTCATTTACATGATTTTCTTTTGATCTATTCAATTAAAATAAAAGCTATGAAGATATATTAAAACTAAATACTTCCTTAATCAATAGTTATATGTATTATTTTAAAAGACGTATAACTATGAGACTAACCTTAAACATACCCTCAGTTCTTCTGTTTGACGTAACTAGGAAAGTTCGTGATCTGTAAGATGTATATCTTCAACCTGATTTACTGCGTAACTTTAGACATTCAGTTAAACACTCTACTCGATATATCTGCAAGATTTTATATATATTAAATATATCTTTAACTTTCAACCCGATGTACAGGTACTTGCATAACTTTTAGACATATCTACCCCAATAATTTATTTATATATAATCGACTGTTTAGACTTATATCTGGTTTTTAGAATATAACTAATTTTAGGACAGGTTGTTTTTATGCTCTCCAATGGGTATAGAAGCAGTGCACTATCACAAAACAAGTTAAAAATAATACTAAAAGGTTATTATTTTATTTTAGAATGTTTATATCTAAATATTCTAAAAATAAAAATATTAATGAAGGTTTTATTACAATTTCAATAAATAGATATAAAATTTTTACGAAGTTATTAGTGAATGTATGTGTTTATTATTAAATTTTACGCCTACAGAAAATATTTATTTAAGAATAAAAAAAATTTTTAAATCTAAAATGTATGACACCAATTACAAAGAATGTCGAATAATTGGAAAATATATTTGTAAACATTTAAACAATATTAAAAATGCTAACATTTATAAAAAAAAACATTTTAAATTTTATTATTTGAATTGAAAAAAAATGTAAAATATGATAATTAAATTTGCAAAAATTCAAAAAAATTAAATAAATTTAAAATATTTTTATCATTTACTAAAAACTTTTAAATCATTAATAAATAAAATTAATTGAAATAGATTTAGAGTATATTAATTTATAATCTAATAAAAATTCCATATACAGTAACGTCTCGATATAGTAAATCATCGAAGGACTGAGCTAAAATATTCATTATTTCAAGAATTTACTATAAAACTTATATAAAAAATAACAAGAATTAACAAAATTTCTCGCTATATCAAGTGGTCAGGAGTTAATTGTTGTACTTTGTCAGCCCTTTCTATTCTTCACGTGTATAATGAATTCTCGATATAGTGAATAATTTAGATCTGTTCTTTGAAAATATATCATTATTGAGAGTTTACTGGATTTGTAAAAAATGACAAACTTATTAAAAAATCATTTTTTTGATGCAGAAAGTTTTTAATAATTTTATTTTATTTAAGTATTAAATTAACTTTAAAATGTAAAGCCTTATCTGAATTTGAATTGCATTTCTGAATTTTATTTTCTGCAAAGATCTATATATTTAAAAATTTATTTGAATTCTAAAGATTTATGTGGAATCGTAACAAAAATTTGACGGCTTATTGTAGAAAATTCTTAGATTTACGATGGATTAACAACTGCCTTTGAATGTTATCATGTATTTTACAGCAATGGTGCTTAACCTTTCGAATTTCCTAAAACCCTTTGAATTTTTCAAATGGGCTCTCGAAATTCCATGAAAATTCTTTAGATTTTTACTTAAGTGAATCGCTCCATTTTCTCACATGTACAGTACAATACAGTACTTTAACCCACGTTTAAGTGCAGCTTAAGCGATTAAAAAAGAAAATTTATATGTGCCCAATTCATCATCTTAAACACATTTATGTCTGGTTTAGAATTTATAACACAAAAATACATAATTATATATTTAAATTTGATGATGACATATTTTTTTTAAGATCTTAGGTTTTTATTATTCTAAAGAAGACAGAACCAAACATGACCCGATGCAATAATTTAATTTTTCCCATGATGATATGGATTTCGAGTGTCTTTAACACTTCTCTTCAGGTATCAATTTATACACAGTGTAACTATGTTAAGAAATGGATGACTTAAGAAGAATGCTAAAATTCGAAATTCATATTATCATTGGAAAAATTAAAGTTGTTACATCAATTCGTCTTTACAACTAAAATAAAGGAAGAAGTTGACTTAAAGAAAAAAATAATTATTTCTCGGAAGAGATCATGCACCCCCAGAATGCGTGCGAACTAAGTTAAAAATCATATGTTTTAAAACATTAACAGCTTCGAGTGATTAAAATTCATGAAATATAATTTATCAAGAATAGTTAAAACGTTATAGCCTTTCCATTCAAGAAGAGTTAGGATATTTTAAAAATTATTTACGTTGGTTACATTGATTGGCTAGACGAGAAAATACGTAATAGATCGTCAAAAATGCGACTATGTTACGATTGGTCGAATTTCTGACATTCACGCCTATTAATAATTGCATTCAGTCTCCACTAAAGAGCGATTAGAATATTTGTAAATTTTAAAATACTTTAACTAATTGTAGAAATACGTAACTGAAAATGTTATTTAAAGACTTTTATCATTTTATATTTATGTGTTTTCTTATAAAGAATATTAAATTTGTTATTCGTTGTATATTTAATTTAGAACTTTAATATTTGAATAATTGAAAAATAACTTTGTTTATATTATCTGGAATATTACATTAAATTCAGAATGTTTAGGAAGTTTACGAAAAGATGTTTGACTCTACTAATGATTACTCTAGACGTTAACATTATTCATATGAATGTGAATTATAACATTTTCTTTTTGTGTCAACTTATTTAAATCTTTACAAAAACATTTACAAATATCCAAAATATTTTTAAAAAGAAATATTTTTAAAATCAAATTTTCCTAGAAATTCGAAAGTATGGGGGTTCTGAGCATGACCCATGGTCTGAGGCCCGAAAATCAACGTTCTAAGCAGGCCATGCTGATATATGTTAGATAAAAACTAATTCATCATCATTATCAATTAGCAGCAATAACACTCATCTTAATATTCAATTAAAATGTAAAACAAAATAACTGTATTATGTAAATTAGATTTTTTTGATGGTGATGATAGTGATAGTAGTAGCACTGGAGATGCTGATGATGATAGTGACGGTGATGATGAAGGTGATGAATTAAATTAATATGATCAAATAGTAAATTTAATTTTTGATATATTAGAATACACTAAAGAGAACTAAATTATAATTTACAGATTCTCTTCTTATTTTCTAATAATGTATATATTATATATTATATATACATTATATATAATAATATATTACATTAATTAAAATAATAATAATAACAATAATTAATAATAAATTATTAGTATAATAATTATGTATAGCCTATTAATTATGTGTATAAACAAATTTATCGTATAAAATAATATAAAAATACATAATTATGAAGAAATTAAGATATTAATTTTTTATTGATATTATAAATTAACATTAGATACATTAGATTTATTTTATAAAAAATTAGAAAGAATAAAATTTCATTTTTATTTAATTAAAATGATTAATAAATTAAAATTTTAACTTTAAAACAAGGACGAAATTACAAAAAGTATAATGTTATTACCGTAATAGATAATATATATATACTGTTTGTATATAGATATTTCAAGTCTATTTATTGGGCTGTAATTTTAAAATTGCAGACCTATATATTTCTACTGTCATCTGTCTGTCTGTCTGTCCTCCCTTAATCTGGAGACTGGAGTTAGCTAGATAAAAATCGAGACAGAAATGGAAAGCTTTGGGGTCGACGGCCACGATTAACTATATAAGAACTTCCGGTCTGGAACGGAAATCAAGTGATTTTTTTTTTAAATTGAAAGATGATTAAAACTTGCACCTCGGCATTGTGATGATGCCACAATAAAATATTGCTCTTTATTAATAAATTTAAAATGTTTAAAAGTTATTTTAAAATAAATCGTCAGATTAATTTTTATGTAAATCTTTCAAATATTGTATTAAAACAGTAGACTTTTGATATAAGTGACTTCTCAAAGGACTGAGCTAAATCTTTCGTTATATCAAGAGACAAACTATATAAAGAATAACACTGTTCACTATATCGAGAAGTCTACTATAATGAACAATTTTATTGATCCATGCTATTCTTTATGTATTTTGTAAACTCTTGATATAGTGAAAGATTTAGCTGAGTTCTTTTAGAGTTTGCTATACGGAGAATCCTGCGTAGATTTATTGGAAAATGAAAATGTCTGGAGATAATAAAACATTTGTTACCATTTTTAAACTCATTATCTGTTTAGAACTTTATTGAATTTATTATCACAAAAGGGTGGTTTCAAGCATTTTAGATAAACAATTATCTTATCAGAATCAATCTACAAATGATACAAAAGGCTATAATAAATGGTTATAAATTATTCTTAAAGAGAAAGGGGGGTTTACTGCACCACAACAAAGGAAATTACCTTTGGGAACATATTTAATCCACGAGTTTATCTCTTTTGAGTTTGTTGAATGAACAATTGACCTTTTTTTTTTTTTTTTTTTTTTTAGTAACATTAATTGATGATGAAAGCTAATTCTTCAACAAAGTATATTCAACATAAAAAGAAAAAAAAAATGAACTGGAGATCGAATTTCTATTCTAATTGATATTCAAAGTTCATTGTCCAGCAAAAGTCATATATAAAAAGTTTTTTTTATTAATTTTATTTTATATAAAATAATAAATTTTGTTATTAATCTATAAATCATTACGCTCCACTCTTCACTTTAAATTATTTAAATAAAGAAAAAATTATACAATGTTTTAAGTTTTAATTAAAAAAAATTATTAGTTACAATTTCTATTTTTTAAAATTATTCTTATTTTTTCATTTATTTTACATTACTTTAATATTTTAAAAATAAAATTCTCTTGTATTAAAAATAATTTGAACTGAATTTTTATTTTAAAATATTTTTAAAATTAAAATTTGTGAAAGAAAGTGAAAATTTAATCCCTGTGTGCTAAGTCACTAAGACATATTTTGTATTAGACGGCGCTATGTTGGCGAGCTTCACATTTTTTTGTTCATAGGTCACCGTCTTGTTTGGTCTGCTACGTCTCTGTGTGGCACGGTGTCTCCCCTCGTTCAGCTTTTATTCGTGTTACATATAACTGTATATTTCTGTGCAACGTTAGATTCGTTTATTTGCTTCATCTTCAAAATAGTTGTAATTTATTTTCTATATTTTAAAACTCATCTTTGAGATGAAAAAATATGACAATAATATATTTTTATATAAAGGATATACCTTAAAAATATAAAGAATTTTATATAAAAAAATATAAAATTCTATAAATATATATAAGGAATTTATATATATATATATGTTTTTTATATTTTATTAAATAAATATATAATAAAGATGATATAAAACTTCTATTATAAGAATTTTTATTATTTTTTTCATAAAAATATATAATAAAAATCAATATATTGTAATCAAATCTAAAATATATTAAATAAAAAATTCAAACAATAAAATTCATCTATTGAATTTTTAAAAAATAACAAAACTATTTATTTAAAAAGTAATCAATTATGTTTTAAATAAAGAATTTTTGTTACTTTGAAAGAAATAATTCAATTTGGATTTAAAAATATGTGTGTATGCTAGGGATTCCCGTTGAGAATCTCTGACATACACATATATTTTTCCATTGACCCTCCAGGGGGTTTATACAGACCCCTTGTGGGTCAATAGAATTTTGAAAAGGGTCGATAGAACTGAAGGAGTCAATTGAGGGGTCGATGGAGAAATCAGATACTTATTGTACTGTACTTTTTCGAGAATTTCAGAAAATTTTCAAATAAGTATAATAACAATCACGTGAGAAATTCACTGATTTAATAATTTACTTGATATGTTACGCAAAATTATGGGAAATCATATGACAATTTTAAGAGGGTCAACTGAAAACAATATTTTCAATATGGGAGTCAATGGAAGAAAAAGCCTGATACATGCATAACATCAAATAAAATATATGCATATTGTACCGTAAACACAATAGACTTTGTATGTACTAAACAATTTTGTTGGTCCATATTATTCTTTATCTAAGTAATAAGTGACATAGCTCAGTTCCTTATATTGAGAGTTAACTGTATTATATATATATATAAATTTAATTTAAATATAAAGAAATAAATTATTATTTTATTATTAATATATTTCTCATGTCTGTATTGCTTTTAGCCCATAAAATATTATCTTTGTTATAAATTAACATTATAATTATAATTCAAATTACGATTATAAAATCATATTATTAATAATCTCAAAGTTCCTTTGAGATTATCATATTTTGCATTAAAAAATAAATTTAAAAAGAATATATATGTTATTATATTACATTTAATAAATTCAAAACTATTAACATTTTAATATAAATTAATTTACTTTCAGTATAACTTATTTTTATAATAATAATAATAATAAGAGAAAGTAACTAGCTGTTGCTATTTTGTATTATTGTAATGAAGCTTTAGAAAATTTTTTTGGATGAAAGGGTTGTTTTCCAGATGTATATGACAGTTTAGGCTAGCCAAATATCAAACTTTCAGACCGGTGACTTTTGAAATTTTTTATTTTTACTTTTCTTTGATGTAAAAAAACAGATATCATCCGTTAAACGCCAGTCATTTCTTGTTCCTTTCTGTGGAAAATATATTTTTATCAGTTGCTTTGGATAAAATGTTTAGTTATATAATACACTGTACTGTAAAAAGAAATTAGTAGCAAAACGATTTAAAAACATAATAAATTTTATAAATAAATAAATTTTTAACTTGGTTTTTTATTTTTATTTGTAATTAATTAATTTAAAGATTACATTCTTTTTTCGAATGAATTTTAATTTTATAAATTCGAAAAACCATGTTTTGTTGCCTATTTTTTGATTTTGATTTTTCAATTTTGTAATATTTTTAATTAAAGTATTATTTATTTTTACCGATATTTTAAATTTTGTATATTTAGAATTTAAATAACTATATTTTTAAAAATTAATAATTTACAATAAAACGTATACAGTATTTAAATTAAATCTTCTATAATAATTTTCTATGAGCTAAGCCAATAAATAATGATATAATCTTTATTTGTTTAAGAGTTATGCACATTTCTTTCTTTTTTAATATAAATAACATCGCTAGACCAGATATACTACAAAGTAACTCTCACGAATGCCGAATTTTATGGGGCTAGATACGGCTAATTACTAAATAAATTATGTAACCAATTTGGCACTAGAACCAATTCTTTTTTAATATTGAAAGTGTAGAAATTAACAGGTTTGTTATTATTAAAAATATTAATTATAATAAGGAATATTCGAAGAACAAACATTACTTAGAAAGTTTAAGGAATATGCACAAGAAAGACTCATTTTCTCTTATCTAAATGAATTAAAAGCCTTCTCTCAAATAACGGATCTCTCAAAAGTGAAGGGTTGTAAACTATTTTGATAGGTCTTAATTCAAAGTCATTAAGGATTTCCTGTCAAGATCTTCCTGTGGAGCTAGGGAAGATTCCTTAGTGGCTTCCAACTAACTTACAGTAGAGGGTCTCTCGTGGTATCCTTTTATTATCGACAATCCTTTCTCTCGTGAAGGAATTCTAAGAAGTGTCATTACGAGAAGAAGAATTGCATTTAAAGAAGAGAAAAGTTGTAAATCGTTTTGATTAGATCTTAGGAAGAATCGAACAGTGTGATATGCTTTTCAACTTTGAACTGGTTTGAGAAGGTCGTGGCAAGAATAAGACTTTGTGAAAACAATGAATAAAGAACCTTATTGAAGAACCAAAACCTTAAAAGTATCGAATATAACGAACTATTCGCTCATATAGGGTGTATCTAGATGACACGCTATAAGAAAGCCAATAACATACGAAATGAATATGACATTGGTCTCCTTATTTTGTTGTTGTAGATGCACTCGCATCCCTTTCTTCTTAAGAACTTGATTATTTGTTTTATTAATTTTTATGAGATAACGATATTGGAACTAACCACATCTACAAATAAGTACTCTTTGCTCTCTTAAACTAGTACACCTGTAACCATGCGTATAAGGAATACGTATACTTCTATATATGCACATAAAGGACCGGAAGACTCTTATACACATAAGGGACACAAGTATAATTGTCCATATATTATTTTGTAGTTTTTAGTGTTCGACATATCATTTTGTTCTTATATGTCTAAATTTTATTCGAGTTTATTAAACATATAATTATTTATTCACGTAGAATAATAACTTAATTAGATGTAAAATTTTAATTTTATTAAGGAATGAATAATATCAAAATGAATTAATAGTACAATTTACAAGTTAAATAATTGTTCCTAATTATATTGGAAATTAAAATTACACAATAAAATGACTGTTTATATTGTTTTCCTTTGAATGTCGAGAAAATATATTACTTTTCTTAATGAAATTTATAATTAAATATTTAATTAGAATATTTCAATTTATAGTTTCATTCAGAAATTGCTAATTCGAGTAATTATTCAAATATTAGTTAAAATATATATATTTTTTCATTAATGAATATTTTTCATTTAACATAAAATATAAAGTAATATAATTAGAGCAATATGAGAATACACATTCCAGAACAGTGTTGATTGCAGAATCTAGAAAACTCAACAGGGCTCTAGAACGAGTTCTCACTCATTCTAGAGCTCTGTTGATAACAAATCGCTCTAAAATATGCTATTTTAATTTTAATTCGATGAATTACTTATTGTGAAAACATAATAAATCATCACTGTATCATCATAAATCACGTAACTTCCTATCTATACTGGAAGTACAGTACGTGTATAGTTAATCACTGATCCGGCCCCTAAGATTTCCACATCTGGTCTCGATTTTCATTTACTGTATGTAACTCCATTCTTGAGATTAAGGAAAGACGAATGGACAGACAAACGGACGACAGTGGGAATGTATAGATCTATAGTTTGAAAATTGCAGCCTAATGAATCTTCACTGGCGAAAACTACAAAATTTGATGTATTTTATGTGATATATTCATAAAAATTTAAATAAAAAATGTTAATTTGGTTGAGAAATACTGAAATATGTTACAATTAATACATGTATTACATGTTTGATACAACCCATAAGTTATAATTTTATTTAAAATTAAATTAACTAGCTTCATATATTTAGAATTTAATTAAATACTTTAAAATAAATTCATTATTTTAAACTATATTAAATTAAATTTATGCACGAAATAATTCTGTTTCCATTTGGCCTAGTTTAACTCGCAAAAAAGAAAAATCGAATTTTTTCAAAAAATTCTATCTAAATCTAGCAGTAATGACACGCGGAATTAACATGGCAGATATGTCTTTTAATTCTATCATTTCTGCTCTACTAATCATAATTAAATTCGTAAAATACAAACGAATTAGCTACTTAAAAACCATATAAAGTACACCAGGATATCTTCATTATAATAGAAAACAGGTATTTCTATTAATAATTAAATGCAAGTAGAATTAATTAGCATAATTTAAGAGCATTAATTTGGTTCCATAAAAATAAATTACAGTTTAAAATACATATTTTAGTGTAATGGATATATTTAAGAGCGTTTTATATCCATTTAAATCGTTACAAAATGCGTAAATACTCATTACTCTTAAGCAATACAGTGTACAAAATATCCTATAAATTCATTATATTTTGTAATTTATGAACTATTTTACTTATACGGAAAAAATCAATAAATTTTAATGTATACGGTGGCTCAAAATCAGTTTTAACGATATTTTATTTTAAAAATCGTAATTTAATTTGTGGAAGCGATATAATTTGCATATTATGAGCAAGGAGGAGTTAACTTTAAACAATTTTTGTAAAGTTTGTAAGTAAGAAAGTATTTAAGACACTAATTTAATCTTTAATCTTTACAATGGCAAACTATATATATAAAGTTACATTTGCTTATAAAATTACAAATAAAATATTTAATATGAATATTTAAATACGAAATTTAATGACGATAGACGAAATTTCACTAGAGAAACGCCATTTTATTAATACATTTTTATTCGCATTTTAAAGTGGGAATAGTTGAATACAAACATGTTGCATGAATCATTCTCTCTTCTCTAGCTCATTCATCTTTGTCCATTTTAGGCAAAGAGCGTGATATTTGTAACGCTTTGTAAATTTATTCTACATTCTGACGATGATAGATAGTTGTTGTCGGAATTTTGTTCTATAAAAGCGTTAAAATTGCAGTCGTTCATAATGCCAAACCATTATAGAGATGAACAATTATTATAAATAATTCCTTGAATTTAAAATCGTAGCATTTTGTAACTGTATATACGATATTCTTTTATTAATACATATACATATATATATATATATATATATACATTTTAAGCATATCTTACAAAAAAGAATTCTACTCTCACGACATTTGAGCTATTCATCACGAATACGTCACGATTCGTTGAACTATATTCTTTTTTCGGTACCCATATTAAATTGAATTAAAAAATTATTTTTTATACTCCATTCTTTAAAATTTATTTAACTTTTTCTATATTAAGAATAAGCAATTACAGTAATACTTAAAACACTTAAGTTACAATACATTGTGATTATCAAGTATAACTTGATGATCATAATAGATTTCCACATATATACGATAGAAATGCACTGTAAATGGCATATAAAAGCTTAATTCTTAAAGTTTTATGGCAACTAGAGCTGTTACGAACTTCATTTCTGCAAATCATAACATAACTTTTCTTCTACAGTCGCCATTTTCAATCGGTTAAAGAATTCTAAAAGTAAGTAACGAAAAATTCCTGATAAACTCCTTTGTTTGATTTAACATTGAAATCATTTCAAAATCACAAAAATTTTCATTATAGTTTTTCAATTAAAAGTAAACATTAAATACGATTAAAAGCTTATATTGTCAAATAATTCGCACTGTTCAATAAATACCTAAGGTGAGCACGAGTTGCACGTCACAGTAAACCATGCTTCGAAATTACTTTATACGTTAAATTTACCGAATGAGCATATTGTATTAAGAAATAATTCAACTTTTAAATTTTGAGTCAACGAAAGAATTTTCGACCAATTATTTTCTGGCTAGCAATGTATATAACAAGAAAAAGTGTTGGAATCAGATCAAATTTTACCTTCCAGGTTTATTGCAAATCCCGTTTTGAAACTTTCTGAACCCAAAACAGTAAAAACCGATAGAAAAATGTCGTATGCGTGTGTGTGATTTTCTATCATTTATTATTTTATATTAATATTTCAACAAGTGATTATTGATACATTACTAATATACGCATTTCAATATAACAAAGGAATTTTTCAACCTAGATAAATTCTGGTTTAAGAGGTGTTATTTGACAGAATTTCAGAAATATTTTGTCTTTCTTGTATTAACTCTTTATCTTTTCGTGTTATTCTTGTTCATCGAACATTCAACGAATTTAGATGAAAAAATAAGCAATGGATACAGTTGGAAATCAAAATTGATGGAGTTACAATCTAGATGAAGTCCAAATTGGAAAATCCACAATCTGGATACTCATCTGAAATCTGTGAAAATAAAATAAAAATAATCAAGATTTTCATCCAAAATATTCAATTATCTAAATATAATTTTTAAGTCGATAACTATTTCTTTCTAAAAAAAAACAACACTTATATACGAAAGATGCTTTGGTTGCAGTCAAATTTACCGCTTTGAAAGTACGATTATTATGGAAAATTCGGCTTGATGCTCAATCGAGTAGCAGGAATACACTAATAATGTTACCACACTGAAAATGGGTGACATTATTAGTGTACAACTGTACTACTGTATCCAACTGTAACCAAACAACTGTTCTACTCCGAGAAGAAAACACAGCATTCTTTGAATACTTTAGGGTGGGTTTCCAACTTTCAGCACAAATTCTGAACATATCACGAAAAGTACCAACTTGACAAAAAATAAGCAAAAGAAAATTTACGAACAAAGTTGAAACCACCTTGATGATGATGGAGAGCCGGATGGATGAGGCTGTTCATCATCATGACCTTAAGCTATCATCCGAATGTAAGATGGTTTAAGACGTCAGCTACCATTCGGGACACACGATTGGACCCGAGTAAGCCACTCCAGAATTTTTTCTTGTGCGATCAAATCTGTCTCTTTTCATCCTGCCGCCTCCATTGCGGCCTGACATAATCTACAATAGATGTGATTAAAGAAAGGAAAAAAACAATGAAAACAAGTCGGATTATTAAAAGAAGTGCCAACTTTTCATGAAGAAGAGACAGGCTAAAACACAGTTATATGATTAATTAAAATTTATTTGAACTGTTTATTATAGTTTAATTAATTTTAAAATAGTTTTTAAATTTTTTTTATTAATATCAACAGGAAAATTTTCCCATTAAATTATTACAAAGCGGTCACCAAATCCCCTATATCTAAAAGTAGGAAATTATCTGTATGTCCGCACCACTTTCCATACAAATTAGGACACAGAAATGATGTTGAGAAGAATGTAAACTCAACATGCTCATCAGTGACTATAAAATACCTGTGCACGATAAATAATCTCTACGCTCCTTTCCATTCTCTACACAAATTATGGAAACATGGAAAATGTTCGGAAGAATATGAAGATAAATAAACTCCATGTTCTTTGTATATAATCTTCCATGTTGACGGGATGGAGATCATTAAAGCGGTACCTAATAGTTGTTCTTAATTTTTCGACAGTTGGAAGACAGTTGAGAAATTTTGCCACTCAAGTTGGAATGATAGCGAACTCAAATAGAAAGTAGTCTCTTCTATTGTATACTCATTAGTGTCCATCACTCGCATTCACAATCATACTTGCGCATACACACACATACACTCTCTAAAATATCCTACATAATTAAAACAAAGGTCAGAAACTAAAATACACAGTCTCATAAGTATTTTATGGGCAGAATGGTCATAAAGTACTTCATGAGACTGTGTAGGACATTACCATGAATAGAATCACCTTATAGATGAAGAATTTATTTAAATTTCACAGAAAATATACAGGTTATACTTTTATGTCAATTTTACGTCATTCTTCATATTCGTAATGAGAATTTATAAAAGTGACGTCAAATTGACGTATAAGACACGGCCAGATTTACAATTATTGAGCATCTAAGCTTTTGCAAAAGACTTTTTCTTTCCACTAAATAACGATAAATTTAAACACGCAAGGCTCTAATCCGTGAGGCACTAAGCTGTGTTACCAGACATACCAAGGCGTAGTAGAGTGAGGCCTAGGGCCTCACTCTACTAGACCTGGTAAGAGAGACAAAATCCTGACGAGTCAAAAGGAACACGCAACTTATATAAAATATTTCTAACATTAATTCTTCCATTTAACGATAAATCGAATTTATTATAATAATAAAAATATATAAAAAACATTGTTCCAGCGAAATGTAGGATTTATGATATTATCCATTAATGCCCGAGTAGAATTTTGATTCAGATAGATTTATTATGCTTCTACATATTCAGAAGTTTAACTTTATTATTCACAAGATATTGAAGATTTTTTTATCATTCGTTTGATTGATAACGCGTCAACAACATAAACTGTATGTTTGTTTGTCAGCCATCAATCAATAAACGTTATCACTCGATTAAATGTTTTTAAGACAAAAACAGCAAGGAAAAGAAAAACATTTATTCAAATTTATGCTGAACTTTTTTTTATTTTCTTTAAATAATTTTATTTTTAAAATTACAGTTTAACGGATTAACTATAAAGATACTGGCCCAAAGTCAGTTAATCACTGTAAAGATTATCTTATTTAAATAATTATATGCTTAATCGCATTTTTAAAATAATATTTTTATGAAGAAAAACACGCCAAAAACTCAGTTTACAATTTATAAAGAGAATCAAAATACGGCTATATGACTTTTGGATCACTCTTTATAATTTAAGACGAATATTTTGGATTTTATATACTTTTTACTATAAAAATATACAACAGCCGCTTGGTAAATTGTATTGCCATTTTTGAAAATTATTGAGCAACAATTACGATAGCGCTTACCAATAATACTATATAGGCCTACTGTATTTCTATACCCCGAGCGATGGCATAGATTTATTGCTTGATTGTGCAATTGTTATCAATATTAAAATAGAATATGGAAAATTTATGGTAAAATATACTATGAGTTTTCTATATGTTGAATTTTATAATGGCAACAATAGTTTCCTGATCAATTGTATGCTATAGTTCATAGAAATGATATTATAACACAAACACGTTATTTACTTTAACTAATTATTGTGTAAATTTTTGCTTACGTGTAATTAATACACAGTAGATATTTAAATAGTAAAAATGTGTAAATGGTTTATTGTTGAATTTTAAAATGTTTTTTAATAGAAATTTCCATGGAAAACGTATTCATTCTATTTCAGATATGAAAGAAGATTGAGATTTCTGTGCATAAGATATTCATAATTATAAGTTGTGAATTATAATCTTTCTCCTGATAAAAGTTCTCTTTTCACGAGATTATGAAGAGAAATGATAAACATGAACATGATCTGGTTTTTAACGAGATTTAAACCACGGCCCTCCTGATATTCAGTAATAAAATCAGATAAAAAAACAAATATAGACTAATTTAGTCAAATGATGATGTATGGGAGTATAGACCTAGGGAATATTCATATTTCCTATGATATGTTATGGAAGTGTGAACCCTGTGGAAGTCGTTACATATATTGTATGTGGCAAACGTTGTGTATCAACTGCAACATGGCGCTTTATACCCCTCATATTTCCCATGCTAAGTTATGAGAGATGAATATTTTTTATTTATAATTTGTTGAAAACCATAAACGATATTTGTCTGACATTAACCAGAAATCTGACACGAAGTTCTAGTATTTTTTAGGAATCCACAAAAGATCATCAAAATTCAATTAAGATTTTAATGGCGGAATTATTAGAAAATTTTAATTATGTCTTCATACAATGTACAGTCTACCTGTACAATCATTGGAAAATTGTACTTATATGTAAAGGAAGACTATCCTATGAGAAATTGTTCTATGAAGACATTCATATTGAGGAAGAGCTGGTGATGCTGAGAAACTCATAACGAAGCTTCAATTTTTATTAGCAGAGTACAAAAGACATTTGTAAGAAAGATTTTATAAAAAGAAAGACCCAAAAATAAAGTTTATCATCATAAGTTTAACGAAGACTCCTTTATTGTTTTGCCAGTAATTTAATAATAACAATACAGTATCTTTCTTCATAAATATCCCATGGACCCTGTTATCAACTTTCGTTTAGTCAGGAAACGTGAAAGAGAAATGTATATTGATCGTTGCATCTGTCGATATTGCAATGAGGCAAATATGAATAAATTAACAATCCTTCACATTGATGATTGTCTTTTTAATATTGATTGGAATTATTAATGAAAATCAAAGAATTCTTAAATAAAATTTCTACCGATTTGTCAAGTAAATTATTTTTGTTTTAATAATTTTTCTACAAAGTTATTTTTAAAATAAAGTCACTAATTTGGAAATTACTTTGGAATAAACATTTTCAAATTTATAAAATATTCATACGAAGAGCGATCGAATGAAGCGAGGAATTGGTGCATTATAGACTATATGAGTGGTCGGAATTGTGTTCATTATGTATGTACTAGACCCACACTGGATCAAGTTCATACATGAGGAACGATACTTCCACTCACATTTCCCATGTTAACTTATGGAAATATGGACCTATGAAACCTTTATATTTCATTATCTATACATTTGAAAGATACATATTCAGAACGAAATGATAAAAATTAACGTAGTTAATTGAGGTTAACGGAATTTTAATCACTCTGAACATGCATTTGTATGCACTAGTAATGCTTAAGCAATTACGAGTATATTATTGTTACTGGTGTAAATAAGCATGATAATGCTAACTAGCATCATTATTTTTCTTCTGTTTAACTATGATGATAAGAATATTGGAAACTTCACAATGAGTGTTTATCAATCTATGAGGCGAATTTCAAACATTATGTGACCTGTATAATAAATATCAAAGAAAGATAAGGTGTTAGAATGTTCGGTCTGTAATTGATTGTAAATGAACTTTGACTATTCCAAATTATGTACAATGTAGGAAATTTTTGACATCTTGTCTCATCATTAATGGCTACTATATTTTCTTTTGCAACCACATTATAATTAATCAACTTATTAAGATAATAAGATCTATAGTCCTTAATAGAAGAATGGATCCGTATTTCCATTAACGTATAAAAAATATTAAAAATGTGTGTTTTATGTTCATTGAATTTACATTTATTATTCTTTCTATGAATAAAATTAATTTTATGTGTATTAATGTAAGCTGCAATTGGAATGAGAGATAGCTCAAGACAATAAAATCTTGAGTTACCGTTTATATTTAAAGGAAAGCTAAGAGCTAATTTAGTTATTTATTGTGCTTTTTAATTAGCTTCTTTTGAGAAAAATAAGTAATTAGACTCGAAAAGTTTAAAATTTTACATAAAAACATCCATACAGAACATACACCAACATACATACAGAAATAACCCATAACTTTTTTTGTATTTATCGAAGTTTTAAAGTCCCCTGAATCTAAAAATGTAAAAATCCTGAGTCATTTTGTGACCGATTGTCATACTTTCCCTCTGTTATGTATAACAGCCGAGAAAGTATAAGAGCGAAAGTAATACAAAAGCAAAGCTAAAATAATTAAGAAATTTAGATTAAAAAATACAAACTTTTATATTATTTTCTTTGTTTTTATTACTACGAAGTAGTTTCTGTTCTTTTTATGAAACTTTCGGGATATTACCGTGTTAAGAACCGTGTTGCCATTGACATAATATTAGCTACAATCATAAAAAACAAACAGAGAATGAGCTGATATTTACACTTATGGACTCATAAAATTTATTACGATTTGTTCTCATTTCACGTCACATCACTTTTTTGTTACGTCATAAACAAGTTTTATATAAATAACCATTTTATTTTCTTTATTATACTTAACGCAATACTATGTTAAATACTGATTTAATGTGATTTTAAAAACTTAATAATTACAATTAATGTAATAAAACTGCTTCCACTTTGGAATAATAAAATTAATTTAAGTAAATTTTACAATTAATTTAATTTCTAAAAGTTAATACATCACAAATTGTTATTAAAATTAATATATGAAAACGTTTTTTAATATAGGCCTGTATATATAAAAATAACATTATTTTATAATTTATAAAATAAATAAATAAATTAATATATATATATATATATATATATAAGAGAATATATACACGAGGATAGAGGGAGATATATGTAGAGGATATATATGGGGATGTATATAGGTGACAGAGAGATACTTTGGGATATATACTGTATAGAGAGAGAGAGAAATAGAGCCAGTATTTACTAAAGAAATTAAGAATTAAGAAAGAAACACTTTCTAATATTTTATTTTATCTTTTGTAATTTTAACTACAATTTATAAACTTTATAAAGCTTTTTTTAATAGAAATATAGTGCAAAGTTTTAAGATTTTTATATAAACTAAACCAAAATGCATTAGGCAAACTTTAATGTAATGTAATACATTGATCTTAAAGTATGGAAATGTATGAAGAATGTCTGCTGTCTGTATGTAATTTATTAAATGATTAATAAATTATTAAAATTTAAATCGAATTTCAATTATTTATTTATTTTTTCTTCAATAATTTATTTATATTTTAATTGTAAAATATTACATTTTAATTCTCATGTTAAAAAACTTTTTTAATTTAATAAAATATTTAACTTTAAAACAATAAAATTATTTATTATTAAAGTAGAATTTACAATTAAATTAATTATTAAAAATTAATAAAGTTATATTAAATAATTATAAATTATAAAATTTATAATGATATATTTATTTAAATTTATGTTATTATAATAAATAGTTTGCTGATTTTAATGCTGTTATTATACTGAAAATTTCGAATAAATAAGCATGAAATACTGTTTCGGTGTAAATTTTTTTAAAAAAAATTGAAATTATAAATTTTATATCGCTACAGAATTTTATTATGTATACAGTTTGGCCTTGTTTTATGCGGGGATTGCTTGACAGTAGCTTGTTTATGACATAACAAAAAGTTCATGCAAACCAGGTGTTTACAGTGAGAATCTGTTGTACATTTAACATAGAACATTGTGTAAATAAGTATTTATAATATCTACATAGTAAGAAAGTATGCAAATGTCTGGCATTTATAAATATTCAGCAACGAGTTGCGTAACTTTCCCGGTAAATTGTTGAAATTGTACGTGGCGCCATCTGTTATGAGATTTTATTTAATAATATTTTTATATTATTAATTATTATAAAATGACAGAAAGTTTAATTTTCAGAGTAAAGATGAGTTTTATACAAAAATTGTAACTGCTGATAACTAATAAAATCATTAAGACCGACCCACTTCAGATAACGATAAATGACCTCGCTCTATCTCCATATAGTCTCGACCTTTAACCACCAAAATTTGACAGCAGCAATACCCCTAACAGCCAAACCTCCTTGCAAAATTTTAGATAATTTTCACAAAATTCCCAGGAACTATTAAGATTCAAAGTGGATGTACAAAAACGTGTCCCCCACACGCATTAACATCGATAAATACAGAAACCCCTTCAACATTTTGCATTTTTGATGTTTCAAGGCCCAGAGTCCAAAAATATAAAAATTTTGGGGGAAGTTTTTTGACTGATAACCATATTTAGTAAAAATTAAGCCAGAAAAGAATATACAGAAACTTGTAGACTTGAAAAAAAAATACATTGTTTTTATGGCTTAATTTTCAGCTATTCTCTAAATTTTGGTGTTATATTGTCATAAAAATATTCTATGATTCAAAAGTAAAAAAAAAATATTCAATTTTCTTCATAAAAACTAAAAAAGATGTATATGAAATTTAAAAATATGAATAATTTAATGATTCATGTCTACATATGTAATTATTACTCACCTTTAAATGACTTATAATTTTCTTATTTACATTCATATTGGATATGAAATTTTTATAATATTTTAAAATCAACTTTTATATATAAATTCTAATTTGTTTTATTTATAAACATTTATAAAATTTATTTATTATTATATTTTTAATTATTTACTACTTCAATTACAAGTTTTACTTATTAAAACCTCATTACTCAGATCCTTAATGTCAATATTTGGATACCATTAATGAATGTGATTCGATATTCTTTCAGTTTAGTAAATTATAAACTTAAAATTAAGAAATTTAGTTAATAAAATTGATTATTTTTCTTTAAATTAAAATCGAATTTTAATTTTTTTTTTTAATGTTGATTTTAATTTTCTTCCTGACTTAGTCAAAGTGTAATTTACAGTGTCTTAAATTACCATTTGTGAAATATTAAAAAAAATATTTCAGAAATTAAAAGAGGAATATTAACTTTTTACACGAATTAATTATAGATATGTTTTCTTTAATTAATTTAATTATTTTACTAATCTATGTTAAGATTTTTATATGTTTCGAGTGAGGGAAAACTGTTATTTCACACAACAACTTTGAAATTTTGGATATTAAATCGATGGTAAAATATAATTTAATATTTTAGCATTAGTAAAAAAACAATAAAATTTATATCAATCTTTATATAGGCCTGTTATAGATGAGGAAGGATAATCGAGAGTGACGTTTCTGAATGGATGCACAAACATCAAATTATTTCTGTTCACTTGTAAAGTTATCAATTTGATTTTCAAGAGAAGTTCTGAAAAAAGTTTTTTATTCTTTTTCATTTTTTACATTATTTTCTCTTAAAATAGATAACGAGAAAGCTGTCTAACAACTTTAAAATTCTGATATTGTCCTTGGGATTCTGTAATGTCGCTTATTTTCTAATAAATTCAACGTTTTGGTAAAGAAATTCTTAAAATTTTACTTCCTATATATCAAGTATTATGAATTATTTCGATATATCAATTCATTTAATTGGTAATTTTATACAGAATTCCAAGATATATATTATTATCTAACAGGAAGAAAGGACAATGTTTTAAAAAATGGCGAAGCTGGAACATGCTACTGAGTTAAAAATCGGGTTAGGACGATGATGATAATACAGTAGACCCCCTATAACACGGTAGAAAAGTTCCGTGTTGTACGAGTCACTTAAATACATGAGCCAATCACAGCCCGGCAGACGGGCTGTGATTGGCTCATGTATTTAAGTGACTCGTACAACACGGATTCATATAACACGGAACTTTTCTACCGTGTTATAAGGGGGTCTACTGTATACACATCAACCATTATTAAAATATAATTTCATAGTGCATGATAAATGTGTCAATCACATTTACATTTCATAATATGAATATAAACATAAATTAAATTAAGTTTCAATACTTTAAAATTGATCTTACAGATGGATTATATGCTTTTAAATAATAATTTTATGATTATTTCGCAAGTTCCTATTGAAAAATTAATTTCTTCTAGTTTAGAACATGGATTTCTTATTCTTAACAAAAACGAAAGAAAAAATAATTGTAAAATTATTTAACATTTAAATTAAACTTTAATTAAAATAATATAATAAAAATTATTTTTCGACTACTGACATTATACATATTTTCTTCATTCAGAAATTATTATATAAAGAAAAATAATAAATACCCAAGATGAAATTTTATAATGATTTTTATTTATTTCAATCAGTTTTTAATGTTATTTGAATTGCATTTTAATTTAATAGAGTTATTAAATATTTTTGTTTATAAATTCTAATTATTAAGTAGGAAGTTTGAGAAATTTCACACATGTTAAACACTGTCATGTTGATTTTGTAAACGAGTATTGATTAGTTTTAATGTTTTACAGTAATGTTTTAATGTTATCTCTGCTAACATAACTTAGTAAAGCTTAATAATAATCTCCAAAATTTATAGCAGCAGATTTTAATGATAATAAAAATAAAGATGTAGGGTGAAGGAGAAGGAATCACTAAGGAAGGAATAGAAGTGAGGTAAAGAGGAAAGGGGAGGAGCAAGAGCAGGAGGATGAGTAGTTTTATAAGTTCACTTTTATAACTTAAATATTTAATTTAAAATCTTAATAAATAATTAGTTATGTCATCTATGTGATACACATCACATAAACATATATACACACACATGCTTAAATGTGTTTATATGTTTATGTAAAATGAAAAAATATATAATAAAATTAAATACAGCTGACCCTTGATAATCCGACAGGTATGGGACGAAATGGGTGTCGGATTACCAAAAGTGTCCAGATTACCGAAAGTGATTACATATTTGGCATTGTTTTGCTAGCAATAGCCTACAATATTCTTACATTTTATGAGTAAAATGCTGCCTAGGTTAATATGGAAATGAAATACCCATTTCGGTTAACTAAAACATGTTTATTAAAAGAAATATGGAAGCCAATAAATGTACAGAACATACAGTACGTATAAGCATAAATAATACAGTACGTACAGAACTGCTCATGGAAAACACAAGAAATGTGTGTCATCGTGTAAGAATTGGGTGGGGAGATTCATGTCGGGACATCCTTCTGTGCAAGCAGACACGTAACGGACGGGGACTACGGTGACCTTGACGGGAAATGCGTCGGACTACCGAGCATGTCGGATTACAAAAGCGTCGGATTATCAAGGGTCAGTTGTACTTGAAATATTTTAATGTCTACCTAAGTAATTTATGAAAAGAAACTATATTATTCCAATTATTTTTCGAACTTTTTTGTTGTTTAGTGTATAGGCCATTGTATATTTTGTTAGGATGTAGTATCAAACATGATATTTATTTTAAAAAAATTTTGTTTAAAATAAAATGCAAAATTTTACAATTTTACGATCAATGTAAAGTTTTTATTATAGACAAGGTGCCATTTTTTCAATTCACTAAATTTATCGACGCAATAAAATTTTGATATTTATATCTCTTCAAAGATTCAATTCGTGTCGTAAATCATTTCTTTACTCATTTACGATTGCTCAATTTTTTTACGTTTGTATTATTATTTTTTATACATATACAAAAATATGTAAACGCTTAAACAAATATAAATTTCCAAATTTTTAAAATTTAACATTATTCTTTTATTTATTTAAATAAAGTAAATTATATATAACCGTCTCAACACTCGTTTTTTTTTCTTGCACGAGGTCTCTGTGACCGCATAATTATTTAGTGTAATATTAAAAATTAAATACCGAAAATATGTCTCTAGTGGAAGTGGTAATAGAAAAGGTGAATTATTAATATTTAAAACTCATTATTTATTAATAAAATACTTTCTTGTAGGAAAAAAGAGGTAATTTTTTCAGATAGAAGGAAAAAAAATCTGTAATTCTGGGAGAATTTGCGTGTCGTGTGAACACGCTTTAATAAATTATATTTAAAAAAGAATATTTTGTATAATTTAAAATCAGTTTGTTCATATTCTACATACAGACGTTCTGGGTTCCTCGCGCATAGGTTTGTTACAATTTTGGCTAAACAATTTGGCTTTACTATTATTTCATCTGAAGAAAAATACTCAATAAATCATTTTTTGCGAGTAATTTAATGCTGAACTGTTCTATTGCTTCAGGAATTTGTAGTACGTCTTGAATGTCTCGTGTCCGAAATTAAAGCAATATACACAAAATTTCGTGGCAAAAACGCAGAAATGAATGGCCCTCCATCGCAGTGAATCGTCCAAATGCTTTCTCCGAGGCATGCCTGATAAGCTAATGTATCAGGAACTCTTCCTCGCTGTTAGCGGTTCCAGTACACGATTGTCAGAAACCATTTCGCCGTGTGTATAGCACATTACATTTTGTCGCACGGGTGCGCTGCTATCGTGTCTCATCTGCATGACACTTGCATGATAAGATGGCACTTTGCTGATTTACATACGAGTTTCAGCTGCTCACGTTTTACATTGTTGATTTTACACACGTTTTGTGTTCGTTGCTTTAATTTTGGACACCAGCTTATGAACTTCGAAGTCTTGTTACTCGTAAATGATTCTTCAAAAAAGTTGCATGTTTTTTGATATAATCAGCCATTGTAATAAACTTTAAACAAGAGAATAATTACAGACACAACTAACTCTGCTTATAAATGAAAGTACAAACAGAACATGCATTGTGGTATGAAGACCCACAGGAAATTTAAATAAATATACTTAAAATATTTATTTATTAGTTACAAAATATAAAAATGCAATTTTTAAAATTTTAGGACACATCGTAAAAGTCATTCAATGCTTTAACTAACTCGTCCAAACTAATCTGAATAATATTAATTTTAAATATTTATATATGTTTTATGCTGTATTTTTATATTTACATTTTTATATCTTGTAATTAGAAAAGTAGAAGTCTTTTACATGCTACACAATTTAGGGCTTATATGACTTAAATAGATGATCTTGAGCTCGAAGGTATGAATGAAGATTATAAATTCGAGTATAGATGAAGATTTAATTTTACGTAATTTGGTCTTTGATTAAATATAAAACTCTACTTTTTATAGGAAATTAATCTACCACATAAACTATTAAAAGCAATAGAAATTTTTCAGTGGTATTTTTTATGCTGTCACTTACGGCATTTATGATGTATGAAACGAATTTAAAACTTCTAAGCAACTGAACACGAATAGGTTATTGAATTAAAATGAACTGTAATAAAAATTATTTATTATAACATTTAAGTTTTTCTCGTTTTTCTCTCTATTTTACGCGATGCTCAAAATTTATGAAACCAGAAATTATAAAGAAAAAACCCTAAAAAGCCCTAAAATCATCAGGTCCTTATCAAAATTAAAGCATTATTTTAATTATCCAACTAAGTGGAATTGTTTAATTTTGAAGTATTGTATATAAAATAATCAATAAGTGAATTTTTATTATAAATCTCGATGATGAGTTCTATATGTTGATGAGAATGAAATCAATATTCACTCCCTTGCAAACATCTGTTCTCAAATTTCCCATCAGCTCCATTAGAGTGCAGTCTTTCTGAACGAATGAATTCAGTAAATTATTAATATTAAATACTTTAAAAGATTTATTCAAAGAGAAATGAGGATCGGGAAATTTACTATTGTAATATTTCAACAGTTACAACGATATGACAAACGAGAGAACCATTAAAGAATATTTACTTTATTATTATAATATTTGCATAAAAAATAGATTTGGAGAATCTGTTCCTCTTTAGCTTTCACTAATTTCGAAATTTTATATTTAAAATCATCAGAATATTTTAATTTTAAAAATTTTAAATAATTTTATATATGTAAAATTTTTTATAAAGTTTTATTCTAAGGATGGTGAAGATCTCGGGTTCATAAATGTGAATAAAGAACTTGAGTTCTGATATATAGATAATGAGCTCTAAATTTAAAGATGGATTCAAGTTGTGCCCACCATTGGCCAAATGGATAGAACCACCGAACATTGGTCGTGGTTTCGCTCTTCGTCGACTGGTCTTTTCTCCACGTTTGTAACATTTAAACAAGGGCCAGATTTTTTAAAAGAAAGTCTTCATGGGAGGTATCCCCTTCGGCAGATGGCTCATGTTCTACGTTGCCGTGTACAAACGAAAATAAAGACAAAAAATCATCCACCGAATCGAAATTATAATATTTTTTAAATATTCGCTGATTTACCTTATAAATTATGCTGTATATTATACTTTTTTAATGAAAACTTCAAAATTCTATGAGGTTTCTAAGCTTAACAATAACTAAATGTTAGAAAACTTTGTAGATTTATATCGAATCCTTTTGCTGATTACAACAAAAAGTAATCCTTTTTTTAAGAGAAATATTGGCAAATCTTCTTTATTTAGAAATAATAATCTTATTATAAATAAGACCAAATAAACTTATAACTTTTGCTGTAAACAAAATCATTAAATTGGAACATTTACTTATAAAAAAAGGGATATCAATTACTGAAATTTAAGAAGAAATAAAAGAATAAAAATTTGTTTGTTCGACTTGAAATTATTGATAATTCAAATAAATATTCATATTTTGTTGAAACATTTATTCTATTTTATTAAATATCTTATGATTTTTGAACTCATATCATTAATTTAATATATTCGATTTGACATTCTTAAACATGGAAGATAAATAAATATGCCGATGTGATGTTATTGTCATGGAGATCCTGGTTCGAACCCGATCCAGACTCAATAATTTATGAGCAATACGGGTCGGGACATGCTTCTTATATCCATGCTTTTCGATCATATTGCAGATTAAATTCACTCTTACAATATGCTGGTACCATGTCTTGATTTCCATATTCAAGGTTGCGTCGCTTTTATCTTCTCTATTATACATCATTTATAAAATTTTAAACATGGAAACAGTTTTAGAATGTAGAATAAATTTATACAATTCTAAAAAATGATTAAAATCTTTTCTTCAGCAAAATTTAATGTTATAATTTGGATACGGTAACGTAACACATAGGCGATCCAGCAATGGGATGCTTCCAGGAAAAATTTCTGACCCTTATTGAATGTTAAAAAACTTTAAGAAAACCCAGAAAACACGTGGCAAGTACCGTACGTTTGCAAGACTCAAACCCACAACAAGGGTTCAGGTCTTTATCCATTCGACTATTTGTAGGTCTCAACCAGGAGTGCCCGTATATTTAAGCACTTGGGGCATGTGCCCCTTCTTTCGTCTGTGTTCCCTTTTTCTTAATCCCTAGGCGGCCCCAAATTCCATTATCAACAAACAACAGAAATTTCATGATTTCTAGCCTATTCTACAAATATAAAAGAAACTAATGAAAGATTTTTGTACATTATCCTACACAACTTCCTCGTATGTTGACCAAAACTTGGCCTCAAAAGTAAGGACCATTTCTTGTTTTCAAAGCTAAGTTAGCCCGATTGCAACCAGTGCCTCCTCATGGAAGCGTTGACCCGACGTTAAATCATAGTTTGAAGCTTCTTGCATAATGTATGATGCCTTTTTATATAGCTTGTACTTCACCCCCTTGTGTATATTCTGCAGGTGCCGCTAGCCTCAACGTTATAGAACTTTGTTCTTGAATAAATTGTGCTCTTCATAGTTTCCTATATAACATTATCATCAGCAAAGTTGATACTTAAGAAAATTTTAATTATATCTAAACTTCTTTAATTTTTTATTGTGCTGCCTCACAGTTTACAAAACAAGAAAAGAATGTGAATATTGTTTTTTCAGAATTTCTCTAAGAAATCGTAAATACTTGAAATGTTAAAGTGTTATCTTCATTATCATTTCGAAATGATAAGTTCGTTATTTTCGAGTTTATTCGAGCATAATTTACTTACAAGATAGAAAAGTAACTTTGAAATGGTTTTTTAAACGGAAACGATAAGAGTACTTTCAATATTTCAAGTATTTATTACGTCTTCAGAAATTCTTAAAAACTTCAATATCCAGTCTATTTTTGCTAGAAATTGTAGTTCCTTTTGATGTTCAATCAATATATTTTTCTTATAAGCTGACTTTTAAAAGATTCTTCTCATATAATTTTCTATAATTTCAACTTTTAATACTTAATAACTTGTAATTTAATGAGAAAACAAGAAGAAAATTAAACATGTAAGACTAACTCAAAATCTTACATACTTCACGTCTTTGTTACTAAATAACAGAAGTTCAGATCTCACTCGGACTAAATTCAATTTTTCTGAATCTTAAATTTTATTTGGTGGATACGTAGTTTATATATTACAACTTAACAACTATATTGTCTCTTCTTTATATGGATTAACAGAATAATTCGTAATTTAGGATCGGATTAATGTTTTAAGGCAACGTAAGAGGGGGATGCCTCCTGGTAGAACTTTTATAGGAAACTAGACTCAATTTGGGTGTTAGACACGTGAAGAAAACTCGGAAAACTCCATTCGACCGACCCTTTGGTGAGGCGCGAACTCACTCTACCACTGATTGGAATTCATGGTTTAAAACACATTCCAATCATAATTGTAAATAAGCAAGATGTCTTTCATTAATAAATTTAATACACCAATAAACAATTTGTGTTCTAAACGTCCTTTCCGGTTTTCTTTTGTTGTAAAATTTATGCGAAAGATAATTTAAATGCTATATTTTTAAAGTCTTTAAAATGTTCTATTATTCCTATTTAAGAAATTTAAGGAAAAAACTTTATGAAAGAAGAAGCCGGTTACTTTTGTAACAAGTTGAAAATAAAAAAATAAAGTACTGACAAAAAGACAATTTGAGAAATGTGACTGAAGAAATAATTTAATGTGGTTAATTTCCTATGCAGCAGGAAAAAACTGTATATCACATCTAACAACATATTACACGATTATTTTTAGCTCCCAACTTTATTTTTCTTAAATAAAACGGCATTTTTTAATGATCCTACACGTAAACAGTACTGTGACCTCTCCTATTTGTAGGAAAAAAACGAACTTTTTAGATAAAAGGAACAACGTGCAGTCTGCACGTTTATCTCTTTCTCTCTCTTCTGTTAATTGTCTTTTACAGCGTTATTTGTTCTGTTAATTGTCTTGTAGAGGGATTAATTGTCTTATAGAGAGTTATAGCGGGTTATATAGAGTAATTAAGAGGGATATGTAGTGTGTTAGAGGTCTAGATGTATCACTAGAACGGCCAGTTTCGATTTTCTGCTAAGAATAAGACCTATTTCAGTTTTTTGTCATTAATTTATGCACTTTCATTTATATTAAAATTGCTTTTATCTCAGTATGATATACTACAATAATTGTAACATATTATAATTATTAAGGACTTCACTCTAATTATGTATTATAATAATTATATGATTACAGCCATTAAAAAAGAAATAAAATATTAAGAAAACTTAAATTTTTATTAACTTTCATCAAATCAGCAAATATATGATTAAAAAATACATTGGTAACGAGCAATTACTTATTGCGAAATCGTCACAATGTCAAATTGCAATTTTTAATCGTATTTTAATTTAAAAATAATCTTTTCATATCTGGTCTCGATTTTCATCTGCCTAACTCCGTTTTCTGACCGACGACAGTAGAAATTTGTAGGTCCGCAATTTGAAAATTGCAGCCAAAAAGATTACTTGTTTATAGCATTAATAAAGTGATAATAAACTGTACATGAATTGAAAGTTTATAAAATAGTCTTTTAAAATTTCTTACAAAATAATCTTCGATAAAAATCTTCCATTTTGATGAAAATAGATGTTCTATTTATCTTTTCTGTAATTACATTAATGATCTTCTACTTCCACCAATGACCTTCTGCAACTTCCATCAACGATCTTCTGCAACTCTCATCCATGATCTGCAACTTCCATAATCATGTAACTATTAGTATTGGTATTAGTTATTTAATTATGGAACTAATTACGATAAAAATGTTATATTGTATAATTAACTCTAGAAAATGAAGTAGGATCATGGAAATTGTTTCTTTGTTAAGATACTATTATCTACTATAATTGCATTTTAATCTCATAATACATGATATGATATTGATAACATAGCTCAGTTTTGTAGTGTGCTTGATTTTAAAGAATAACTCTATTTAATATTTTTATCGGGAAACAAAACGGTACAATTTAAAGAAATCTATACACCGTATGCGAAACGGCACTGCATACTATCCTGTAACAGATTTGCCAAAAATGTTGCAACTGTCATTTCAGATCCCACATAAAAGCAGAAGAACAAAGACGAAGTCCCACCTGGTTCCACAAATTATGATTTATGGGACTAGATGGGCAACAAATCTGGAGATTGCGCAGATCAAGAAAATGTAACAACGAGAAACAAATATTCCAGGAAACCTTAGTTGTTTCCAGGAAAATGGCTGTTTGCAGCCGTGCCTTGAAAGACTACACACGAGGGCTCTCAATTTCCCAAGTGTATCGCTGTGCCGCAATGTTCCTTGTATCACTACTAAAAATGACAGACTGTCGTAAAAGATGGATTTCCGGAGCAGCAAGACAGCTGTGAAGATAGTGTGCCGATCAACAGTAAAGACAGGATTTAAGTGCTCAGCCATACTCTTTTGGGAAACGAACTCCGTAAGGCGGTTGTCCTATCTCCAACAGAACCAGAATTCTTTGCTAATGATAATTAACTGCCCGTCTGTAGTGGTGAAGTCGACTTTGTTTGCAATGGTGAACTGAGTTCTGTCGTAAGACTTCCACCTGTCTCTAGATCAGTGGTTCTCAACTGGCGTCCACATGGACTTTATGGGTCCATGTAACATTACTGGGGGTCCACATAAAAAATACCGAATTGGGGTTCACGGTGATAATTTAGTGGTCTATAGGGTAATTCTACTTCAGAACAATTGTTTTACTGAGAATTAAATTTCTATAGTATATATATTGTCAATTTCTTTATTACTCATTTCTTGCATAAGAGTTAAAATATGAATTATTTAAAATATTAAATATGTATACAACATATATATCTCATTGACAAAGGTCAAAGAGAGATTATAAAGCCGGAGTCTGTTAGGAGAATCTTATACCATCAGCGTCATGCCACTTACAGTGACATTTCTGAACGTTTTGCTTCAGTTTGTTCCAGATCTTGAAGATTAGGGAGGTACAAAGGTAATCAGTTTATTTTAACCCTAACCTTCAATTCTGTGCAATACTCCATCTTGACGGTAAGAGGTATTAAAAGTGCTAGTTCATAAATACAGTAGTACTTTTTCTGAAATTCAGAGTTTAGTATTAAAATATTTTTCTAATTTGAAACAATGTAACGAAAAAATATAAGGTTTTTTTCTGTGCAATGTCTATGGAGAGTTCACAAAAAAATTAAGAGGAAAAGGGGTCCATGAATAAAAAAAAGATTGAGAACCCCTGCTCTAGATGTTGGACAAAAATATCCATTGCAGATGTTCGTACGTGTTTGACGATCAGACGATTATCTCTGCAAATGGTTTTCTTCTGGAGTCTTCAGAATCTGCCGTGCCTTGTATGCCCTCACGAATCTATTGCCCCAACACCTGCTCACAGTCAGGTGTGAAAGGCCCAGATGACGGACAATTTGGCTAAAGGCCATCTTGCTTTCCTTTGCCTAATGATACGCCTTTTGTCAAACTCAAACCAGTCATCTGCTCGTAAAGATTGACTGCGTCGAACACTACGCCCAGTGCTTTAAGACCTCTAAACAACGGATACACTAAAAATTCTAAACATTACACGATATACAATCGGAAAACTGTAATAATTTACATACCTGTATTCGAATTTTTTTTTTTTAAATCTTGACGTTTTCCTCACATAAAACATCAACATTTCATAAATTGTTTTGTTTACGGACACATAAAACAGCCATTAATAAATATAAGAATTTATGTAAATTAAACATTTGTCTAAATCACAGATTTTTAACTTCAGTTTATTTTTTCATTCGTTATAAAAGATTTGTATTCATTTATTTACATATATTATCACATTTATATACAAGACGAGTAAAAAGTATAGTGGTTTATATGTAAGGAAAATAAAGTTGGAATCTAAACAGATGCATGTGATTCACTTTCAGATAAAGTAAAACAGTTGAGAAACATCAGTTTATTCTCATGATTTATTTTCTTTCTGTCAGAAAGGATAGATGGATGTGTCCATGAAGTATATTTTATGTTTTTCTTCTATTGATATGTTTTGAAATTCTAATTACATCAAATCGAACAGTAAAAATGTATGTTAAAATGCAACATAATAATGATGATGGGCATTTTATTTAAAAAAATTAAGAACATTTAACATAACAAATGAGTAAAACATGTTTAAAATGAAATGCCAAGTACAGCTGTGATTTTTCTCATTTTGGAAGGTTTTCCGTTTTATAGAGGGTCGTTTTTTGTTAAAGCCTTCTAGAAAGTTGAAGAGAGAGAGAGAGAGAGAGATGTTGTAATGTTACAGTTATGTTCTAGCAAATGAACGTATTATCTAGACCAAGAGTGGAAAACCCGCAAGGAAAAATCATCTGGCACATAATGTATCATACGATTTCGATTTATCAACTATTTTTATAATCATCCTTTCGGTTTATCACCTGATCATTTTTTTAATCAACATTTTTATATTTATTGTAATTAAAGCATATTCCTTTAATTTATTTAAATACCGTTATTCAAAATCTAAAACTTTGGAACTCATAAACATCTTTAAAGGTAAGAATGCTTACTATATGGCACGATGGCTCAAAAAAGGTTGGCCATCCCTGACTGTTACAGAGAAGTCGACTAAGATCCGAACCCACGAGTTTAGAATTTAGTTGCTGTTAGGACGAAAAATTCTATTTCACTCAGTTTATGCAATTGATTTTGAAGAAAGTTTCCCGTTTCCGCGTTAGACAGGTTTTCAGATTGTAATAGTATTTTACATAACAAACGAGCAATTATTTATTGTGACATTGTCACAATGCCGGGTTGAAGTTTTTAATGATATTTTTAATTTATTTGATTTAAAATATATGCTCTTCTCTTCAAATTAGTAGTGGCTTGTCCCGTACATCATATTTTTCTTTTAATAATAGATTCGTGCCAGTTATCTATCTAATTTTTAAAAGTAATTTTGTGCTCGAGATTAAATAAGTCTTCCTTCGTAAGCTGCATCTCGATTGGTTGCAAGCAAACACGTGAGTACAAAATGGCAGAAATACAAATCGAAAGCAACGCACGTCGTAATTTCACCAGTTTTGAAAAGGAAGTATTACTGGGATTAGTGGGGATTACTGGAATTATTATAAGACAATGCTAGAAAATAAAAAGACAAAGCACAAAAGAGATACCTGCTTGAGAAGTATTATGTAAAGAATATAACCAGTGGCCGAATAATAAAACCGCCGAACACTTGTAGAACACAGTCGGTCGTGGGTTCGGCCTGGGCAACGGGTTGGCCGCGTGGAGTTTTCTGGGTTTACTTCACGTAAGTAACATCTAAATAAGGGCTAGTTTCCCATAGAGAGTGCTCCCGGGAGGCATCCCTCCTCGGATGATCGCCCATGTGTCGCCTTGCCATAAATAAATCCAAACCAAGAATTGTATCCCACTGATTTGAATGCTGGTCATATTTATAAATAGAGAATTGCGGTATTTACTATTTATTCCTGTAAATACTAAATAAGCGTTTCTCTTCTGTTGGGTTATTTTCTCTAACCGAGTTAAGTGTTTTGAGATTTTGGATAATTGTAATTTGTATTTTTACGAATAACCAAGTTGAGGGCTTGATTGATAGGATTTCCTAAGATAATTTGGCCCCTACTTAAATGTTAGACAAGTGAAGAAAACCGTGGTCAGCCCGTCGGTGAGGTCCGAACCCTCCATCAATTACTACTGTTTAGTGGTTTTATCCCTCTTCCATCGGTGGATAATACGTACCGGTACACCTGAACGTGTGGACGGAAAAAACTGATAATTCTGTTATCCACAAGTTTATGTATACCGATAAGTGTGTATCCGGCTTTACTGGTAGATTCAGCCATCTGCAGCATCCAAGAACTGTAAAATTAAAGTATTTTGATAGATATTTTAATTAATTCACTGTTTAATTAATTTAAAATCTCTCTCAAGAAATTCTAATATATTATTAGTAACAGGACTATCAAAATTAGATGTTATAAATGGGCTAACAAAATTCCTAAATGAATTCTTTACCTTACTTTCTATAAAAACAAGATACACATTCATCACTTTAAATATGAAAATTACATTAGAATTTCAATGTATTGTATCTGTTAATTGTACAGTACTTTAATATTTGCATAAGTTAACAATATTATTGAATAAATTAAAATTTTATATAAAAGATTTTATCTCAAGCTACATAATGTTTAATTTCGGTAAAACATCAGGTTATTATCCATTGACTGAAGCAAATGATAAGAATACGATTCTCTTTATTCGAAAGATGTAATTTGGCATCGAAAAATAATTATTAAGTTAGTAAATTACTGCTATTTTTGATATTTCTTACGTGATCTTAGAAGATAAATTGCTTTAAGTATAGACTCCCTAACGTAAAGAAGGAAGTGATACGTCTAAAAATAGCACTATTAACTTTTTCTTTACTTTCTCTATCATTAAGCATTGTTATGTGGGAGTTTTTCCTGAAATAAAATGTATTTTTATATAATTCTTTGTAAGGAAAAAAATACAGTTCGTATTTAGCTACAGAATGAAAATTTATCATCATCATCATCACTGTCGTCATCATCAACACATTAATAATCCATTTCCTTCGGATTTATATGTTACATACATATTTAATGGGTTTTTGTATTTAAATATGTTATAGAAATCCTAAAATATACAGAATAAAGCAGGATATATATTTCGGAAAAAAGAATTTTTCTATTACTTTCCGGCTGTTATATATAATATAGAAAAAGTATGGCCATCGATCAAAAAATGGCCCCCTAAAATTTTTACATTTTTCGATTCAGGACCTTAAAACGTCCAGAAATACAAACATTATTGGGGGGTTCCTGTATGTATGAATATTAGTGTGTGTGAAGGGACACAATTTTATTTAACCATCTCGAAGCTTAATAACTCCTGTGTCTTTTGTCGAAATTTTGTGAAATTTTGCAGGTTGGTTTGTATATTAGAGGTGTTCTTGCTGTTAAATTTTGACGGTAAAAGATCAAGACGGTGTAGAGATAGAGGGGAGCTCATGCGTCATATCTCGAGTAGGGTCAGACTTAGTGATTTTACTCGTTATTTACAGTTACATTTATAGTTTTATTTTAAAAACTACGTGCTAAAAACTGTGCTTTTTGCCATTTTATAATATGATAATAAACAATATAAAAGAATTTTTAAAATAAAATCTTATAACATATGGCGCCACACACAATTTTAAATCTATGCGGGAAAGTCATATATCTCGTTGCTGGATTTTTGTTTTTACTTTTAATTTATAATTAGCAATAATTACTATATTCGAGGTAGGGTTGTGTTAGGATAGAGGAGCGAGCGAAATAAATGATTGAAATCAGGGAAGAATTGCATTGTAGGGTTTTGAGAAGGAAGGAGACAAGGCTTTTTTCTGATTGAAGAAGTTTGGTAAAGTCCTGGTCAGCAGGACGCAGACACTAACTAAGTGGTGCTGAACTGAAAATGGGATGTGGTAAACAGAATATGGAACTATTGGAGATAGAGCTGTAGCAGCAGTTTATGTGTTCTTTTAAACTATTGTGTTTTCTTGTTGTAAGCGTTATTGTGATAGGTATAAATCTCTATAAAACTAAATAAACGTTTGTTTTGTGTCTTAATCACACAGTAACTGAACTCATCTTTATTTTCGTTCTTCGAAAAAACCAGTTTCCGTATGTCTTAAATTTCTCTTTTCATTCTGATGCTCTACAGAACGCATTACTACACCCGAAAATTGAAAAGTAGTTTATTTTGTTCCTTACCTTTAAGAAGGTTTTCACGAGAAAACACACGAATACTACTCTTTCCTACAAATAAATCTTTGCATTTCCATTATCTGCTCTTCTGTGTTGCTTTCACTGGAATAATTGTGTACATGAAATCTATGAAAAGGAAAATTTTGCTCGCAATCAACTATTGAAATATATTCATTAGAAAGGGAAAAGAAAAAAAAAAGAGAAAGAAATAATTTAAATAAATAATAATAATGGAAAAACAGGGATAAAAATTTTCTGGTTTGATAAAAGAAGTATTATCTGAAGGTTGGAAGAGAACGGCATTGTACTGTGTATTTTTTAATATTTTAGTGTTTTTGAGAATTTTTATCAGAGCCCTCAGAAATTAGACACTATTAATGAATAACAATAGCCCGAGGAGACACGAGTCAGCGTGAGCTAGAAGGGTCTATGTCTGTTAAAAGGGGTGGAAGGAAACGTGTGAAAGTTGACACTTGGATCCGATCTCTTTCGACTGTTTTGTTTTTTAAATTTTAAAACGTTTTTATACTATCTTTATCATAAATAATTTTATTGCTTTACGTTTTTTACAAATTTTATTACTGTGATTCAGTGTCGCCTTCATCCCTTTCGTCTGACATAGACATTTCCAGCTCAGGCTGACTCATGTCTACTCTTTCGGTGCTCGGACTAGTTAGACATTTGATATAGGTTTGTAAATAACTGTCGTACAAGTCCAGGTTTGGATTAACCACTATTTAATTATTTTAAACCTTGCATTACTAATTTTACGTAATTGATCTTAAACAGGTGTAAAATACTAAAAAAATTCGACAGAATAAATAATGAGTATAAAATAAGCCAATACTAACATACTTCCTAAGGTTCTTACACTATTTTATATTTTTAGTGAAAATTTACTGAAGTAAAATTTAAAAAATACATAAAAGATTTTAATAATAGTACGAGTCAACAAACTATCAAGTTATGGTTTTTATATTTTAATTATTATTTAATTTTAAGCTTCCATAGATAGCTAAATTGATACCTAATAGATAAATAATAGTAAGTACAGTACATTCGATGCACTTATCATTACATTATTTATCTATCAATTTAAATGAGTACGTGGATAAATGTCCGAGTAATTGGATTCAGAATAGTCGTTAAACTGTTGAAAATTCAAATGTAAAGGTACATTTTACCTAATCAAACTTTGAATAACTTTTCAAATCTGTCCGGCAGTTAACTACCAATTACCTAATGCGGAAGACTTGCCAGAAATAATAAATATTATGGAGAAATGTGTACCAGGAGGACTTTCTATATGAAACTGGCCTCTATTTAGGTGTTACAAACGTGAAGAAAAACCATAAAACTCCACATGGTCAGTCCATTGGCCAGGAACCAACCCACGACTAACCCTAAGCAGTGTTTGGTGTTTTTTTCTACTTAGCCACCAGTGCCCGAACAGATAAAACCACCGTACCAATGTACAGCACTTATGGGAAGTCGATTTCCCAGAAGTCCATATCATAAATTGAGATGATATTCCTAGAAATATATTGTTAATAGTGTATGATGGTCAACGAAGAATACGGCATTCAAACTGCACTTTAAGTCTTCATAATTTATAAATTAGTTTATAAAACGATCCGTCGTAAAACGGAGTATCATGTTTCCAATCAAAAATTCTGTTCATAAAAAGTTTTGGGAAGTTTTAGAATTTTCATAAAATGAAAGCTGGAAAAAAACATTTTCTTTCGCTCAAATTTTTTCTGTATCTTTGTAATAAAAGTTTCTTAAGTTTAAATTTAGTCATCAAACGGATTGATTAACATTCTTCCACGTTCGACGTGAGCATTACATAAAGTTCATAGAACGATCTTCATATTTACATGCTAATCAGCTTAGTGTAATTTAAAATATAGTACTTTCCATTAAATTTTAAATTACACTAATATTAAGATAAACGTGATGAAAGTTAGATGAAGAGAAGTGATGAACTGATAGGGGTTTCGAATGTTCAAAGATACAAGAAGATAAAACTTTGATGGTGTGATTACAGTATGAGAATAGAAAAAAATGTATTTTGGTAGGAATGCCGCGAGAATGTATTTTGCACAATGCAATGGAGAACGACTTTGGAGAAAAGTTGAAGCGGATGAAGGGTAGAACAACTTATAAAAACAGAAACGGAATGGGAATAAATATGGAAATGGAAAGAGAATGTAATTGGATTCGGACTGAACCTCGGATTTAACCTGAATTTGTTTTATATATGTTACACTAACTTCTGAATTTAAACAATGAGCACTAATGTTCTAAATTTGAATTTTACAGATTTTTCAATCGTAAAACGAAAAAGCCAATGTATCGCCTATCTTCTTTTCATAAAATCCATCTCAAAGAGCATTATATCACTCACCTGTTCGGTTTGTCTTCTCAATTTATTCACAAATATTTTACGACGATTTTATTTTTCTCGTAAATTTAAGGAGATTGTGTATAGTAATTCTTAACTATCTTAAATATCTTAATCACTAAGGATTTCTCTCACTTTCTCTAAGAATCTACAGCCTGACGTTTTTGCCTGTTTATTCTTTACGGGTTTTCTTCCAGTTTTAGATGGATCTCTCTATGAAATGAGTTTATTCAAGTTTCTATTTCAGTATGCATTATGCTATGAATCATGTCGAATGAGCGATCCATCTAAAACTGGAAGAAAATCTGATTAAATCTCATAAATATTCAAGAATAATTTGTTTTTGCTTTTTGTCTTTTTACAAAAATTGCATTCATCATTTTTCGACATTCGAACATCTTTCTTGAATATTAATACTATTTAAATTTATTTCGAATTATTTATTCTGAATCAAATTAAAAGTTTTTAATAGTTATTTCATCCATATTAGTGTATGTTTTTCAAAAATCATTTGAATATATAAAAATTCTAATTTCTGAAATTTCTCTTAGGAATATTTCCATGTATAATTTATTTTTCCTAAATAAACTTTTTCTTTTTTTATTCGGTTTCCTACGTAAACAACATAACTTATCTAGGGATATAGAGCCCCTACGGAACAAGAGGTTTCTGTAAAGTTGGAGCTGGGGCCTGCAGACATGGAACCAGAAGTTTTTGTGAAGTTGGTGCAAGAGCCAGTTATCTTCTTCAACTTTAACTAACTCCACTAATTATATATTATGCGGGGGTAACACATTTTCATGCTCTAATGCTTCGTGATGTAGTTTTCATTTCGTTTCTCACTTCAATAGTTGAAAAAATAAATCAGAATTTTGGTAAATTAAAGGGGCTGCTGGAGCTGGAACCGGAGCCAAATGTTTGATAAATTATAGGAGTTAGAACCGCAAAAGTTTCTTTCAGCTTTACAGTTCTGAATAAAGCAGTAAATTATTCTCCATTCTAATTATTACTTTCGTTTTCATTTTATGTCTGGGTAGTTCTAATCATTTTAATTCAATCTTTTTTCGTTCTTTTTATTACCTTTCAATTTATTCTCATTCCCATTATTTTCTAAACGTTTAATTCTTTCTTTACGTTTCTCGATTTTCTCTTTCCAAATCAAATTATTCTTATCTGTGACAGTGTGTTCAATCTTATTTTATATAAAATCTTTAGCAATTGCTTAAAGACATTGAAAGAAAGATTCTTTCCTTCGGAGTCATAATAAACTTTTCTCTTCGTCAACTCATTTTTCTTTTTTTCTTTCTTTTTGGTCTGAATGTTTATTAGAAAATGAACGAATTATTTTCTTTCCTTTACAAAATGTACCTTTATTATTCATTTTTATCTGTTTTGTTGATCAAATTAAAGTTCTTTATACTTATTCATCTGGAAAATAAGAACAAAATATTTCAAGTAATGAAAAATTAATAGTGAAACAAAACATAAAATGAGAGCAAATTATTGTACAAGAGTTAAAGACCCAGAGAAAAAATTTCATTTCATTGCGTCATAGAAATTCATCACGTCATCATTACCATTATCAATGTTATATACTTAAAATCAGTATATACGTTGGAGGTAGGGTGGATCAGTTTACCACTGTTCTTACAAACTTCTTAAAAATTGCTTAAAATGAAATACTGCTTTAGCTATAAGTATAAATCTTACTGAAGGGAATTTATCATAGAAGGAACACACCAGTAATTGACTATGACAACTTTATTATACACGGAAATGTATTTTCCTTGTATAATAAGGTTGCACTTTTAAAAAAATTATTAAAAAATATCCATAAATTACTCCAAAAACATAAAAAATTACATATAATTTTTTAAATATATATAATGCGCTTTATATAAAATACATCTTGATTATGTTTTTGTATATTATTACTTAAATAAAAATACTATAAGACGAAAATAAATAAAATTATTTGTAATTATTTCTTGTGTTCTATAATAAGTGATGAAGTTTTGTTGACAATATCGAAAAAACATTCAATTTCTTTCTTATTCTTGTAAACAGAGATAAAAACATATATCGAAAAATTTCTGTTGTTATCGAAGGAATCAATTTATTACTCTTTATTTACAATTGTGAAATGTTTTCTTCGCAATTGAACATCCAATAAATGTATGATGTAATAATGAATCATCTATGACATCATTCTATTATGAATGATGCGGTTGTCTACTACACTTACAAGAAGAACATAGATATTATCTGCGCTTTTACTAAGATTAAATGAAATAAATTTAAAAAATTCTGCAGAATCTTAAAAAACTTAATCAAATTTTAAATTAAAAACACTTAAATTTCAAGTATTGTTTTATGTTAAGGATATTCTTACAATTTAAAGAATTTAATTTATTAATTCATATTGATCTCAACAGAAAACGTTCAATTTTATTAAGTTTCTATTGGATTGGATTGACGGGGTAAGGCAACACATGGGCGATCTGCCGAGGGAGATGCCTCCTAGGAGGACTTTCCATGCGAAGTTGCCCTCTATGTAGTTATTTCTACGGGAAAATGGAATCTATGTAGGTGTTTTTGTGGAAAACTAACATCTATGTAGATATTTCTATGGGAAACTGGCCTGTATTTGGGTATTAGATACGTGAAGAAAACGTGGAAAATTCCACTGATGAAGCGTGAATCTACGATCAAATTTTATCCACTCGACTCCTGATAGGCAAATTTCTATCCACTTTTCAATATATAGACCTAATATTTTATATTGATTATATATATAGGCGCAAAAATAAATGACAAATTTAAGTAAAAGTAAATTGGCATGTACTGTACATGAAGTATAGAATTGTGGTGAAATATTAAAAGAAATTGTTATCAGCCATAATTATTCATTATGTATAGAGCTCTTCAGTTCTCTTCTGTTGGATGAAAGGAATCCATTGTTTTCTAAGTGATCTTTCTTAGCTATACCCTTCGTCATCTTTCTGATCTCGTCCCCCTCTCTTCCCCCACACTTTTCCCTAATTTCTCTTTCTCTTTTTAGTATGGAAGAATGAAAAAGAAACTCGTGAAGATGATAGGGATGATATTGAAAACTAGACTGAAGAAAGGAAGAATTGAAGATGCTACTTCATATTGCGAATAATTATGGATAATGATAATGAAACGTGAATGTATATAATGGTTTTTGATAATTCTATTGAAATTATCATTTCCTCAATTCAAGTTTTGCTTTCGTTCTCCTTCAGCAATTCTAAACAATGTGTAGCAGTAAAATGTAAACACGGTATTTGTTTTTATAATTATTTAAATTGAAAATTTCCGAGTGGAATGAGAAATGAACGAAGCGGAAAGTATAAAACGAACTATTTTTAATATCTTACGAATATTATAAACAAAATTGCTATGCTATGGACAGTAATATTTTACAATTTTAGAGATGCGTGACAAGTTTTACTTTGTCTTTTATATAAATTATTATCTCTCTTTTGCATATTTTATCTTCGCAGTTTTACAATTTTTCCGGGAATAAATTCGTTTTATTTTTATTATTTCTCACTTATTTCTGCAATTATTGACGAAATATTTTACATTTTAAGCTCGAATTTTCACATTAAGTAAGTCAAATAGTGAATTACGATTTTTTAAAGCCGGAATCGACGAAAAATTCACACTAAAATTTATTAAAATTTGATTCTGAAAATTGTAAATCTCAGTAATTTCTCTACTTGGTCATATTATGCAGTTAGAATACGAAAAATGTATGCAAAGAGAATAAATGTATGTATATTTTGGAGTAATCGAACTCAAGAATTTCGGCCATTTTTTTCTGTTTTGTCTTAATTCTAGTATTTAGTAAACTGAATTCATCAAAATTGGTTTAAATTCTATTTATAACTAGTGAAAATCATTAAAATAGTCCGCATTTTAAATACGTGTGTGGATTGCTTTATTTCTTTAGCAGCATTATTTAGAGTTTCACCCCTTTGTAGTATTCTTAATACCATATTTTCTCAGTGTTGTAACCTATTTTACAGTACACTTTTTAGTATTTTGATCTATGTATTATTCTTTAGACAGAATTTAATTAGGCTACAATTTTCAAATTTCAGACTTCTGCCGTTTGTCTGTAGCCCGTCCGTCCTTCGTTAATCTCGAGAACGGAGTCAGATAGATAAAAATCGAGATGATATGAAAACTTTAGGGCTGGAGGCCTGGATTAACTATATATGAACTTCCGGTCTGGACCGGAAATTAAAGGATTTTAACTCAAAGGTTTAACGAGAAGAACAGTTACGTATGAAAATCGAGACCAGATTATTTTAAAATTAAAATATGATTAAAAATTGCAGCCCGGCTTTGCGATAATGTCACGATAAGTAATTCCTCATTGTATTTGCAACATTTTACAGTATTTTATTTTTTGCAATATTTTATTGGAGATGTTTTGACTCCTTTGCAACATTCCTTAGACAAGTGTTTACTCTTTTCGCAATAGTTTAACCTTCTAACAGTATGTTTTTTTGCAATATTTTAAAGTTTTATTTTATTCTTTAGACAGTATTTAACTCTTTTTTGCAGTGTTTTTGCAATATTTTATTCTCTACAATATTCTCTGAAGTATTCTTTGAAGTAAAAATACAAAAGTAAAAGTATTAATACAGTATAACCAAGTACACAATTACGGTTATTTTACTGCTTGACACTATCTCTAAAATGAATTTGAATAAATTTTCTATTGCAAGAGGTGCATTTGATCAATTAATTTAAATGATAGCATCTTTTATCTGATGTTTTGGATAAGAATTTACATTAAACGCTCGTATAAAGTTACCATTCAAGAAATGAAATAATTCCAGTTTCTTCTCTTGACATTTAATTAAATTAGTTATAAACGTCTAGAAAAATCAATTAACTTAGTTTAAAAGTTTTAAGTGAATTCTTATATTATTACATTAAAAGTAAATCTTAAATATGCAAATTCATTGATATAACAATTAAACAAGAAAATAGCATACAGAATTTATAATTGACAAATTCAAATTTTATTTTATACTCATTCCAAAACCACACTCTGTACAGGTACCGTTAAATAGGAAATTTATACTAGTCTTAAAACGGGAAGGAGGTCGTAAAGCGAACTCTACCATATTCAACAGCCGTGTTTGCCTGATAATCATTTTATTTGAATTAATTTCTGTGTTAAATATGTTTAATTTTATGAAACGTTATAACAGTTATAAAGCATTACTTTGTACAAAAAAAACAAGATAATAATTTACATGATAGACCCCGTTTTATGACTGGACACACCAGTGGCCGAGTGGATAAAAATCACTGAACACTGGTAGCCTATCGTAGGTTCGCACCTGGTCAACGGTCTGGTCACGTGTAGAATACTCTTGGAGGTTATACACCACTTGGAGGGCTTTCTATTGAAATTCCTCCAAGTGGCACTCCCTTAGAAGATCGCTGGTGTATTGCGTTGTCTCACACCACGAAACTAAACCAAACCGATTTATCACCATCTATTTGATGCTTGCATAAATTTACTATTTCAAATATATTAAGTTATATTTCTCGTGTAACATCACTTTATCGAATTATGTGATTAAACATTGCCATTAGAGGTCCCAAAATAATCTTTTATAAGAAAAATGCCTCCAAACAAAAAATGTCAACACTACACGGGGCCCTCTAATTCAAATTCACTTTGGCCCCCTGAAAGATGACCAAACTGCCATACTGTTTATGACATTGAAATTCTGAAAAATTTTCGTACGAAGGTCTACAAGACCTTCGTACGAAAATTTAGTTAGACCTTCGTAACCAATTAACCGATTAAATCGTAATAATGTATTTAAAAAATTAAAATTAAATTAGGCAATTTTAAACTAATTTTTTCTGAATCTGAATTAAATCCAAATATATCAAAGCAAGAAATCACAAGAATACAAATTAATATATTATAAAATACAGTAAAACCTGCCCAAAACGGAAACTTGTCTAAACGGAAAAAATTCTTCGAAATGGAGCGATTTTCTATGTGAAAAAAAAGCCTGTTGAAAACGGAATCCTGCTAAACCGAAACAAGAAACTTCGGTATCGTGAATTCCGGTTTATGCAGGTTTTACTGTATAAATATGAAACTGCATTTTTTAATTTTTACATTTTGCAGTATTCCTTTATATAAATTGTGAAAATTCCACAGAAAAAATAAAGAATTTTATGTTACAAAATTTATACATTTCTTTATAAGAAAAATAACTTGTATATACCTTTTGTATCATTTATGTCACGTGACGTGTACATATTTGCAATGTCCGATTTGCTACAGGCAAAACTTCTAGCAACAGAAGATTAATGACAAATTAATATCAAAGTTTACATGAAAAATTATTGATGAAGTCATTTATCTTTATAAATAACAAATATATTTGATAAGATAACCCAAATAATATATATATTTATCTATTATTGATATTCTAAATTTTATTAAGTTGTATCCAAACATAAAAATAGAAATTTGTGGTTTATAACAAGATAAATTGGATGTTTCGAGAATGATAAACTTCCAAAAGTTTATAAGACTTGGCACATTTGAAGGGTATCAAGTTCAATGTGCATCACTTCAATGATTTTATAGCAAAAATTTCTTGATTTATATGTTATTTTGCGGTTTTTTCATCATAATTATGCATAAAATGCATATAAAATAAATATTGAAAATAGTTTTTAAAATAATTCTTAAAATCTTTAAGATTTTTTCCGAGTGAGCCATGAAAATGGTGCGTATTTCAAGTTTTCGTGATTTGGCACACCAAGTTCGATATGTTTTGGAATGTTATTACTCTAACTACTCAATTTAGAAGCATAAAGCTTTCTGCAACCCTATTTGATGGCAAAATAAAACTACTTACGCATTTTTCTCTGCAACCTTACTTGGACATAAAACAAATTATATATATTTTTTTCTTTCCGTTCTTTTGGTCTTTGCCAATGTTATCTGTAAATTAAACAAATTTGTTTACGCAATTTTACGTAAATACAAGACTTTTTATCTTATAATTTAGATTTTTAACAAATATGGGTAATTAGAACCTTTTCCATCCATCCACCCATCTGCAACATCCTCCTCCTCTTTCTCCATCTTCAACATGTAAATAATGAAAAATTACAAGAATTGAGTTTATAGAAGTTTATACTTTTTGTAATATAAAACTTTTACAATATATCCTTTTATTAATTGGTTTAAACAGACCCAAAATATACGTATTATAACCTGTAAGACATCGAGTCATTATTTTAATCAAGTAAGTGTAGCTACACATTGATCCGAATCACTGTTATTAAGTTTATTTCTGCACGAATTTTATTAATTATATAATATAAAATTAACTTTTTATGTTTTTTATTACAATAAAAGCTTTCAAGTTTTTTTTTTACATAACGAATTTAAGATGTTGAAGCGATTGACTTGAAGTTAATATATTCATATAAATGTCTGTTATAAAATAAATTATTTTGATTTTTATAAAAATAATTAAAGATTTTTAATATATTTTAATAAATTAACTAAAATTAATTCTGTAGATAGTATAATTATCATAAAAATCTTTATATTTGTATGTTACACCAGTACTTATATACACGTAAACCTCTGTCCAGGGGCAAAAGATGTCTTTCCAGCATTACACGAGTGTATGCATGTGATGCAAGCTGTTTTGCCCATAAAAAGTCATGATGATGACTTTACCTAATATTCTAAAGAATAATTCTGCAGACAAATAATTCTAAATAAAGCTGATTATATAGTTAAACTTTATTAAATTTATTATGTGTAAATACTTAAATATTTACTAATTTAATATAAATTAATTATTACAGCGTTTATAATTCAGTAACGTCAGTAATTTCAAGCAATATAAATGAATCAAGAACGTATTTTATCCGCATTTTTTATTGAAGAGTATTGAAATTTCTCATATTTTCTTCTGTTAAAAAAATTATATAGGCCTAATAATTTATAAATTAGATTTAAGTATTAAGAATTTCACTCCAAATGGATCTGATATGCTGTTATTGAAGATATATATCATCATACTCTATATGAACCTAACAGGTTAATACTAGGCTTTACAAAGATGATTTATGATTCAATTCTTTCGAACGGCATATAACATCATACAACAAAGTACAATTTATTAATTCTGCCTTCATATATAAAAAATATTACACATAATTTAGATTTACGTATTCAATATTTTCTATTTTCTATCGTTAAAATTGGTAGTATTTTGTTAAATTTATATTTTATAAAAGTAAATGAGGAATTACATTAAAGATTTTGTGTTTAAAATAAGAAAAATAAGTCTAAAAGTTCATATTTCTGTTAGAAATTAGTAAAAATTCTTTATAAATTTAAATAAATATATATAAGAGTAAGAAGTATATTGAGTACTAATTACGTAACCTTTTTGCCGATTTAAGTAATGATCTATAAAATGTCGATTGTTAACTTAAAAAATGTAATTATATAAGTCAAACTGTCTAAGAAATAGGATCTATTAATAGAAACAAACCAAAAAAATCGTAGGGGAAATCGCCTCTAATAACCCACTCTGGATTACTTCCTGTCTAGAAGTTAGTGTTTTGAACAGATCGAGTAACTTGATCTGTTCAAAACACTGTCTTGTTGAAAATTAGGAAATGATACAATGATATAAACAATCTATTGATCAATAAATACAACAGATTCTTTCTCTACCATTATAATGCCTTAATTCTATTATAATATCCATAAATATAGATGTTCGTATCGTATTACAGTATATATAAACATTATTCTAGATTGTTTATATCATCTTGTTTCCTAAAAATACAGAAGAAAAAATTATTTAGATTATTCCTTGAAATAACGCAATCTTTCGATTTTAAACATAGATTAACCTTTATTACGTTTGTTTGTTTGTATACGGCATCGCGACACGTGAGCGATCTGCAAAGAGACGCCCTCTCGGGGGAACTAGCCCTTATATAGGTGTTATAAACGTGAAGAAAACCCGGAAAAGTCCACGTGGCCATCCCGTTGGCCAGGCGCGAACCCACGATCAGCTACCAGAGCTCACCAGTAGCCGGTGGTTTTCATCCATCCGGCTACTGGTGAGCGTAATCTTTATTAACAATCGCTGTTCACAACAATAAGTATTGGCGGTTTAAGCAAAGTAATCTTAAGCATTTGCCTAAAACCTATCTCTTTTCAGGATTCCAGATCCACGTAAGTATACGAGCCTTGCAGTTCAGTATTAGGTAAGATTCTATATCTTGTACAATACCAAATATCATATATTACGCATTTTACACTATACAAACATATAAAAGGGGCCTCGCAAGTTTACTCTTGCCTAGGGTCTCACACAACCTGTAACTTCCATTAACAATGACTGACTATTAATTACTATCCATTGTTAACATCCAGCAATTAGAAAGGATATAGAGATGCTAGTTAATTACTAATTATACGTTTAAATAATATATTCAAATGATAATATTCAATACAACATCCGAACATAATGTTTAATATTTCATCTATTCACTACAATACAACCAGCAATTACATATTGTGACATCATCACAATGCATGGCTACAATTTTTTATCGTATTTTAATTTAAAACTAAGCTTACCGTATGTGGTCTCGATTTTTTATCTATCTAACTCCGTCCTCGAGATCAAGGAAGGACCGACAGACAGACAGCTCAAATAACTACAAATGTTTTGAAATTTGGTAAATGTTTTAAAAATTTATAAGCACTTTATTAAAAAATTATAGTAAATTTTATGGCGTTGCTCATTATTCCACGACAAAATGATTAATTAACTCATAATTATGATGAAGAATATTTCATTTCGAATCCAATTATTCAAGCCAGATACCATTACTAAGCAACGGCTATACTCTCTCAATCAATATGTATGCATGATGTATACAAGGCTCTAACGTAATATTTGAAACATTAATTGTAATTTTTGAATAAATTTACTTTATTTAAATACTAACATTAATAAAATAATTAATTCTTTCTTATTTACCTGATGTCTCATGAAAAAACATACAAAGACAATGTTTTTGTGTTGCTTTGCATATCTTAATCAATTTCCTGTGTTCTAAAGATGTTTAATTATAATTAATTTACTGCTATTCTTTAAATTATAGAGAATTAAATGTAGAAAATCATTATATTTACTCGCGTAGGAACGTTATTATCATTAGGAACATCTTCGATTGTAACTAATGATAATAAAAATTTATAAGAATTAGTTCAGAACTATGAACTTTCCAAATGTGTTGGCGCCAGATGGTGAGATTCTTAACAAATAGAATGATTAATGAAGAAGTATCGAGAAGAGTAGAATAAGAACAAAGACTAATGGAAAGAATAAAAAATGACATAAAATAATCCAGCAACGAGTTGCTTAACTTTCCCGGCAACATTTAAAACTGCGTGTGTGGCGCCATCTGTTATGATTTTATTTTTAAAACTTTTTATATTTTTAATTATTATGTAATCTCAAAAAGCTTAATTATGAGAGTAAGGATGGGTTTTTATAAAAAACTGTAAATGTTAATAACGAGTAAAGTCATAATTAAGTCCGACCTTACTCGAGATGTGACTTACGACCTCCTTTATCTCACCTCTCCCCTTACCTTTAACCACCAAAATTTAATAACATCAATCTCTCTAATACGTGAACCTCTCTGCAGAGTTTCAGAAATTTTCGACATAAAGTATGGGAGTTATTAAGCTTCAAATAGGGTAAAAAATCGTGCCACCACACACACAACATCCACGCATACAGAAATGACCCGCAATTTTTTTTTTTTTGTTTTGCATTTCTCGAAGTTTCAAGGTCCCGGACAAGTTAGTCCAAAAATGTAACTCTTAGGGGGGTCAACTGAACAACTGGTGAATTATTCTTGGAAAGGGCATTTTTTGACCGATCGCCATACTTTCCTTCTGTTACATATAACAGAGCTGGGAATGTAATAACATTGTGATTAGACATCTTTTGACACATTCAGACTATTGTATCACGCTCCTTGAAAGAAAAGTTTAGGGAAACTAGGACGAGGAAGATATTTGAATGACATGAAAAGAGACTTCATATTAGCTATAAAAAAAGGAGAACGTTAAGAAAGCCGCACACTGCACACCCAAATCTAAGGTTTGAAAAAAGAGAGAACAGATTCTAATATAAGAAAACCTGTGAGAATAAATATTACAACTTCTATATTTGAATATTTTAAACAATGCTAAAAGTATGTAATAATTTTTTTCATTATTTAATTTTTTTTATTTCTTAATTTTATGATATTTGTATATATGAGCGTGTATAACTTCTTTCCTTCCACTATATAGATGTAATGACAACTATTATTAAAAATTACGGCAACTTGAATATCACTTCTTCATCATGACAAATTATACACTCTCTAAACATTTCGTAGTAAATTTATAGACCATAAAAGTAACTCGGATTAACAGCTGATGTTTAGAAAAATTTCAAATACAGTATATGTAAGCTGCTGTATTACACTTCTTACCATACACTTGTACATTATTCAGTGGCGGATCATGCATTAGGAGGGCCTCAAGCTAAATCTAATTTTGAGGCTCCCCCTTTTTAAAATACTAAGTGATGTTATCAATTCAGTTTAATTAATAAAACAACCTATCAGTCAATTGTTTCCTTAAAAATAAATTAGTAAATGTCTAGATGAAAATGGTATCTGTACCCGAAATTCGCAGAATGTATCTCTTTTTGAAGGTGTTAACTTAAGGTACATAAGTGTGTATGTAAGCTCGTGTATTTTTAAAAAATCTAACAAGAAGCGTGATTCCTATGTTTAAGGCATAATAATACAAGTTATACTTCTTTTAAGTGTCTAATTACGACCGGAATTTAACCTTCGGCCATAAGCTACACATAAGATTCCCTTCCTTCCTCGTTAAATATTGATAAATTTAAAAATGCGAGGCTTTAAATTTTATCCTTGTATAGTGAGACCCCTTATACACAAACTAAATAATACGTTACCTTATGTATAAATTCGTAAATTCGGCTCTGTATCTATATAAAATTTAATACGAGTATTTATGAAATAATCAAGATGATCAAGTCGAATTTTTGACAGGTTAATTAATTTATTTTTTCTCTTAAATATACTATATATATATATTTATTTATTTAGTATTTAAATCTAATTTTATGTATAGAAGTAATAGGAAGAATATCAATTTTCTAGAGTTGTCTAGATGGCATCATTTCAAGATAAATTGTTGAAGAGAAGAGAAATCTTTAAGCGTACTCAAAGGCTCCATTTTGAAGACAGTAACAACCAATGATCGGTTCTCCATCGACACTTGATCTAAGCCGTAAAGTTAGTAAAGCCTTTGCCTTTACTAACTTTGTGTAGCTAGTGCAGGGTAATTGACCTCAGAAACACTATCGATTACAGATTTAGGAAGATGGGAAAATTCGACCTCTTAAACGGAATTTGTAAAAGTATAGAGTGATACGTTTAGAAAATAAGTTTAGCTCATATTTTTTTATTATAATTTTGGATTTATTACTCGAAGAATCACTCTTAACAATTGCTCCGTAATGGCGTAAATAACTAACTATATCAGTTTGAATCATTAAGTCGTTAAGGTTTTTAGTCGTTTATCTTTTAAAATATCCAATTAATATTACCAAATTAAATATCGTTTTAAAAGATTTTAAAAGTAGTTTTGCTAATAAAGAGTCGGATATATATATATATTTTTAAATTTTATTTAAATCGATTAGAGAGGAAGGAAAGATGAGATTTGGTGTGTAGTTCCCATTCTGTTACGTGCATAAAAATATTCTAATATAAGAATATACAAATAATTACTGTTAAGTAAAACATCCTTCTACTTATTTTCATTAAAAATATTTAAATATATATATATATATAATTAATTTATACAGTTCAATAAGATGGGATTTTCGTGCTTTGAATGCAAGAAGCTTCTGGAATTTAAGAACTAATAATTTAATAATTTTTAGAGAGAGAAAATTATTTATACCCCGAAAATTTTTATAAATATATCCTGTAAATATTTATATAAACATTTATTATTATTATTATTATTATTATTATTTATTTAAGAATTTATCCAAAGTTAGAAAGTAGTTGTCGAATAATGTATGCATTAATTATACTATTTATGATCTCTTTAATAGATTAGTGATATTTTTATAAATATCTCAGTCCGATATAATAGGTAAAGAATAAAAGAATTAATAATAGTAATAATTTATTCATATTATTTACAATAATTAACATTATGAAAGTTCATACAAGATTGTAATTTAATAAAAACAATTAAAATTTTAATTTTCAATAATTAAAATTAAATTTTAATAAAGTATCTTAATTTTATTTCGTTATCTCATTAATACATTCACATAAAAGAATTAGTAATAATATTTTGTTGTCAAAGAACAACAATTTTGAGTCATTTCTTCGCATTTTTAATTAAATAATACTAATAAAATAAAATTTGATATCGAATTAATTATGTACATTTTTCATTGTTTTACTTACAATCTAAATATCTTATAATTAATTAATTAATTAATTAAAAAGGTCCTTTTGAGAGAGAGCCTTGATATAGACTCAAACAGGCCTAGAGAGATACCAAAACATTTCTATAAGATAGAATATATTAGATCTGTATATATAGAAGGGCCCAAACAGTCTTACACAATGTGTTTGGGCCCTAACAAGGCCCCCAAACGAATTATTTAAGCCTTAAATATTCTCTTCAGAACGCTAAATAAGCTATATTTATACAGGATGGGTAGTTCTAATGTAATTTTTATTTACATCTGCTGGAAGAAAATTTTAATATCGCTGTTATTTTAATAATAATAAAAAATATTTCAAAAATTTGATATATTTTTAAGAAGATATTACTTTAAAATTTAAACACAAAAAATATCCAACTTTTTTAGATTGTTTTTTGTATTTATATATTAGAATAAAGAAGAATTTCGAGTATTTACTTAGAAAAATCGCATATTTTATTTTATTTTTATTAAAATATATAAGAATAAATGCGATTATAATATATTTTTTTCACGATAAAAACTAAATATTTAAATAAATATTAATAATAATTTAAATCAATATTTTATAATGAAATATTTGAGAAAATTTAAAGAAAAATTATTAATTTTGTTTTCTACAAAAAACTTTTATATAAAAATTAATTTTAAAAGTACATTATCCATTGTTAATTAATTAATTATTAATAAAATATTGTAAATAAAATTATAATATTTATTAATAATACAAATTTAAAGATATATATATATATAACCTTTATGACCTTTTTAATTAATTAATTAATTAATTATAAGATATTTAGATATATAAGATATATATATATATCTGTCTTTAAATGCAGAGAAAAGCTATAAGTATTAATATAAACAGTAATATTATATTAATACTTTTATAGCTTTTCTCTGCATAGAAAGGTCAAAGGTCAATTAATAGATCTATTGATTGACCTTTGACTTGCGTTTCTACAAGTATCTTGAATGAAATTTTCCTTACAAAATGCATAAAATTCGTTTATGAGGACCAAACTTGATTCAAATGTCATTCGAGGGGGTGATCCTTCAACGATTCTTAATACATTAAAACTTAGCAGCATCAATTTCGTATGAAGAATTAATGCAAAATTTATATAAAATCAATTAAAGTGTATACATAAATTAATAATTTTAGTAAGTTTATATATTATAAATAAATTTTTAACATATTTCAAGCCTTATTTGAAAGTTTTAAAGATAAGAAATCTATAAATTCGATTTTTCTTATAATTTCCATATTTTCTGCAAATCTTTAAATTTATTATCAAAAAAATATGGAACAAATTTGAAGATAAAATAGAGAATATATATATATTTTAGAATTATTCTTTCCTTTAATATTTATAATATTTAATAACGCGTAGGGGAAATTATATTATTCAACAATTCAAAACATGGTTCATTGTACATAGAATAAAATGTCGAATGCACTCAATCAATGCTATTTTAAGGTGAATATACGTCGACGAATAATGGTTTTTTGGTTAAAAGTGAATGCAAATCACACACGAAAAATAAAACTTCCACAGCAAATGGTTTGGAATCGTTTCTGGAATTTTTAGAGATGTTTCTTTTGATTTTTTAAAGACCACTTCTTTTTTCCCATTATTTAAATAACAGATATTTCCACAAGGATATTATATATTATACAAAAAAATATTATATATATCATTCATTAAAATCTATTGATTGACCTTTGACCTTTGTATCTATAGGCTTCTTGAATGCATTTTACTTTTTCTGCTCTTATGTGTAACAGAGAAAAGTATGACGATCGATCAGAAATGACCCCCATTTTAACATTCTTTTGCACTCAGGGGACCTTGAAACGTAGAGAAATGAAAAAAATTTTTGGATTTTTTCTTGTGTTTATGGATGTTAATGTGTATGTGGAGGGGGACGATTTTGTTCACCCAATTTGTAGCTTAATAACTCCTGTGTCTTCTGTTGCGAATTTCCCAAATCTTCAATGGTGGGTTGTGTATTAGTGGCATTTATACTATTAAATTTTGCTGGTTAACGTCGAGGGGATGAGGAGAGAGAGGATAGTCACGTGTCATATTTCGAACGAGATCGGACTTAATGAAAATTTTAGTTGTTACTTGTATTTAAATATTTTATAAAACTCACTTCCAGCTTTAAAATTAAGCATTTTTTTACCATTTTACAATATTAATATAAAAATATTTAAAAAGATGAGACCTCATAACTGATGACTTCACACACAATCTTAACTTTTTTGCCGGGAAAGTTACGCAACTTGTTGCTGGAATTTTAATATTATTGTTTTTTATTTATTGCATTATATATATATATATGTTTTATATTGTATTATCTTCGTTAATTTTTGTTTTGTACGCTTATTACATTACATAATATTAGTTACAATAGTATAATAATATATTGACAAGACAAATGGAAAAGAGGAAGATGGTTTTGACATCCATGTCATAACTGACTAGTTTCTTTGACATATTTATCTATCCTAAGCACCCGCAAAGCGGAAGAACCAATCAACAGTTCACCTATCTGTGTCATCAGAACTGACGTCAGGAACAGATGCAATCGACATCCACCTCCACCTTACTTTTTAACATTTGTAAAAATCCACACTTGTAACACTAACGATTACATTTATCATTTAATGGAATTCTTGGCTTTAAAGAATAACACTTAATTTGAATATAAACTAAACTACGTAATAACACCATCCCTAATTATAATTAAACGTTTAAAAGTTAAAAAAATAATAATAAATTTAATTATAATTAACTTTAATTAAATATCTATTGTAATATTTAAAAACTTTCATAATCTGTTCGTTAAAAATTATACATAAAATGATTTATTTTATAATTATAAATTATTATTTTATTCGATTTTTAATAAACAGCAAAACCTGTCTAAAACGGACCCAGTACAAAGCTGAAACCGCTTTCGGCTTTGTACTAGGTCCGTTTTAGACAGTGGTCTTTTATGGAAAAATAAATAGTTTTAACTGGGTCCTAAATGGAAAATAAAGTTCAGAACGGAAATATTTGCAATATAAAATACTATTATAAGCCGAAACACGTTTAAAACTCGAGCATTTTGGGAACCCGTGTAAAGCGGAATTCTAAATCGTAATTAATGCTGCAATTTGCAAGTTCCAAACACGGCCAAATGAGTTACAGTCTATTATAATTATTATTTCTTTGTTAAGGCAAAATTGCATCGTGTGAAAGGTATCTATGATAACACCAAATCAGTGTTTCTCGCCACCCCTGTAGAGTAAAAGTATAACCTTCCATAAAACGGAAAAACGACCATCGCCCTCCGCTTTAGACAGGTTTTGTTGTATTTTATGTATTAAATTTCTGTTTATTTTTAAGAATTAAATAAATGAATTTGAATAAATTAATGATGTGCTTCCGAAGTTATTTTCAAGGCAATCAATTTAATTTTGTTTGAAGTTTTACTTTGAAATTATTTAAAAAATAATAATAATAAAGGATAAAAATTTCATTTCTTAAGGAATTAGAGCAAGTAATTATATAAAGTTTTAATTTATTTATATGCTCATACAAAACCTTGCTTACAATAATGAAACTTTTCAAAAGTACAACTCCATTGTGAAGATAAAGCCATTAACTTTATATTTAAACTCTAATTAGTAAATTATATAATGAAGATAATATCTAAGTTTTGCATTGAATACTTTTAATTTATTTTAAAGTATTGAGTAACATTATCTCTTCTTATTTTAGTGCCTTTTAATACGAAATGAAACGAAGCAAAAATATTAATTGATTATTTAACAATGAGAAAATAAATGAAGAAAATAGTAAATAATAATTAAACAATTCAACAATATTCGATAGTTCATGAATTGTTAATTGAAATCTCTCATTTAATTAGAATATACAAGAATTGGCCCATAAATCTCAAACGAATGGGAAGTGATGACAGTTCATTATTGTCATCAATACCTCCAACTTTTAATTCTCTCATGAATGTTATTTACTCGACGACATTGAGATGATGTACTAAACAAGATATAATTACAATCACTTTCAAATACATTGATATTTTCTAATTACTTAATCGATTAAATTATTTAAAATAATTTATTTTTATTAAAGAAATGTGAGAAATCCAAGCAAGACATTATATAAATAAAGAAACAAAACAAAAATTCAAAAAATTAGCAACTTTCCCGGCAAAAAAGTTAAACTTGTGTGTGGCTCCATCTGTTATTAGATTTTATTTTTTAAAATGCTTATATTATTAATTATTATAAAATGGATAGAGATGAGCTTTATAAAAAAAATTGTAAATGCTAATAACGAGTAAAATTTTCATAAAGTCCGACCCTACTCGAGATACGACACATGACCCCCTGGACCTTTAACCACCAAATTTTAATTTCATCAATGCCCCTGATATACAAACCGCCCTGCAAAATTTCAGAAATTTAATTAATTAATTTTATATAATGTCCAGACCATATTAACCAATATTAACCAGACCTTTATTGAATATTGAAATATTTAAATAATGGTCTAGTTAAAATTCTGGTGAAAATTTTTGAATTTAAATCGCGTGACTTCCGGTCTATACCTGAAGTTCTTATTAGTTAATCGGTGACTCCCGTTCCTAGGCTTTTCACATCCAATCTTGACTTTTATTTATCTAACACCGTTCTTGAGATTAAGGAAAGATAGACAGGCAGACTGACAGACGGACGACAGTAAAAATTTATAGGTCTACAATTTTTTCAAATAACAACCCAATTACCTTATATTGTTACGCTTTTATGTAACTAATTAAGGCAGTCCTCAACTTTCGGACAATTCGCAATTTCGTACATTCTCAGCAAAAAATTAGAAAAAAAATTTCGAAATTCGGCTTCGGTAACAGCAAAATATTCACTGTAATAAGTAAAAGTTTCCTACTTTTTAAAAAGATTTTATACTTTCTCCTTTTAAGGAACAGATTTTTCTTTATTATACGCAATTCTATTGTTCGATTTTCGTACGCAATTTCAGGAACTTTCATCCTCAAGTCGGAGAATGCTTGTATATACAGTAGCTGTAGGGAAGATTAAACTTTAATTAAAATAATTTCTACGTATTTTATCGATCAAGGATCAATTTTATATTCGTAGCAAATAAAGGTTTATACATAATTAATTGTAGTATTGTATAAAGTTCATTGTACATCTCCCATGACCTCTATTGATTCATTTCTGCAAACAAATGGCGTTGCATCTACGTTAACCATCTAATTGCAACGATAATTTCCCTTTCATCATTGAAAATAGTTTTTCTTCCATTCTTTTATAACGTCTTGACGAATTCTAGAATGGCTTTTCATCAGCAAAGTTAAATTATTATTTTATTTATTTATCAAGAAACAATAAAATATTTATTATTTTTATCAGAAATTCTTTCTTGAAATTTAAATTTTAATATTTTTCGTTGCCAAGAAAATTGGAAGTTTTTTTTAACGTTTCTTTTTGGTTTTTCAAGAGAAATTTCGAATTTAGGAATTAGGAATACGATTTGTTCTTGAATAAAAATGAAAAATCAATAAATTTTCTATTGATTATTTTCGAATTAAATTTCAATAAATATTATTAATGGGCATTTAGGTAAATTATAGGGATAATTATTGTATATATTGTTGGCTTTTTCAAAGATTTTTATCCATCGCATTTCCTCGACAGAACTGTGATGCTAGAACAATAATTTTACATAATCGAAATGACATATACAGTTTAGAAAATTTTAAGTTATATTGATAATAATAATGAGTTATATAAATTATGAGAGTTTCAACATGATGGAATCATTCCTCTTCGATGGAGGGAAAGGGATTCGGTTCCACAGATAAACACTTACTTTTCTTAAGGATAATTTCAATTAAAACAAAAAAATTACCGATAAAAATGTAAGCGATTCAGCAGTTTTGCAAGCAAATCAATTTGTCAAAGTCGTAACTGAAGGATGACATTTTCAACAACTTTAGAATGTTTTAAGTGAAAATAAATACTTTAATAACACAGAAATTCAAACTTTTACAACCGTTAACCAACCTTTGAGACACCTGTTTAATTATAGTTTTAAATTTTGAAATTTAACGATATTAAAATTGAGATTTGTGAAAGGTTAGCTCAGAAAAAATCCTATTTTTATAAAGCACGTGTTAAAATATTTTTAATAAAATATTATTACAGTAATATCAATATCGAACTGTATATGCAATAGGGTTTATATTATGGAAAAAAATCGATATCATTGCCTGTGACATCTGTACATCCATATGTAATCACATCCAGCAGGGAAATTGCTTCTGAGATTGTTATTCTTTCGCTAATTCTTTTATCTCCATTGACAGGACAGCAATAAATATGATTTTGGGAAGCCAGTGTGCTGAACGATTCAGGAAATTTCTACTTACAACTTGTAAACAATCAAACTACATTCTATTTGATCTCCTAAGTAGTATCTTACATTATTCATATATCGATAAAATTAATATATAAATTAATTTTTAAATCCATTCATTCTAAGAAAATCGCTTACATTTATGTTCCGTATTGTTATTTTATTATTAAAATGTATATTAATGAACATGATTAAAAGTTTTAATGATCGATCTTGTAATAACACTCAGCTAACGATTATCAATATCTTTAAAAAATTTTAAAGATTATTATTTAGATTAATTAATAAAATTTATATTTTTAATATTTGATCAACGAATACATTTTACGTTACTGGTGTGACGATAAGCTAATAAGAACAGCTTATATACCGTTCACAGGGCCTCGATAGGGATCCACGTTCGTGGGGCCCTATCCAGGTCCTGTGAACAGTAATATATGGGGCCAATGCAATGTGGGATTAAAGTGGAACCAATATTTCTAATGTCTGTGGACACATACATATTGCAATATGCATTGGCACCACATTCTATTCAGTGGCATGTAGGCAAAATGGCCAATTGTCTGGGCCCCCAATAGAGGACCCCAAACCAATGGTTTATAAGAAAACATTTCTCAGAAAAATTCCTCCGAAGAGAAATGTGTGCGAAGTTAACACTGTACAGTACATGGAGCATTGCTATAACACGCCACTGATTCTGTTGTATTTTTTTGCTAATTAAGAATAAACTTTATTTTTAATTTTATAATTTAAAATTTAATTTAATATATTCTGCAAGTTTTGAACATAATATTTATTTTGTTAATTTTATTCATTCGTCTGTTTGTCTATCCGTGAGATTTTTCAGAAACTAAACGAGTTAGGTATTTAAAATTTTAGATTTTTATGTTTTTAATTATATTTGCAAGTTTTCAGAGATATTAATAACTTCATAAACGAAGAAGATATTCAAAACACACAGATGAGTTACATAAAGACTTTTTAGCTATTAATAATCTATAAAATACAGTATAAGAAGTCTTTATGTAACATATTCGTTAGTATTGAAATTCTTCAGTTCGTTTGGTTCTGTTTAAAGGGTAACACTCTGACGTACAAATTAATGAAATAAAATAATATAAATTTTAAATTATTTAACTTCAGAATGCTGCTCAACAACCCTTGGATTGAGGAGAAAAGAAGAAGAACGTCAAAATTACCATAAATTTCTTCGAATTTCAGCTTTAATTGTTATTAAACAGACACCATTAAATGCAAAAACAGTGACATGTATTAATTGCGAACAATTCAAAATAATGACAATTACGAATTAATTAAGAATTAAAATATGAATAACTATCTAAAATTGTATTTATTCCGGTGAAAATTATAAAAAATTTTCTTCGGATGGACCAAGAATAAAGCTAAATGTCGATTTATTTCTTTTTCTGTATCAATTATTTTATGCAATTTGATCGCATCATAAAATTGATCGTACGTAAATTATTCGCGGAATAATTAATTAATCACATGGTACATTGACCACAGAACAATTTATTGCCGGACGATTAATTCCTTAACTACAGGCCATCAAGGTAATTTCTTGTATTAAATACTTCTGTTGAGATAAAAATATGATTTTTTTGTTGACTTCGTTGTAATAGTACTTTCTTCGCATAAAATTTTATAAGTATTGCCATTTGGATTGGCATAATATTGCTTACGTAACAGTGAAGAAGAGATCTTTGTATAACTCTTTGATATGGGTATTCAGATTCAGGTTTTGTGATTTCGTATTGTTCTTCGATTCTATACAATCTTTCGATAGTGAGGAGGAAAAGACATTCGTATTATTGCATCTAATAAGTAAATATAAATTTTTCTTTTTATCTCATGAGGCAGGAATACATATATGGGCATATTGCAATCCATTTTTCGTTTTCCAAGTTTGACTGTGCTTTAAACTTTGTTTACAGATAAAACACTTTTGACTTACGCAGAGTTCAGCTCAAAAATAGTTTTCTTTGGTTCTTTTTTCCCCTATCGGCACTAAGAGGACTTTTACTCCAGACCTATCGTGGTTTCGGCCAAACTCACAATGGGCAAGCGGGAAAGAGCCATGAAATTTTCCTGAATTGCTCATCCAAATTCATTTTCGGGTCCTCAAGAGCGAGCCGACGACTTTACCTTCTAGGCGAACATTAGCATTATTTTAATTTAAATCTATGTAATGATTTGAAATTAAGTTTTACGTTATTGGATTTGTGTAGAAATATTTGTTTAACGTCTGTATGACTACAAATTTTCTATTGCTGGGTACCATTTATAAACAACTTAACCCAAAACGACCCTAATTAATACTTCGGTCGTGCACGCCTATTATATTTGATTTAATATGTAAAAAATAGTAATTGTTATAGAACAACGCAGAAGTATGTTAACTGACATATACAGTAGACTCCCTATAACACGGTAGATACGTTCCGTGTTATGTGAATCCGTGTTGTACAAGTCGCTTAAATACATGAGCCAATCACAACCCGGCACGTGTGCTGTTTAGGGGTTACGGCTGTTTGAAAGGTTTTCTTCCTTAAAATTAATCGATTCTAGACTAATTTGACTCAACATTTCCAAAACACATATAATTTTTTGGGAATAATCCATATAAACTATGCTATAAACAAAAAATTGTAGGATTACTTACCGAGTGCGCACCGTTCGACGACGCAATTGCTTAAGCTTGTTTTCGTCGCGGAGCGGCTCATCGAACGGCGGGCGCGTTTCCTGATCAGCGAATATCGTGTTATACGAGTCTCTTTCAGCGTGTTATACGAACACGATCGCAATTTTTTCGCCGTGTTATACGAATCCGTGTTATATGAACCCGTGTTATAGGAGTCAACTGTATATTAAAATTATTTTAAAGAACAGTTGAAACTGATTTCAGACATGTCATTATTAGTGAATCTTGAATCACGAAGAATAACTGCTAAAAAATTTTATTCAGATTCTTAAGTCTAGACTCAAGGAAAAGAACTCGCTTGCATCAGAGAACATTTTTTGGTACAATTCACATGAGAGAAAACTTACATTCTACTTTGCATAGAAGAATAACCTCGTGTAGTGCATCGATATTTCTAGATCGGAACAATATACAGCATTTATAAAGTCAAGGATTGAAAGTTATTCTTTGATTTGTCCAATACAAATACAAAAGGTTTTTTTCTGAACAGTAATATTGCTTCAGGTGAACAGATTTTCCAGTCTGTTCACCTGAAAGAATCTATGAAAATCTTGAATTCTTTAAAAATGTCATATATGAAAACTATCAATAGCTACTTTGAGAAATATAAAGTTGTTAATATGCTTCTGATTCAATAAACTTTTCATATAAAGATGTTTTATTTTCTTAGTAAATGGGAGTAGAGCTCATCTCTATGATGGACTTTTGATGCTGCAAGCAAAGTAGTTTCATTTCTGAAGACACTTAAAAATTATGATTTATCGAGAGGACATATTGCAGTATCACGCTGTATTAATTAATTCTGTTACTGTCACACAGAATCAATTAATGCGAGTCAAGTGACATACCGCTCATAACCTTCACGTTTTACACCTTAAGAAAACAGACCAAATCGAACAGTATCCCTACATCGCTGGGTCTTTGTATTCCGTATCTTGTACTGTGCAAATAAATTGTTTGTTGTTTGCAGCGACAAAATTGCCTTAGTAGTGAGCTTTGGTATGTCTCTGCATGTTCCGAAATGTCATCTTGGCACACTTTGGAACACTCGTACGAGTGTTCCAAAGTGTGCCAAGGTGACATTACAGAAACATTGGTTTCTCGTAATCGGGATGTTTTCTGTTTCTAAATATGAGAGTTATATACCACAGAAGTTCGAAATTTTAGGATGAAAGATAAAACTGAAATTTCATTTAAACTAAAGGATTTTCTCGATAATTTCGGCGTAATAAGTGAAGAGCAGAATGAAAGATTTTTATCCAAGTTATCTTTATTTCATTTCTTCTATATTAATAGAATGTAAATTCGGAGGTTGATTATTATTGGTATATTAAAAAGAGAAAGAACAGGAGAGATAAACAGACAAGTAAAAAGTACATAGCAATATATTAGATTCAATACTTGATATTTTTCAACAAAGAATGACGAGGATAACAGAACTTTCTTGAAATTTTGTTTTAATATAATCATGCATTTTCAATGAATTCCTCCTTTATTTGTATTGAAAATTTTGAAATCTAGAATTGAGAACGAAGATGTGAGTGAGTTTTTTATTTTCATCGATTATGAAGAAAACCTGACGTGACATAAAAACCTGTACAGACAAAATATGCAAATCCTTATATTCGTTTAAAAACTCACGTCAATAAATCTGTTTGTAGACCTGCTTTTATTAAAATTAATTATAAATTAAATATTTTAATATTAAAATGAAATAAAAATCTATTAAATAAAGCAATAATTTTGTTTAATATTTTTCAGTTCTTAAATGAAAACGAGCAATTATTTATTGTGGCATCGTCACAATAAATAATTACAATTTTTAATCGTTTTCTTAATTTATTCAATTTAAAATATATCTTCTCGATATCAAATTTGTCGTCTCTTGCCCCTGTAAATCACACTTTTCCTGATAACAACAGAGCCGTGCCAGTTATCTATGTAACTCCATTCAGAGGAAAATTTTTGAATTGAATTCACGTGATTTTCGGTCTATGCCGGTAATTCTTATATGGTTAATCGGGACCGCCCTCCGTGAGATTTTTGTTTGGTTTTGACTTTCATCTAACCGAGATTAAGAACAGTCAGACTGTGGGAATTTAAATTCTACGATTTTTTCAAATTGCAGCCAAAATCTTTTATATATGCGAATGTACAGCGACGCCCGCAGAATATACAAAAGGGAGGGCACATGCTATAAAAAAGGGCATCATACATTATGCAAGGAGCCTCGAACACGTGGGAGCATGATTCAATGTCGAATCAGTGCTCCCACAAGGTGGCACTAGTTGCAATCGGACTAACTTGGCATTAAAATCAAGGAATGGTCCTTGTTTTAAAGACAAGTTTTGGCTCTCATACGAGGAAGTTGCGTGGGACAATGGACAAATATTGTGCATTAGTTTGTCTTATATTTGCAGAATGTGCTAGGAGTCATGGCATTTCGTTTGTTTGTTGATAATGGAATTTGGGGCCTCATTAGGGATTAGGAAACGGGAAACTCGGATAAAAGGGGATCACGTGCTCCAAGTGTCCCTGTTTACGGGCGCTCCTGCGAATGTAAGATAAGGCGAATCTTCGTTACGAATTCTTAACGTTACACATATCTTAAAAGGATAATGAAGATACATTTAAAAATATTTTTTAATGAATAAAATATAACATATTTATTAATTTTATTTAAGATTTTCAAGTTTTAATTAGTGAAATTTTGACTTGTAATAGAAGAATTCGATGTGTTATAGATGCGTCAATAATGGATGATATTATAATACAATTTCTTGCGATACAGGGTGAACCAAAGGGCAGTTAACTATTCGGCCACTCAATCTCACCAGGAGCGTTAGGCTGACGCTTAAGCCGCAAATACCATCCACTCAATTAATAATTTAAAGTAAACTTTAGAACTTAGAATCTTAAGTATAAATAGCGAACACTTAAATAATAAATATTTAATTTATGTTGATTTAGTTGTTAATCAGTCAGCCTTTATTAACTTGAGAGAACTTTCCTTATCGGTGGAGCAGGAATCCTTTAGATGTAATTATTAATAAAATCAAGTTTATCTTCTTTATGTCAGGAAATGAATGCATGTGTTTTAAATGCAGTAAGTTAGGAATAAAACATATTTTGAATTACCTATAAATACAATTGTATAAAATTGACATTGATTAGGGAACAAAATTCATAAATGAAATTTTTCTTTCTTTAGAGAATAAACGTTTTTAAATTGTAGAAGAAAGAGAGCAATGAAATTTGTTTCTCTAAATTGTTTTCATTGTTAAGGATATAACAAAATTACTTTCTATCATAATTCAAATCATAATTCAATAAAATTACTCTTTTTAAGCTTTTGTCATTTCTTAAATTTTATATCCTAATACAATGATCGGATTTCCTAACAACTTCTTAACGTCCTGTTCGAGCATTGGGTAGGTCGTGCAAAAGAGCCCTTTCCAGCTTTTTTTTTCTTGGATTAAATCTCATATATTATATCAAGCCCCAAAGAAACAGAAACTAAAGAAAGTGAGTTAAATCAATTAACGTTTTCTTTTCTAGATCCGTGTTGTATTTCTTCCTGTTTTTATATTGTAAGAAACAAACATTCGTTTCGCATTCAATAGGTAACACAACACTTGCAAAACCAATTTATTTATCTAAAAGTAGTATAAGATGCAGTATTTCTTTTTTTTTTTATCTGTTTTGGCACCTGCCTCTCTCCTGCCAGTTGTTACTTAGCAACTTATTGGCTTCGCTAGTCTTGCCTGTTTGAATGCGGAACGAGTATTTGGTTTACACAAGAAAAAATTAACTAATTAGTATTTTTTACGTTATTTTACTTCATTAATTATTTTTTTAAATGTTCTTTTTCAGCAGTACCCGGTAATTTTAATATATGTTTAAAAAATCTTATATAAATTAATGATATTTACTCCTAACGAAAATATTTGAATTGCAAGTTTCACAGTATAACCTGATCTGTCTTAAATGAGAATTTGAGATGATATATATAATTATTATTTACATAAAGCGTATATAAGGCTAAGCCCGCGTATTGGATAAAGCTAGGATTATCCGAATAATGTTAGTTTTAACCAATCTATTTGAAGAGCTCTATATCTAAATCACAAGCGGATAAAGCTTAAAGTTGACTTTATAATAATAAAAAAAAAATGGTTGAAGCAAGAATATAACTTAAAATTTGGGCTTATCCGGATAATGTCGAGTGTATCTACCATTATCTGTATAGAGATAAATATAGAAGGTCATAATAATAAAATTAACAAACATAACAATAGAAATAACTTTAGCCACTTCGTGAATAGTGGAAACAGGGCAATTAGTCCTCAGATTTTGAACCAATTTCTTCAATCTGGTGAATTTTTCATGCTTTTTCAAAAAATTTATGACTTATGACTTTTTAAAAAATTATGCAAGTTTAAAAAAGCCACTTTTAAATTTCAGAACTACATTATACGAATAAATACAATTGAATATAAACAAAAAAAAGGAAACAAGTCATGTAAAAACATACTGCTCCACTACCTTTATTCGAGGATACGTACCACAAAAAGATGCAAAAACATTAAATGCTTCATCACAGGATCTTTTATTTTATTTTTATTACTATGATCAACCCCTGGTAAACGTCATTTAAGATCCATCTACATGTCGGTATTCTGAAAATTACAGTAGGCCTTACTTGTTTTCGTTACTTGAAAGCTAAATCTACAATTTTTAGCTTTAAAGCTACTAATTTTTAAGATAAATCTGGTGCTATTTGGTGAAATAACTGGAAACATTTATTTTCATTCTTTTCCATTTTTATGTAATAGACAAATAATAAATTTTAGTTGATTCAAAAAACAAAATTCCGTCTTTCTCCGTCTAACCTGCATCGGATGGATCGCGGATTATCCGGCTAAATTTTCTCATTTTATCCAAAATGAGGTGGATAAAGCCCGAATTTTAAGTTTTGTTCTTGCTTCATCCATTCGTTTTCGCATAATGTTAAGTTTAAGCGCTCGTATCTTGGATAAACCGCGCTATATACGTATAACATTCAAAATTAAAATATTGTTCTATCGGTTAACCGTAGCATTATCCGCTTTGTGGGCTTAAGAATTATTCTTGAATTAATAATACAGACACAATTCAATAAACTAAGTCATAAACCATTCAATAGTAGTTAAAGTTAAATTTAGACTCATAAATTAAAATATTAATAAGGAATTCCTTACTTTATGACTCGTTACCATGTCCAATCCTTTCTACATAAATGAATTATGTATTATTATTACGGCCAAACAATAACAGGATTGATATACATTAATTATTGTTATATTTTTCAGAAATTTATAATTGATATGTTTATAGTTTGAAACTTCCTATCTATGAGGATTTCGAAATCATCGGAATACGTGTCACATGCAAGATGGCCCAACAGTCAGTTTAAAGAATTCTAAAGAATTCCTGTTAAGGACTTGATGACAGTCATAAATAGGAACGTTCCGATACTGCCGAAACCGATACCAGTATCACTACTTCATCTTGGGTATCAGATCCGGTATCGTTACATTCTTCACAGACAGGTAAGGTCCAGCTGAAACCGAATTTTGATGCCGAATCAGAAACTGAAACGAAATTTTTAACTATTTTCGGTTAAGCTAAACTTATATAAAACATATTGATGACCAAAAATCAATAAGTTTATTACATCACATTTTATTCCCAGAAACTATATATGCTTTTCCTTTCAGATTACTATTTATAAATAAATATTTAGTTAACCCTGTGTCATTCCCTGGTGGTTTTCTCTTTTTATATAGGCGTTACGTAAACGACGTACCGATCATATGGAACACAAAACCGGATATACGAAACTTCATAAAAACGATCAATAGCAATCCCTATAGGCCTGGACCAATTTGGTAATAAAGAAACACACTTTCTAAATCTAAACATCATTACAATAAAGAGATACGCACGAATGTATATGTTAAATCAACATCCCACCCGTAATAATCCTTTGCTACTCGAATTAACCTTCCAGATACAAAACGGCGGCTTTTGAAGACCTTATCACGAGAGCTTACAAATATTGCACAGACGTAAGGGATACGTTAAAGGAGTCGAACGGAATCAGAAACATAGCAGCCATTCACGGATACAACCAATGCACCATCAATGCCTTAGTTAATACATACAACCACAGAAGACTCCCCAAAAATATAAACCTCTTCCATCCATGACCACAACTGTAACATACAAGTTATTAGATAGCATCTTCAGAAAGGCTATTAGCGAGGCAACAAGCAACTAATGTTGCTTGTTGTCTCGCTAACGTCGCTACGCTACAATGCAGTTTATGGCTTATTGTGTAACGACAAAGGCCCAAACGATTTTATTACAGCCTCAAGAGTGCATAAAATACCGTTCACTCTTAAACCTATAGGCTCAGGAACGTCAATACGACGTACGTAAAGGAAAAACATCACAATGCTGGCTATTACGGCAACGGTTCCAGAGACTGTGCTACACTTCACGGACGCTAAACTCTAAAAACCCACCAGGGACCAATACAGGGAAAAAATTCTAGAAAAAATAACTATTTATAAACATAGTATTAAGAGTCCGTGTATTAATCATTGGGACTCTGCTGAGATATCCGTAGCGTAGAAGTATGTTATACACCAAGACAAGGTCAAAACTACACGCTAATTATTATTGTATACTAGCAGATAGGCCCGGCGTTGCTCGGGCAAAAGTAACGATAGCGAAGATTAAGATTATTACGTTATAGTCAACCTTTTCACAGTATGAAAGAATTGGGTTCCTCTGTTTCCAGACTAATTACAGAATTTTTAGGTGGGTTTAAAAATATTTCGATTTTCCGCAAAAACGAAAAAAACTGCATCTGCGTCTTGCACGTCGCTTTCTCTTAAACACTTCCATTGTTACGTAACACTTCCATTGTTAATGGAAGTGTTAAGACTTAATCCTGTCCCTCTCCCCCGTGGGGAGGAATTTCGAAAAATCCCTTCTTAGTGTGCGTTCTCGTGACGTACCCTAACCGTGTACCAAATTTCAACTTTCAACTCCTAACCGTTTGGGCTCTGCACTGATTATTATTATTACTTTTATTATTATTATTATTATTATCAACTCGTCTCGATTATATATATAGATAATCAAAGGATTCAATTCCGTGGAGTAAGCAAAAAATATTAATTTATGCTCTGAAGCCCATTTAGCATTTATTGTAATGAGTACAATACTTTCTATGTAGTAAAAGCAACTGGTAGGCGACACGACAGACTAAGCAGCGACGGCTCGAATAGATTTTAGAATGTTTCTGAATCTTTAATTAATAACCTTTGCTTTATATCATTTTCGTATTACATGTTTGCATAAAAGGCTAATCTTTGAAAGCCTTCCGTGCTGTAGCCTTTCTAGTCTCTTTTACATGTAATTAGAAGATATAAATAATTAATTCATTAAAAACACTATACAGAATAATTTTAAAGTAAATTATTTACAACTTAAACATTAAAATTTTAATTATTTTAAATCAAATATTTAAAAAGTAACAATGAGAAATTTTTGTACAAATTTCTTATTATTCTGAATATTTTAAAAATAGTTTCTTTTATAAATATAATTTTATAATAATTGAAAATAAATGAGAAGTTTAATGAAGTTTTAATTTTTGATAGTGATCTATAATAAATTGATATTAATGAATGCTGCATTGAGAATAATTTATCTTAAAATGACAAACTAAATTATCCCAAAAGCTTATCGAAGGAAACTTCGTAACTTCGATAATATTTAAGAAAATATGAAAATTTCTACATTAAACATTATTTAAGATCAATATATTGATGTTAAAAGTAGAAATTTAAGAATTTTAATTCAGTCTTTTAAGCGTAAAGACCTTCCGAATATATTTAAAAAATTAACACATTAACCTAACTAAATTCGAGTCCCACCATTGTTCCGTTCAATATTTATAAATAGGATTTAAAATTTATTTTCCCAGGTGTCAAGAAAAACCTTCTTTAATTGACTGTAAATGGTTTTTACTGCTTAGAAAAAGAATAGAAGAAAAAACAAAAATAAATACGAGCAAAAATGATTGTGACATCGTCATAATGCCGGGCTGAAAATTTTAATTTATTTAATTTAAAATATATGCTCGCCACCTCAAATTAGTAGTCTTATCCCTGTATATAGTTAATTGGAGCCTCCTGCGCATATCTAGTCTCGACTTTCATCGACCGAACACCGTTCTTGAGATTAACGAAGGACAGACAGACGGACGATAGCAGGGAATTTATAGATCTACAATTTTCTAACTTTTCTATTTAACAAAAAGCAAGAAAATCTTATAATAATTTTGATCATTAAATAGTAATCATTCTCATTCCTTATAAAATCGATTTAGTTAAGAAACTTCACTTCTGAAATGGGTTTAAACATTCGATTTAACATTATACAAAATTTTTCATCTTAATTTAAATAATTAATGACATTATCACTGCTATAAAACTAGATTTAAAAAACCCGTCTTAAATATTCATTACAAGAATTTTATGCAATTTTCTTTTAAAACTTTGTATAAATTATTTAAATAAGATGTTGCTTCATTAATAAAATGCATTATTAATACAGATCAAGCTGGAAGTAAACATCAAATAAACTACAAAATTTAAGAGGTTTATTGTATTTATTTAATATTATAAATAAGTAAATATAATAAAACTGTTAAAAACTAAAGAATTTAAGCGAATGGAATCATTAACATATTAATGGACCAGTCAATATTATTAAATTTTGATGTAGAAAGAGAGGATATAAAATTATTATAAGGATCGATGCAGTTGAATAGTGAAATCAGATTGAGTTCCCTTAGAGGATATCAATAGTGATCCCAAACAAATCCTTTTCATTATTTTGATAGATCACATTGCTTCCATTTGAATAGGGATAGAATGATTGTATGATTGATGAGGAAGGGATTTACGATTATATCAAGAAGATTGATGAATGGAGATTGTAGCCCGATATCAAATATGAATGGCAAAACCCATCTGGAGCAATTTGGAAATTTGATTTGGAATTAATATCATACCAAAGGCACTATACATAGCATCGAATTTCATTACGAGCACAAACGAAGTTACTTTGTATATATATTGGCCAGAGGAATGATTTCCTCATCTTTGTCCTTAAAAAATTAATTAAACTGTGTTGAATATTTGAGATAACATACTAATTAATTAAAACAAGAGTTTCAATACATTTTTAGTAATTTAAATGAGCAAGAAAAAATGTAAAGAAATAATTATAAACGAAGAAAAATGCTGCAATTTTTAATTATATTTTTAATTTATTTGATTTAAAATATATGCTCTCGATTTTAGTAGTGTCATTGCTCCTGTACATCATACTTTTCCCGATAACAACAGAGTCATGTCTGTCATCTATCTAACTCCTTTCCGAGATTAAGGAATGACAGACGAACAGACGGACAACAGTGAGAATTTATAGGTGTGATACTTGAAAATTACAGCCTAATAACTGTGCAAGTAAAACAACCATTCAATAATTTTTGAGTGAACGTCTTTCTGATATAAGTATAAATATTTAATTAGAAATACCCACCATTGGCCGTGAGGATAAAATCACTGAACACTGGAGATTGTTTATGGTTTCGCATCTCCAACTGATATAAGGCGTTTTCCAGATTTTTCTTTACTTGTCTGACACTTCAATAAGGAGAATCGCGAGACAACCTTACGAGAAATTGCAGTTTAACTTCATTCGGGCCCACCGGTGGCCAAGCGGTCTTCCTATCCTGAACACAGAGTTTGGTCGCGAGTTCGCGCAGCGCTCGGAAGAGTTGGCCACGTGGAGTTTTCCGGGCTTTCTCCACGGTCTGTAACGCCCTAATAGGGGCTAGTTTTCCTTAAAAGACTTCCCGGAAAGCATTATTCCCCGCGCTCACGTATGGCCAAAGCTTCGGCCGGCTCATCGGACGCATACGTCCATCATCGTTTCTTCGGAGTCATAGCCTCAGGTGGTGCATACTCCGTATGAACACAGAGGAACAGAATAGAAGAACTTCATTTGGGTAATCACATAATTCAGATGTTTCCGATGGAGTTGGAATAGAAGAAAGTTTGTACACTGTTCCTTTGTCTGCTCACAGATAAACACAGCCACAACAAGTAGGCAAACGTTTTATCAAACTTTGAAGTAAAAATGTTTTTCTGTTTTTTGGTGCCGAAAAGTGGCGTTACCCAGGTTTGCCGAAGAAAAAGAAATCGACGCTTGTACCTTCAGCTGCGAAAATCATGAAAACAGTCTTTTGAGATGCCTAATAGAGGATTTTCTGAAAGGTGAGGAATGGATCACTGCTAATCGATATCAGAAGATTCTTCGTCGAGTATTACTCGACAGAAGACAGAGTAAGAGAGTCCTTCTTCGCAATTACACGTGGCTTCAGACCGCATGTTCCAGTATCCAACGAATGTTGGAACGTAACGCCAAATAGAACAAATGGATGGGAAATTCTTCTTCGTCTCACCTACCATCATGATATAGCATGCTTCGACTATCTCTTGTTTGGTTTGTAAAGATTCACTTGAATATAACAGCACATTGCAATTATCGCTGTACATCGCAGCATGCATACCGCTGCAACGGAGTGATATCGTATAGATATCTTTAAATCATCGAAACAACGACAAAAATGCATCTATGAAAATGGAAATTTTATCAAAAAATAAAGAAATGTTTATAAATTTTTATCATGCTCGTTTTTCCTCTACAGCTCCGGATTTTCGTTACTTTCTGTATAAGTCATGTACTTTAAATGAAGTAACGTCTCTCACTTTATCAAAATAATATCTTTAAAGAATTTATACTTATATTTTCTAAGTACAGAAACTTAATTAAATATCAAATAATATAAACTCCTGCATGTAAAATTTCTAAAAATATATAAAATACCTTGTATTATTTGTTATATAAATTATATTTCAATAACGACTTTTGTCGTATCTGTATTCTTATTATTAATCTAAATTTATTTGATTCATTTACCTTAATTAGTCTCTAAATATAAATAAATTTAAAAATTTAAATTTTTATTATCTCCAAGTAATATTATTTTCTATTTCTCTTAAGGATTCTGTTAATTTATTTCACTGTTTATCCTTCAAATGCTCAATTCGAAAGGTAAACATATTGATTATAAGCCATAAGAGTCATACTTTCCATACTTTTCCCCAAGAAATCAAAACCAATTCCAATTCGCAATTTAAATTACTAAAATGCATCATTTTCTGTATCTAATGTAAGAAAATAATTTGTTTTTGAAATAGTTCTTTGATTTTTTAATATTTATTCTAATTTAGCTTTATACATAACATTATCATCATGCTCAGATAGGCAACTTCAATAAATTACTCAACCTTTACTATCACACCGGAAGTTCATATATACGGTTTCTGGTGCAGATTGAAAGTTCTGGGCCGGAAATCATGTGATTTTTTAAAATTAAAATAAATAATTGAAGCTCGGCATTGTGACGATGTCAAAATAACTACAAGATTCTCTTCATGTCAGTTCCCATGACAGCATGACGTAATTCTCATATAATATGTGAATTATGACATGTCCTATACACAAAATTTAAAATTCATCCATTATATGTATTGAAAAATATATTTTTTATAATATATTAATTTGTAATCATATTGATTATTTTATATATAATTAGACTCACTTCAAGCATAAAAATGTATAAAATCTGCCATTAAAAATACAATTTTTAATGACAATTTTAATTTTTTGATATGTTTTTAATTAAATTTTAAAAATTTAAATTAAAGCTATTTTTTACCATTTTATATAAAAAATAATTTTATATTTATTTTCTATAATTCTGTAATTTATTTTATTTAATATTTAATGCGTTAATATTTTTATTTTCATGTATTACATTTAACCTGAGACTTATAATACGAATATATAAAAGAAATTAATAATAATAATAAATATGAGTAGAAGAATAATCAATTTTTAAATTAAAAGAAATAATTTTTAAATATCGAGAATATAAATTAGTATATTTATTTTTAATATTTAATTCTAATTAATAAACATGTCAAGTTTCTCCTCATAATGCACACGATATGTATGGTGGACCGCCAATGTCTATATTTCCAGCTTTGAAATGTCATATCAATCTGGTAATAATTACGTCTAGAGTTGAAGATCCGCACTGAAGACGATTATACCTATGAACACCCGCTATCTGGATAGTCTTCATAAGAAATTCCATAACATCCTCTGTCGAAAAGATACACCACAGTCAGCCATCTTTCTGCTCAAAACTCAGTCTCTTTGAGTTTGGTTTGGTTTATTTGGTTACGGCAATGCGACAAGTGAACGATCTGTCGAGAAGTGATGCCTCTCGGGAGGACTTTTAGAGAAAACTAGCCCCTATTTAGGTGTTATAAACGTGAAGAAAACCCGAAAAACTCTAGGTTGCCAGCTAGAAGCTAACCCACGATCAACTAGTGTCCAGTGTTCAGTGGTTTTATTCACTCCGCATTGGTAGACTTCAACAGGCTAGAGACGTCCAACTTATTACAAAAACCTTTCCTGGGTTGGTCAAAACTTTATAGAAATTTAAAATATTTCCTTGCATTTCTCGGGAATTGGAAGGGGATCGTTACTTTGGTACCAGTCTTGTATTTATAGATTATTATTTTATACATTTATATAGAATAAATTGTAACTAATTCTTTATTTTTTCATATAATCCACATTATATTTACTTAAATATTAACAAGTATTAATATCAACCGTTTTAAATAAAAATTTTAATACAAAATTATAATTATTACTTAATTTAATTTATGTGAATATTTTATATTAAATAATTACTAAAATTGTGAAAATTATTTTAAAAAACAAATGCGTGAAAATTTGTGTAAGTCAATACAGTATATATATTGTATAAATATGTTTAAAAATCAATTTTGAGTGTTCGTCTGCATGTCGGAAAGTTTTAAAAAGTAGAATATTTAGGTCTGATACTTTATAATTTTTACTTTCCTGGCTGTTGTATAACAGAGGGAAAGTATGGCAATTGGTTTAAAAAATGAACCTCCGAAGATTCTTACATTTTTGGACTCAGAAACCTTGAAATGTCGAGAAGTACAAATAAGCTTGAGGTTTTCTCCTGTATGTATGGATATTGTCTGTGTAAATTTTTTCATCCCTTTTGAAGCTTAACAACTTCTGAAACTTTTGTCTAAAATTTCAGAAATTTTGCAGGGCGGTTTGTGTACAGGTAATGTTTTTAAAAATTTTCAGCAGTATGGCCTATTCCCTTAATAACTCCCGAATCAATCTGAAGACTTAAGGATAATGGTAGCAATTATTAAGAATTAAAACGAATAAAGAATGCCAGGAAATTCCAGCAAGAACATTAGCAGCTTTTTTTGTTATAATGTTTCTACTGGAATCTCTTACAACGTACGACGCGACATTTCTTATTTTGTCACATGTAATTTACTGTTTAAAACAGAACTTGTTATTATAACATGTTACTTATGTTACATAAGTAGGCTTGCAAGTTGAACTTAAACCGAAAATTTCAAGTACTGTTCATACTTTTCTAGTGTTGTTGAAAACAGACAACAGGACACAAAACAGCAAAAGTTTCTATTATCTCCAAGTAACAATATAATTAATAAAAATGGAATTCTTAAAAAATTTTTAATAATTTCTCTCCTACATTATATGTCAAATTATGTATATAATATATTAATGTATTTAATATTTTTTTTTAAATAAATGTTTAAAAATTAACTAAGAATTAATAAAATTAAAACATAATTTTGTAAAGTAATTATTTATTTAAAATTAATATCAATGTCATTCTTAATTAAATATAATCATCATAAAATTAATAATTTTATATTTATTTAGGAATTATAATAACTTCAGTTAAAGAAAATTAATATTACTTTTAAAAATTAAATATTTAATTATATTTATTTCAGAATTTAATTTAATTAACGATATATATATATATATTTATTTATTTATAGGACTTTAGGACCAACAATCATACAGATAAGACTGATTAATCTACAGTCACACAGACAGAAGAGATCAGTTTTTAGGAACATAGGACTAATAATACAAAATGGATGCATAACGCTGTACACCCACTTTGTGTTGTTTTAAATTAAATCACATATAGTTGGTTTTATTAGTAATGACAACACAACATATGGGCGATCTGTCAAGGGAGATGTTTCCCGGGAGGACTTTCTAAAGGAAACTATTCCCTATTTAGATGTTACAAACGTAAAAATCCCGTAAAACTTCAGGTTGCTAGCCTGTCGGCAAGGCTGCAAACGTGTGTTCAGTAGTTTTACCCACTTGGCCACTGGTGGGCACAAGGGACGTTCGGAACAGACTAAAAAAAAAGCACCGTCCTGATCAAAACGGTAGGTATGAGTGGGTTACGAAAGCTTTTCCACTTCTGTTATAGGGTAAATAAAATACCACTTGCCACTGTACTATTTTAACAATACAAATTGATTTACAGCGACTATTTGAACACTGTAGAACCAATTAGCATAATGAATACGTAATAGATTGCTGGTCTGTACAATTAAAGCAATGAAAAAGAAGAGATATTCTACTTCAGAAAATTTATAAAATTTTTAAATATTATTTTCAAATTTCTTAAACATAATTTTAGTCTTAAGTCATAAGTACCGATTAAATTAAGTTTTATTTGTTTCTTGCATTAGCTAATTAATTCTTGATAGAAATTGAGATATTTCAATTAATTCTGTGATGAGCAGACTTTCCTGGATGCGGGCTGCATACTTTAATTCTATTGAGTACCAACATACCGCCATTAGACTAGGTACTAAAATAATATATGTTAATGACATAAATTAATACTATTTTCATCTTTTCACTGATCAAATTTAGTTTGAACGTTCTTCGTCAGGAAGATCAGCTTAATTGGGTTGGATAATGGCACGAGACAGAAAACAAGGAAATAAAATCACGTTGCCAAAGACTCGGGTACCGCGGGTAGTTTATGACTGCATGTTACTTTCAAAAGCGTGTTAGATAGATGAAAGTCGAGTCCAGATATGGAAAGTTTAGGCACGAAGGTTCCAATTAACTATATACGAACTTCCGTGATTTCAATTTAAACATTTCCCTAGAACGGAGTTACGTAGATATCCGGCATGACTTGTTATCAGGAAACGTATGATGTACAGGGGCAAGACACTACAAATTTGTTGAAATGGAGAGCATATATTTGAAATTAAATTAATTAATAATATGATTAAAATTGGCAGCCCGACTTTGTGACAATGTCACAATAATTTTTGCTCGTTGCTAATAGTGTACCGCAAATTTTCATGTCTGGAAATGCTTATACATATCCAAAAACTTCCCTATATCCAAATTTTTATTTGGATATGGTTCTAGGACCAGACCTATGATAGAAATATCAAGATATAGAACAAGTAGGATCCAGATAAAGTCCTGGATCTCTTCTTCTCTTTTGATTCTCTTGGTGGTACCACTAAGCCCACATAGAGAAGATCAACATGACTATTTTTCTCAGGCTTCAAACGTAGAAAGGTCTCAAAATTTAGTGTATTATATTAAAATGTTAAACGAAATTGATACAAATTAAAGTTTTATTAGATAAGGGTTGAAAAAAATAGTTTTATTGATTTTATTCGTATATTTTTATTATTTTCAAATAGAAGAAGCTCTCGTATTTGTGATTGACCCAAATTCTATTTCAATTAGCCCTTGTCTCGGGATGTCTTTATAGTTCTACCCCACTCAATGGCGTGTTTTAAATTACACGAAGCATTATAAAATTGACTTGTATGGGTTTAGTCAACATTGTTAAATACAGAATAAACATATTTTTGTAATTAGTTTATTCGGCTGTAATCAATTTACTCTTAATTACTATTTGTCGACTTAAATTTTTAATTTTGCACTCTTCTAATTATTCTAATTAATAATTCTTTTATAAAGTATAAAAATCAGATTCAGTTAATTGGGGAATAATTTATTCGTTATAAATATGTAAGCATGTCTAACATTAATATAATAAAAGAACTAAAAATATTTACAAACTTTTACGACTAAAGACAAAAATCGTGTCTAATTCAGTTTACGTAACCACTTTGTTTTCATTATCACTAATTATAATCTATTGAATATGTTATTTACGTAACAAAGAATAAATTCCCATAAAAGTATAAATTTAGCATTGAAGATTGCAAAACAAAGTGTTTTCTTGACACATTCTCGTCTATATACAGTACTTGTTTACAAATTCATAAGCACTGTGGGGGTGATGTTGATGTTGGATGCCCCAAGGCTTTATGACACGCTTAATTTTTCTCCTTTCTGACTGTTCTTTTTACATGAAAAGAACCTCCCAAAAGGTCATCCTTTCAGATCACCCCAGAGCAAACTCATTGTTACTCCACTAAGTACGCGAAAACTTTTATGATTGTTTACAAGAATCGAATATATAACGAGTAATAATTATTGCAACATCGTCATAGTGCTGGGCTGCAATTTTTAATCATATTCTTAATTTATTTAATTTAAAATATGTTCTCGATATGTTCTCTCAAATTAGTAGTGTCTTGCTAAGGATGTCCTAATACTGCCGATACCGAGTACTTTTGTACTCGATACTTTTCCTCGGGTACCGGATCCGGTATCGTTACATTTTCCACAGACAGGTAAGGTCGGACCTAAAGCGGATTTTGACGCCGAATCATAAACCGAAACGAAATTTTACACTTTTTCCGGTTAAGTTAAACATTTTGATGGCCAAAAATCAATAAGTTTATTACATCACATTTTATTCCCAGAAACTATATATGCTTTTCCTTTCAGATTACTATTTATAAATAAATATTTATCAATAGTTAACCTTGTGTCAGTCCCTGGTGGTTTTCTCCTTTTATGTAGGCGTTACGTAAATGACGTACTGATCATATGGAACATCACACCGGATATACAAAATGTAAAGGTCGCCTTTGGCGGCCTGGGTCAAAGAAATCGCCCGACTGAGATAATTGCTCCCACCTGGAGCCGGGGTCATAAACGGCCGGAAGGATCAAAGGTGGAGCGTCCCCACTTAAGGGTCAATGTGTTGGCCACGTGCCGGCCAGCTTGAGAAAACAAAAATAAATAAAGCACGGACGCAAATGTGAGCTACGTCGGCGGGAAATAGGGCGGACGTCGTTGAAGGCTCTAAGAAGGGGAGGCACTGATTGGTCGCAGGAAGGAGTAGCAGGATCCCTTAAATTGGAAGGGTGGCAAAAAAACGAGGAGAAAGGGCGAGGGACCTGGTACGTAGCGGTCTCTAACAACAGGCAGACCTTTGAGGCGGATAGAGAGAGTGTTCTCCTCTTGGAAAGTCCTCTGGAGAAAGGTTGTTGTAGAGACGGACGGCCACGAGGTTAAGCCATCTCCGGAAGAGTGACTCGTGTTCCCAGGCCAGCTAAGTCGACGTGCTGCATCACAGCTTCGATACTGTAGTGTACGTAATGCTATTGCATAGTGTATATCTTTGTAAATATTTGTAAATAAACTGTATATAACTAATCATTGAGTGTGGAGGTGTGACTTTCCGACGGACCTTCTAACGGAACATTTGTAAAGATCACGAGACGAGTAAGAAGGATCTTCACTCAAAACTTTATCAAGTACGATCAATAGCAATCCCTATAGGTTAAAAATAGGCCTGGACCAATTCGGTAATAAAGAATCACGTTTTCAACATCATTCTATGAAATGGGAGATACGCACCAATGTATATGTTACATCAACATCCCACCCGTTATAATTCCTTGCTACTCGAATGAACCTCCCAGATACAAAACGGCAACTTTCGATGACCTTATCACGGCCTATTCAGCCTTCATTGTAATGAGTACAATGAAGGCCGACTGAATAGTAAAAACAACTGGAAGGTGACACGACAGAATGAACAGCGACGGTCGGCAAGATTTTCAGTTTCGATACCCTCGATACTGGCTGGTATTGATACATTAAGACCAATACTAATACCGGTATCGGTATCGATACTTTAAAACTACTCGTGATACCGATATTGATACTTTTGTGGTATCGGGACATCCCCAATCTTGTCCCTATACATAATACTTTTCCTAATAATAACACAGTCATGCCAGTCATTTATGTAACTCCGTTCAGAGGGAAAAGTTTGAATTGAAATAACGTTATTTCCGGTTTAGATGGGAAGTTTGTATATAGTTATTAGTGTCTCGTACTCCAAAGCTTTCCATATCCGGTTTTAGATTTTACCTATCATACTCCGATTTTTAGATTAAGGAAAAACAAACAGAGAGAAGACAGAGGGAATTTATGTCCTCAATTTCAAGATTGTAGCCCAATAACAATTGAATTATTTCACAATAATTTCTGCATTTTTTTAAAATACATATTATTCGCTAAAAAATCTTATTAAATTATTAAGTTAACGTTTTTAGAAATGCTTAATATATAATTCAATAGTGTTTTTTTATATTGTAAAAAATTTATAAGAAATCCATTATCGAAATTGATGTAAAGGTTCAATCCAATATTTTATTAATTATTTTGAGAAACAAGAAAAATGTTTGAGAAACAATTAATTTGATTAATGAAAGACTATAATTATTTATTTCACACAGTAGTAAATTATGTACTGTAGTCACGATTAATTTTTCTATAATTTTGTAATGAGATTTTGAATTAGACAATGGATTTATTCAATTCTAAAATCAACCGTTGAATTAACTGATTGCTTATGGAAATGGGAACAAATAGAAAAATAGAGAAATTTTCCTTTGTTTAGCACAGTGGATTTCAACCTTTCTGAGGCCGCTAATACCATTCATATACTTTTTGTTACACAGAGTATTAGCATCAATACATTCAAAAATTGATAAGCAATTCCATGTTTACTATTCTCAGAAAACAATGAAGCAATAAACTAATAAACTTTAATATATTGAATAAAATAGAGACATGGAATTATCTACGAATAAAGCAATGGAAGTAAATTTGAATATAGTGTTGCCAGTTGTAGTTACTGTTGCCTCTAACTTGCAAGTTTCGGATGTCAAAATTACCGCATTATTGCTTATCTTTCAGACTTTTAATAACATTTTTCTACTTTTCTATTCAACGTTCCGCGTATGTAGTAATGAGGTCTAAATATGTGTTTGAAAGTCATGTAATCTAGTGATAAAATGCCTTAAAATACAAAATCGAGTTAAAAATCGAACTAGGATACCGGGGGGTCTTTCCCCAAAAATTCCCCAAAATTAAATGTTTAAAGTCAACACTATGCATGGTGCCCCAAATTCAAATTTGCCTGGGCCTCATGAAGCTATAACTCGGCACTGATTTTAATCCTTGTTAAATATGTTAACATTAACAACTCATCTATGGCCACTCTAAAATTGTACACCAGAAGGGTTTATAGATTTACAATTATGAGTTTACTTTCTCTTCCTGAAATATGTGCTAATTTTTAATTTATTGATTATAATTTTATTTTAATTAATAAGGAATTTAACACACTAATCCTTTATGAACTTTTTATATTAGGGACGGAGTAAAACGTTTACATTAAAGTTTAAATATTCAATATATTTATGTACAATACAATACATAAACGTGTACATACACTTTCTATAAATTTCAGATATATGTTTTTATCAAAGCCTGAAAGGGATCAACTGTGGCTGGAACTATTCAACAATGCAATTTCGATATTCTTATTTCGGTAATGAATTTATAAAAGATTAGTTTGGGGCCACCAATAACAGAGAACCCCAGGAAGTTGCCCTATTTGTTCATAGGATAACGCACCACTGATTACAATAATTACATTATCAATTTATGTCCATTATTTATTTATATAATAAAAATTATATATTATTTGAAAATGTTTACAACAATTTGCTCTTATTTTCTCTTATATAAGGCTGCTTTTCCTTGTTCTTACTTCCTTTGTTTGTACTAATATAATCATTTTTCGTACAACTATACACAAAGGACCCATTTCATTCATTTAAATCTCATTGTAGTAGAAAGTAACGTTTGCTATATTTTGTATAGAGAAAAAATAGTAGCATTTTTAATTTATTTATAAGGAAAACACGTAATTTAGATGCACAATGAATACCTCTTAACAATTGTAAAGTTGAGAATTACATAATATAAAAATGTAATTTGTTGTTCACGTAGAAGAAAAATATAGAAATAATTTCTAAAATTTAAGTTTTTCTTTAAAAAAAAATAAAAATAATTTTATTAAAATTCTGGAAAAACATTTTTACGTTTTCAGTTTAATATTTGTTTTGAGTTGTTTCCTTTACTTATTTAAACTAAAGATTTAAAAACTTTTTTCTTTCGTTTAAACTTGCTAAGAATTGAAAATTTTAATAAATTTGAAATATATATTTTTTTATAAATTGTAAATTAAATATTATGTTATAAAAATAAATTAATTGTCATAATTATATCCATTCCTTTCATCATATATTAAAGGATTTAAGGTAAATAAATCATGGTTTTTTTATTGTTTTTTATGATGGTTAAGAATTTACTACAGTTAATTTGGAATAATTTATATTAAGATATATTATTTACAACTAACATATTATTTACTAATTAAATTATACATAAAGCATAAATAATTATAATTAAAAAAAATTTATAGTAGTATTTTGACGTGTAAATCATCAACAAAATAGTCCATGTATATTCAATCAAGGTCTAACTGAGTCCAACAGGGTTTAAGGAAAAAGGGCCAGCAGGGTCCCCTTCTATCTGGGACTGATTCGTTTCAGAGATAATTAAACTCCAAAATTTAGTCTCCTTATGTAAGAAAACTCGATATACATTAAAGTTTCTGTTGATATATGGAGTAATGTTCAAAATAACCACTCAGTCGGTTTGACGAAAAACACCAAATTTATATTTACAGTAAATGTACAAAATAATCCAAATTAGAGTTACAATTAATTATTCACAAACACTAGTCTGAACAACAACCGACTATTCCCGTACAAATTCGTCGAAAGAACTCCTTACGAACAAACAGACCGTCAATTACAAAACCTCCGAGTCAGGAACAAGTCCGTACTAAACCACGTAACGTCCAACGAGAGTGCTAGTTAGCACTTCGATAACGACGATCTTAATCCGATCCGATCCGATCCGATCTTCCCGATACGAATCCAGCCGATCCCGATACGAACTTACGATACGAGCTTCCGTTCCCGCCGAAACTACGGCTTAAATAGTCTCAACATTCGAATCGTCCGCCAATCAAACTTGAAAGTTTCCACAACGGCCGACAACGGTCACTTCCCGCCGGCTAATCGTCTGTCTGTCGTCGATTTGAAACACAACGGATCTTCTTACGGTCGTTTCTAACGGCCGATCCTAACGGCTTTTCCGTTATGAAAGTTCGTTATAATAAAACAGGGCGAAAATCGCTCGCCTAGCGATTCCAAACCCTACATATGGTGAAATAAATCTGTTATTATTTGTTTATTTTATTATATTCATGATTTTTGAAGGAGATGCACCATATTTGTAAGTGACAACACCTTATCTCAATTCTGTCACCTTTGTGATTGATATTCTCAACCATTTTTATGCTTTCAACCTAAAAACATTTCAAAAAACATAAATTACCTGTTTATCACATGAAAATTTGATTCCTAAAACAGAAAAGTATCATATAACATTACTTTTCTATCCATTATAATGAATACATAAGATTATTTATAATAATAATAATAATAATCAAGTGGTAAATATGTCAATACACCAAGAGCTTGCAAAGAAACACAAGTTATTAGACATCTACGAACTATACTACAATTACAGCTCACAGACAGTATTGAAAAACAACACGCACAAAATGTACTACGACAGAGATAAAACAATTTACCACGACAGACCAGACATCACATTCATTTACAAACACAATAAAATCACATACATTATAAATATATCCATTCCAAACAATCACAATATATAAAATACATGCACTGAAAAAATCAGCAAGTACACTGAACTGGCCCAGGAAATAGGGTATCTGTGGAGGATAGATAGGGTTCTTATTGTACCTGTCGTTCTCTCCTCTACAGGTGTCATACCACACACACACTACACAAAAGCCTGGGAACATTATACTTGAATAGAAACACATACATCACACTTCAGAAGGCCACTATATTGAATACATGTCATATTGTGAGAAAGTTCCTGAATACAGACACACACTGACACACTTATTTAATTTTTGTCCTGTTTTGGTTACTATGCCTTCACTCTGGACCGGCATAGTACCCAGCTACCGGTGTCAACCGTGTATAACTCACAAAACCCAACATAATAATAATAAATTCCTAAATATAACAAGCATTATAAATAATTCTATATTTTTTTTATTTAGTATAAAAATACCATTATTCCTATATTAAACTACTATTTACAAACTCTAGCCTGAAGACCTGAAGACTTTATCTATTGTAGCATACAATTAAAAGTAAATTTTCCCATCTTTATTTATATAATTAAATATTTTGATAACATTTTCTTAATGATTATGCATACAAGCCAGGAAAGTTTGTTTTGATTTGATAGTATTTGCATAAAAAAAATTATACACTGTATATATATATTTGTTCTCTTTTAGCAAATATAAATGAATAAAAATTAAATCGAAATTCTTTCATAAATGATCGTGACCAGAAAATATAAATAATAAAGAAAAAAAAGCTAAATTAAATAAGGAAAGTCTTGCAGAATTTTAGACTGTAGCTAGCAGCATCGCTGCTTTTTTCCTTCTTAACTTATCTCTAGAGACATTTACTTGACAACAAACGTTGATTTTATTTGACAAGTAAAATAAAATTAGACGTCAACAGAAAAATCCTTTATAGAATGAATAGAATAAATTTTTAAGTTCAAGTAATTATTATACAGAGTGTTCAGAGAAGAGAATCTAACTCTTGTATCTCTCTGGCCCTGTTAGATAAAGAAATGTGAAATTTTGATAGTATTAATAAATATAAAAACTATATTTTATTGCCCATTTTGATCTTTGTCCTTTAAAACTTTAGGATAAAATATATTTAAATACATACACCCAAATATAGTGTGTCCTGGAAAGACTCCTCACAGTTCTGTGTCTCTTAAACGTAGAAATTTGAATTTTGATAGTATCAATTAATCTAAAAATCAGCATTTTTAATGCTAATTTAGTATTTGAACTTTAATGATCAAATCGGTTGTAACATTAAATTTTGATTGGTAACGCGTATCTTGTAGCATATCATTTCGGTATATTTGATTTCAACACCATTGTACGAGTATTCTGCATTAAAAGTACTTTAAACAATATTCAACAAGATATGAGTTGCCATTAAAAATTTTAAGGTTATACCCGTTTTTAACTTTAAAGATCAAGGGTCAAAGTTTCAAAATATCATAAAAACGTTCAGTTTTAATTTCTATTAATTCTCCCACAGTTTCGAATTTCTACATCTACTAGAACCAGTGTATGGAGAAGGCCTACAATGGCCTTCCTGGGTGCCTAGCCTCTTGTAATGACAGTTGCAATACGAACGTGGCACGTTACAGGATCGTCGGTGAATGGTCTGACAGAACGAATTGATACCACGTAATATTCTCGACACTCTCCTGTTTGCTACTGGTGTAAGTCGAGTTGAGGTATAACTTGCAAGATTATATAATATTAATTATGTTTATAACATTCTTCATCTAATTAAATATATATATTATGTTTTAATGTAATAACATTGACGTTTGATGTTGCACAGGTGATTACGAATATTCAAATTCACATTCGCAGCAATCGCGCATGGTTATTGCATTATAAATTATATAACTTAATGAATAAACCATAAGATATAATAATTAAAATTGCAATAAAATTAAAACAATCTTGAAATTTATTAATATCTTATTAAATATACACAAATATTTATCTAAAAAAATTAATATTTAAATTAAAATTATTCAATTTTATATAACATTTATAAATATGTAAATTATATTCAAGAACTGTCACAGCTTTTAGCAATAAAAATAGTTGATTTAGTTGAATTAATAACATTTTTATGGCATTATTATTTATTGGCGCTGGTTTATAATTTGAATGTTAAATTTAAGCCTACGTTATTATTGTTTTACATTTTGTTACGGTTATAAAACCTTCATCACACCCCAGAGAATGCTAGTTTTATATTATCAAAATTTTTAAAAAGTTTGTATTTTTTTTTTTTAAATAATTTATAAATTCATTTATAAAAATGTATATTTTTAAAATCAGTTCTTACACATTCGTGTATATTATAATTATCATTTAGTTTAATAAAATCTATTTTAAAAATCTAGCAGCGAGTTGCGTAACTTTCCCGGAAATTGTTATAGTCGTTTGTTGCCATCTGATATGAGATTCTATTTTTATAATCTTTTTATATTATTAGTTATTATATGATGACAAAAAACTTAATTTTGAGGATAGGGATAAGCGTTAAAAAGAATCGTAAATGTTAATAATAAGTAAAATCTCCATTAATTCCGACCCCACTCGAGATAAGACACAAGATCCCCTCTATCTCTCCACCTGCTTGACTTTTAACCGCCAAAATTTAACAGGATCAACGCCCCTAATATTTAAATCTCCCTGCAAAATTTCAGAAAATTTCAACAAAAGGCACAGAAGTTATAAGGCTTCAAAGTGGGTGAACAAAATCGTCCCCCTTTCTCATACAAACAATCAAATATCCATATATACAGAAAAAAAACCCAACTTTTTCTGCATTTTTGTAGTTTCAAAGTCCTCTGAGTCCAAAATATAAAAATCTTGGGGTCATTTTCAGACCGATCGACATACTTTCCCTCTGTTACGTATAACAGCCGGGAAAGTAATACAATAGGTATTGTTTAATTTTAGAGATATTTGTGTATATTTGAAAGAAAATAATTGATTAATAAATAATACTTTATAATAAAATAACAAATATATATATATAAGTTACTGACGTTAGTTACTATATATATATATATACGATCATTTTAAGGATGAATTTAAGAAATAATAATTATAATGTATCTTGGTTAATTGATTTTCGCGCTATTTTATATTTAAAATGATTATTTATAAGAAAAAATTTTGAATTAAAAAATAAAACATCTATTTAATATTTTACGTTATATACGGTAAAACCTGTATAAACCGGAATCGTGTTGCAGCGAATATTTTATTTCGGTTTGACAGGTTTTCGTTTTATTCTGGTTCCGTTTTGGAGAGGTTTCTTTATATATATATACATTTAAAAATCTTTACACTTTATATAAAAATTTTAAAAAACTAAATTTAATATTTTATCTTAATATATTTAGAAATATTTTATATATTAGAAACCAGATTAATAATGATTTAACACAGTAATAACATACACAACTGAATTTTTCTCATCTTAAACAAGTTATACGTAATTTCATAATCTCTCAAGTGTAGTTTCTATAAAAATTGGTCACGCCAACTAACAATTTACCAAGAATGTACACTAATATAATTCCAAAAAAAGAGGCACGCACACTCTTCCCAAAGGGACTTCGTATTTTGTGGGTGTGGTGATGATATACAAAGTAAAAACTCCATTTCTACAAATGTCAAATAAAGATATCCAATAAATATCTATTATTATTATCATGACCTTACAGTAAGGCCATTCGATAGGGCTTCATATTTAAGCCGATGTCAAAAAGTCTGTTCAAAATTATTCATTCTGTTGCATGTCTTGTGTATTAAGAGAGAAATACTTTAAATTTTAAATATTATTCTAAAATTACACTGATTTTTAATATATTGAAGGCCTCAAAAACGCTTGCAGACCTTCTTATATATAATATAAGGATTTTGACATTGTTTTTTTTTTAAAATAAAGTAAGGCCTCAAGAAATTGTATTGTAAATAAACAGGATCTTGAACCTCTCTTGACCTTTCAAAGGTCAAGAGAGCTTCAAGCCTTTCTTGTCCCATGAAAGGTCCTAATTATTATCATTATAAATTTTTTCCAAGTGAAGGTTAAAAAAATGTCCACTTTTCCTTTCATTTTTAACTTAAAAAAATTATATTTAATTAAAAAAATACCTTTAAAATTTTCCAAACTTTAACCTCTAATCTAATTTTCTTAATTTAGAAAAATGTCATTTCTTAGAAAAGAAAAAAAATTAATTAATTATTGTAACTAATTAACAAAATTAAACTTTTAAGGGAGGAAATGTTAATTAAGTTTGTAATTAGTAAGATTATTATGTAATAATTTAGTTAGTAAAAGTTATACACACCTTTTTTGTAAGTTATAATGAGTTATTCCAAGTAATAATAATAAATAAAAATACATTTAATTATTAAGTATATTAGTTTCTAAGGCTGAAATATGAGTAATTAGTTGTTATTAACATGGTGACAGTGAATTTGATAAAACTTAATGGAGCATTCAACCAAATATGCTAAAATTAGAGAAACTAAATTGTGTGTTAATCAAAATGGAATGGTTTTTACTTTCCTGGTTGTTATATATAACAGAGAGAAAGTGTGGCAATCGGTCAAAAAATGCCCCCCCCAAGATTTTTGTCTTAGAGTTAAGAATTGAAAAAAAGTGGGATTTTTCAGTTTGTATGGATGTAAGTGTATAGGAATCTCTAACGGGGTCGATTCTGTTTAACCACTTTGAAGTTTAATAACTCCTGCGCCTTTTGTCGAAAATTTCTGAAATTTTGCAAGGAAGTTTGGGTATTAGGAGCAATGCTGCTAATAAATTTTGGTGATTAAAGGTCGAGGGGGTAGGGAGATAAAGTGGGATCATTTATCGTATCTCGAGTTGGATCGGTATTAATGTTAATTTTATTCGTTATCAGCATTTACAATATTTTATAAAACTCATCCCTATCCTCTAAATTAAGCCTTTTGCCATTTTTCATAATGAATAATAATAATAATAATAATAATAATAAATTAAAGTAAAATATAACAGATGGCGCCAGACACATTTTTAATTGTTTCTGCTGGTAAAAATTCGCAGCTCGTTGCTGGATTTTTATTAATTAAATATTGCTTATATTATATATAATTAATTATAAACAGAAAATTTGTATGTATGTGACTATAAATTTAGATGTAGTACATATATGTATTTAATAATATCATCATCAGTTGTTTAAAACTAATGATAAATGGTATAATTTGATATAGAAGTTATGTAAAGAAATTATATTTATCATAATGCCTTAAAGATTTTAATACGTCGTATTTGAACTTTGTTAATATGACTACCCACTGTGGAGAAGAGAGAGCACGTGTTATGATCCCGCGAGGAAAACGATCCCAGCAGAGATGGTTCATAGTGGAACCTGCATTATTCAATCAAAATTTGTCAGGGGATCCATAACTCTAAAAATGTCAGAATTATGGGTCCCTCTTGACAAATTCGTGTTCAAAATAGAATGATATAAATTTATCAAGGTGTGTATAGTACATTTTAAAATATTCTAGGATTAGAAATGGGATTTTAGAGTCGAAAATTTGAAAATATATAACAACATCTGAATCATAACTCTTGAAGTTTTTTAGCTGTTTGAGTTTTTAAATATGGATAATGGGGAGGGAGGACTCGTAATGATGAGATCTACCCATTACCTTGTTAAATGCCTTAATGGGGCCATCGTTTATCGAATTAGAGGTATCCTGACAGGATTTAGCCTGAATTTAACAACTGCCAGAGATTTTTAAATTTCCGATGACGTTAACGCTTTAGATTATTTAGTATTTAAGCATGGCTTTCATATTTGGGAAGGAGAGACACGTGTCAAAAGGCACGTGATCTCTTTGTAAAAAACTTGTGTGGAGTCTCTACAATAATAAAAATTTCTTAAGGAATCTTTTTCTAAAAATGTTTACTATTGAAATGGTACAAGGAAGGACGGGCAGACAGACAGCAGACAGTGAATACAATAACATTTTTCACTACAAATAATAATGGAAATAATAAAATAAAACCATTGTTTAGTAGAAGAAAACATTTAAACTTCTATTAAAAATTATTTTTATATAAATGAATTCAATTTTTATTTAATTATATTTACTTAAATTATATAATTTAATAATTTTAAGTCATTTTTAATTTTATGTGCATATTAATATATTTCATAACTTGCTAAATTAAATTATTTTCTATTTTATAAATTTCTATCGATAAAATAAATAAATTAAATAATATGAAAATTAAATAAAATAAAATTTAAATTTATCAAAATAAAAATTTTGATGAATTTAATTTTTGTTTTAACGAGAATTAAACTTATTATACCAAAAATGTAATAAATTTAACTTATATTAAAGTTATTGCAATTAATTAACAAAATTTTTAATATAAATCTTTTAGGATGTTGAAAAATGTTACTATTTTACCGAGATGTATTATAAAATCAACCTGTAGATCGCGTGATATATTTTCTATTAATTCATTTTAATTATTTAGTTAAAAATGGCAAACGAAATATAATACAAATTTATTTTTAAAAGATAATTTTAATTAAAATTTTATTAAAATATTTTTTTTATTAAAATATGCAATAACTTTGATTAAAAAAATTGCAATTTTTCAAGTGTTATTTAAAGAATAATTAATGATACAAAATGCAAATGAAGTAATAATTAAATTACAAAATAATTTTTTAATATTTCGATTTTTTTCATTTATTTTCGAAAATAATTAAGTTATCACACAAGAAAGATTAGTAATTAAGTAAAGTTGATGATAATTAATTAATAATAATCGAAAAAGTTGATAAAAGTTAATAATTATTATAAAATAAGTGATGAAAATGATAATAAATTTTTAATTTAATATTATTTTCATCACGTATTTTATTAAATTATATTAAGCTACAATTAAAAAATGTCTCGTTTCTCCTGAAATAAAGCATCATATTATGTCTCGTATGATTATAATTTTGTTTATTTTATATAAATTGAATCTATAAGAAGATCAGCTAGCATAAATGGAAGCCAAAATGTTTATGTGAAAAGATTTTTGAGAGTATTTTCAGTCAATAACCCTTTGTATTTTTTTTTCAGGATGTTGAGAAATGTTAATATTATCTCCAAACGTGCTTTAAATCAACCTGGCGATCGCGGGTTATACGTTTCTATCTATGTATAACATTACATAAATCTGTTTGAAAGAAAATAAAATATATAAATCATTAAATTAATTAATTTTATATTTTTACATTTTTTGACTCACAGGACCTTGAAACATCCAGAAATGCAAAAAATAAATAATAAAGTTCGGGGTGTTTTCTTTATCTATGGATGTTTCTGTGTAGAGACACGATTTTATTCTCCCACTTTAAAGCTTAATAATTTCTGTACCTTCCGTCAAAATTTTCTGAAATTTAACAGCAAGATTTGTGTGTTAGGGAGAAGTATTTCAAAAAATTTTCAGAAAATAGGACCATGGTTTCGGGATATATGGCCCCATTCCCTTAATATCTCCCCAATCAATCTGAAGACTTAAAAGTAACGATAGCAATTGTTAGGGATGAAAACAAAGAAATAGTATAATAACTTTGCCAGCCTTTTTAAAATGGAATTTCGAATTTTGTAGACAATTTATTTCCTAGTTAATTAATAATTATAACACATAACACAATACATTTATTCAATAAAATGTAATTTTTGTGGTAATAGTAAGTTAGACCTATAATTCCTAATTACTAAAATTAATTATATTATCTAAATATTACTTATATAAATAACTACATAATATACCAACATTTTTAATAATATAACTTTATCTTTTATTTTAAAAATGCGAGAATTTCTATGATATATTATACAGTTTGGAACCACATATATTATATATATGTGTTATTCCGTTTATTGTATGATAGAAAAGTATCCTTGTAAGCATCATCAAGATTGCTTTTCCAATGAAAGGAAATATGTACATTTTCACCTTTTGACTGAATAAATCGCTATCTCTTTTCACTCAGGTCATTGGCCGACATTATAAGCAAAAGAATCAATCATACTTTTTCAAAGGATATCTAAAATATCTGTTATCAACAAAACTTTTACTATAAACTTAGCTAGAAAAGTTAAGAAAATGAATAGAAACCGTAACCAATGTATGGTCCTTTGTTAAAAAGCAAAGAAAAATAGGTTATGTTTAATGGGAATTGTTAAAGAAAATCAAGAAGCTTTCATTCCGATTAGTTAAAAATAAATATAATACTTTACAATACTCGTTTAGAATGATATTTAAATGACAAAAGAGTTTTAAAGTCATGAATTAAACAAACTATTTTCCTCGACAATGAGTTTTAGTTAGGTGTTACCTTTCATAAAAGTGTCACTTTGAAATATGTGATTTAACATGGCAAGAAAATTAAAATAAAGTTTTAAAATCGATAATAGTAGTTTTCGTGTCAAAATATTTAAACCTTATAAATTATTGAGTGCAATTTTCAAATTGCAGACCTGTACGTTCCCAAATGTCGTTCGTCCGTTCGTTTGTCCGTCCTTCCTTCGTTAATCTCAAGAACGAAGATAAAAATAGAGACCAGATATAGAAAACATCCGGGGACCCGATTAACTGCATATGAACTTCCTGTCTGCTGCGGAAGTCACGTGACTTTTTAAATTACAAGATTATTAAAAATTTCAGTCCATTATTGTGACGTTGTCATAATAAGTACACAGTTTCGTATTGTTATTTAACAGACTACATCCATTTATATTTTTTGATGAAATTTATATAAATTAAATATAATTTGATTTGTTTTGACATCATGCCAAGAGTTTTATTTTTAATTTATTAAAATGAGTAAATATAAAATAAATTTATACAGTACTTTAAATTTTGTAGTTTTTTAAAAAATATATTTGTTAATGAATTTATTACAGCTTAATCAAAATTAAAATTTTATTTGTTTTGAATAAATTCCTTGAATTAAATTGAATTTTTAAATTAAGTAATTAAGTATTAATTATACTAAAAAATAAATAAAATTTTTATAACATTTTTCATATATAATATGCTGAACATTAAATAATTAACTAATATACCAGAAAATGTGATGAAAGTTTTATCCAGAATGTCTGTACTTCCTTTCCTGAATAAAATATAAAATATTTATTTCAGATAGCGTATAAATTTTTATTAAATTAAATTTAATATAGTATGGGGCATTGTATATTTAACTATACAGTGCACTCCTATATAGCAAACTCTGGAATAACTGAGCTGAAAGTTTACACTATATCGAGTGACCAATACGTAAGATTCACGGTAATTTACTATTTTAAATAAAAATTTCCGGGGAAGGGATCCTGAAGTCACGTGATTTCAATTCAGCCATTTTCTCCACAATGGAATAAGATAACTGACCTCAATGACTCTGTTGGTAACAGGGAAAGTATGATGTACAGGGGCAAGACTATTAAAATCGAGAACATTAATTTTATATTAAATAAATTAAAAATACAAAATTAAAAATTGCATTCCGGTATTGTGACGATGTCACAATAACTTCGTCGATTTTTTTTTTAATATTTGCATTTAATGTTAGTTTTATATATGTATTTTTTCTTTTAAATTTAATTTATAAGTTTACAATCAGTGGTAAAAGTAAAAATTTATATATTTTGTAAGGTATGGAATCGCCAAGACGCGCGATTCCCACCTGTTTGTTATAACAACTGTAAAATATAATATTAAAAATTACAAATAATCCAAGTTTTATTAAATTTCTAGCTTAATTTTATATTTAAAAAAACGCTTTTTCGACATTAACATCAGTACTAACTTTGTTACTTACAGTGCTGCCGACAGCTTGTATAGGGCATTTTTTGCTTCTTAGTGAGCCCCTTTAGCCATATTTTGAGCAAATAAAATTTGTAGACGTTTTTCTATTAATAAAAATATTATTAAAGATTTTATTTTCTGCTAGTAAAGGATAAGGTTAATTTTATACGGGTAGGAACCGCTAAGGGAACCCTAAATTTTCTCCGTGCCCAAGGAAAAATCCCCATCTTCCCTCTCGACAGCCCGCTTACAAAACTACATTCATCTTGAAAAAATGTATTGTAAATTGAAATTAAGCGTGAAATTTAGAACTTTTTAATGGTAATTATATTAATATATATTTATTTATTTTTTTAATTTTAATACTAAGTTATTATATTATTTATTTATTTAGAAAAAAATATATATTTATACAGAAAATATTTATTAATAAATAAAATATTTTTATCGAATATCATAGATATTGACCTATTGAACGTTAGAGAAAAACTATTCCATCTATGCTGACCCTAAACAATGAAAGGTGCAGCCTCAACGTGTTTTTCTATATTCTAGATCTCTGATATTGGATAGGATACGAGGTTTGTGTTTGCATTCTGAACGATATTGCCAAATGACGTCAGTAGGCAGAATGCAAATAAATATATCTGGACGCATCTAAAGAATTTAATCTACCTCCCTCCCTCTTTCCTTCTCTCTCCATCTAAAAAGTCTTTTACATCAAAAAATAAAATAAAATGAAAAAAAAAGAAATATGGAGAAGCAAAGAAGGATGATGGGTTAGATCAGGATGAGCTGCATTACGTTAAAAGAAGCTAAAGAAGTGGAGAAAAACACTGTTTATACAAGAATAATAAAGTTAAAATAAAAGAATGTGTTTGTTTTTCACGTATAAATCCTTTAAAAAATAATGGAAAAGATTAATGAAAATATTTTTTACTTATGGTAACTTAACAAACACTTTTCTATACTTTCCTCCATATACAGAACGGTCCGTAAGTTAGTTAATCCGTTGAGAATATTAAATTGTCGTCTTTTTATTAATTCGGCGTTATACACAATTAATTAAATGACGATTGGGCCACGTGAGATTTTGGCATTGTTTTAATAAATACCATTATAGAATTAGAGTGGCCCAGTCGGTTTATGGTGTAAATTCTCGAATACACTATAGAAGTTGTAATTTAATATGTTATGGTGCTATAATTTGTACATTGAAAAGGAAAGATGCTCTTGTTATAATGAATTTTGTAAAGTTTTAATGTAATAAAGGACTTAAATAAGACAACAATTTAAGTTTTGGAAGCACGGTATACACATTTCTCGATTATATTTTCTATTTTAAGAAAATATTCGCTTCAAAAAACATTTCCTAAAATAAAAATTGAGCGAATGTGCTGGATGTTGAATTGTATCACTCTGCCTCCATAATTAATTAATGAACATTCTTCAAAGAACGAAGTTTGAATTTTAAAGAAAACATTGAAAATTTATGCACTATGTCATAAAACACTGTGTGACGTTTTCCTTTTTTAATTGAATCTTAATTTTTTTGCAAAAATATCGGAAATTTCAGATATATTATGACACATAATTTTCTAATAATACGTCTAAATCATGTTCTACTTTGTGATGAACACAGAAGTATTCCTCTTCGCTCATGTCAATAATAAACGTTAAAATGAATCCAAGGATCATTTTGAAGAGGAACTTGAACATTTGCTGCTCCCTATCATCTTATACAACAGAATGTTATAAATTGCACTTTTCTTTTCCGTTCTCTTGAGAAAAAAAAAAACTCTCTTGAAATACACGAAATTGAATTTTTTCTGCCTTTTTCCCCCTTTGTTACGAGATAAATCGTCGAATCCAGTAATTGTTTTTCGGAACTTTTTATATTTCTATGATAAGTCTTTTGTCAACAAACTAGAATAAATCATTGTGACCGATGGTATTATATTGCTACATAGGTTATATCAGATTACAATTTACTTCCCTCTCCTTCTGTAAAAAAATATATATGTATTATATCTAAAAATCCTTAGCTGTTAGTTTTTTGTATAACTATAATTAATAAAAATTAAATACTGAAAAAAGAGTAAATTAAAAAGTAAATTATTGAATAAAAGATGTTTATAAAGTGAATAAATAAATATAATATTGAACAATTTTAAATTTAATTTAACATTATAGTTTTGAATTTGTTCAGTTTCTTATTGGGCTGCAAATATCAAATTGCAGACCCGCAATTTCTACTGACGTCCGTTGCTTGTCAGACTGTTCTTCCTTAATCTCGTGAATGGAATAGACAGGTAAAACTAGAGACGAGATATGGGAAGAGTAGGTGCAAGAGGTCCCGATTAACTACATAAGAAATTCCGGTGAACACCGGAAGTCACGTGATTTCAGTTCACAAATTTTCTGTAGAACGATGGCCGGCATGACTGTGTCGTTGTCAGGAAAAGTATGATATATAGGGGCAAGACACTACTAAAATCGAGAGTATATATGTCAAATTGAATAAATTAATTATATGATTAAAAACTGTAGCTTGACATTATAATGATGTCACAATAATTTTTATAATTTTTACTTTTTAGTTTAATTAGTTTTCTGCAGTTGTCAAATTGCTTAGTTTCTTGTTCAAGATTTTTTTAAATTCTTTAATTTTTTAATTGTTATTTATGAATCAACTGTTTAGTTTTTTACTCAACTGTTCAAATTTTTGAATTGTTTAGTTTATGATTTAATTGTTCACTTTTCAAATTGTTCCTCGTAATATTCAGTTGTTCAATTGCAAAGTTGTTTAATTATTCATTTTTAAAATAATTAACAAGTTTGTTCGATTGTTCCTTCCTCGGTTTGTTTAGTTTCTATTCAATTTACAAATTCATCATAAAATTCACAATTAGCTGTAACTTGAAAACGATAAATTATTAATTCATTATTTTTAGTTTCCAATTAAGTATAAATTTATAAACATTTACTGTTGTAGAAAATATTTCCAAATAATTTATTATTTAAAAAAAATATCTTAAAATGTTAAAAATTTTAAGATAAAATTGTTTTTGATGCGTACAATAATAAATTTATTGTCGAAAAAGTGATTCGGCTATAAAAATTTTATGATTTTCAAAGTTTTTTAATCTTTTCATGTTAATAAACAATACAATAATGATATTTTTTACCATTCTAACCACTTATAGTTTTAGTTTTTTACGTTCCTGGCTGTTATATATAATAGAGGGAAAGTATGGCCATCGATAAAAAGACGAACCCCCAAAGTTTTTACATCTTTCGACTCAGGGAATATTGAAACGTTGTGAAATGCAAAACATTTCAGGGGTTTTTTCATTATGTATGGATATATTCACCTAATTTGAAGGTTAATAACACCTGCGTCTTTTGTCGAAAAATTTCTGAAATTTTGCTGGGGGATTTGTGGAATCAATCCTCCGTATTAGGAGGATTGATTCCGTTAAATTTTGGTGGTGAAAGGTTAAGGGGTGGGGAGATAGAGGTACGAGTAATTTATCTAATCTCGAGAGGGGTCGGACTTAAGATTTTACTCGTTATCAACATTTTTTTTTTTTTTTTTTATAAAACTCATCTCTATCCTGCAACTTGAGCTTTTTTGCCATTTTATAATAATTAACCATATAAAAAGATTTTAAAAATAAATCTTTATAACAGATGGCGCAACACATAATTTTTAAATTTATTGCCTGGATAGTTATGCAACTCGTTGCTGGATTTTTTTCTTTTTCAAACATTTTTATTTGTAAGTTTATGAACAATTCTTTGATAAACTCATATATCATCTACAAAAAATCATCTTTCAAGTACATAAAATGTCTAATAAGTAAAGTAAATATTGAAATATAGGGTGGATAAAGGGTCAATTAACCAGTATAAAGATCAAATTTCTGTATTATTCAAATACTTTATTATTTTCTTTAAATATTGAAATACTGGGTTGTTCAAAAGTCTGTTAACCGTTGTAAACACTAAATTGCTGTATTAAGGACCATTTTTATTGATATTGTAGCTATTGTAAAGAGTAAATTACCATCTTATAGCAGGTAATAAAATATGTGAATAACGGTAGAAGTAGAGGGAAGCTTAAAAGCTTATCAGTTAGCTATTGTGGAAACTAAATTGCCGTCTTATTTAAATAATTAATTGCTTAAAACTTTACAAAAATTGTTCAAAATGCTATTTTCTTCATTTATTACGCGAATTAAAAGCTTTGACATATCTTCACAAGTTGCTGACATTTATTGCAAAAATTTCCAGTTCTTTGTATAAAAACCCAGCAAGGAGTTGCATAACTTTACGGCAAAAAAGTTAAAGTTGTGTGAGGCGCCATCTGTTATAACATTTTATTTAAAAACGTCTTATATAATTAATGATAAAATAGGAAAAAAAGCTTAATTAATTTTGAGGGTAGAGTTTTATAAAATATTGCAAATGCTAATAACTAGTAAAATCTTCATTAAATCTGATCACATTCGATATACGACACATGGCCCACTCTACCTTCTCAACCTCTCAACCTATAATAAGCAAAATTTAATAGTATTAATGCCCCTAATATACAAAGTTGCCTACAAATTTTCAGAAACATAGACAATATGCACAGTTTTAAATTGGGTGAATAAAATCGTGCCCCACAAACACTAACATCTATACATATACAGAAAAACTTCCAGATTTTTTGGCATGCTTCGATAATTTAAGGTGGGCTATTTTTGACCGATCGTCATCCTTTCCCTTTGTTATATGTAGGAAAGTAAAACTTGGTCAATTGACTTTTCGGCTATTTATAAAGATTTTCATTTTAAAAAATATTAATAAATTTTGTTATTTTTTATGAGATTCAATTAATTAAAAAAAGGCAACATTCTGTTATTTTTGCCGTTGAAATATTACTTTTAAAGAAAATTAATTATTCTTTGCAGTGAAGAAAACATCTGGCGTCATACTGAGAAAGTGTATTTGTAACAGAATTTTGTAACAAATCTTTTTTTCTTAAAAAAATAAAATAAAAAATAATCAAAGGAAGTTACCTTTATCGACTATTTCTTTATGGAGATTTCTATTCATTCTTCAATTTTAAGGAAATTTTTAACAAAGAAGAAACTGTGAAGAAATAATGATTCACAATAAAAATTAGAATTAAAAGAAGAGAAAGAAAATCGATTTATTCTGATAGATTCTGTTTAATTCAACATCCTTTCAGCTATTGATTTTCAGTGAGTGAAAGAATACAACATAACGTTACTTACTTTCCAATAATAATAATAATAAAATACACACATTTATAAAAAAATAAAGTAAAATAAAATAAAAATAATAATTTACTACATTAAAAATATGGAAATTTTTATTAGATTAATATTTAAAAAATTATAAAAAGTGGATATTTCTAGTGAGTTTCTATATTTCTACTTAAAACTAATATTAAAAAAATATATGAATTTAAAATTAAAAAATAAATTCTTTATACGAAATTTATACTTTTGAATATTTAAATAATGAAAAATGTAATTAAATTAATTTTTAAATTTTAGTTTTTTTTGGTATGAAAATATTCTTAGTTAAAGTAAAACCTGTGTAAACCGGTACCGAATATTTTTTTTTTACTGTACATGAATAATTAAGAAACTTATATGCAAGATTAGATATAAATTTCTTAAGTTTTAAGAAATTTATGTAATAATTAATTTTTAACTTTAATTAAACTTAAATAATAAATTATTTTGCATGAAAATATACAGTATGAAAAACTTTAAAATATTTATTACAATAATCTGTTATTTAAAAAAAACAGAAAAATATCATAAATTTAATTTGCATAAAAATTATTTCAATAAAAATATTTCTTAAATTAAAAAAAAATAAGTTATTGGGCTGCAATTTGAAAAAATTGTAGCTTTATAAATTCCCACTGTCGTCTGTCCGTTCGTCTGTCTTTTCTAAATCTTGAGAAAGGAGATAGATAGATAAAATACGAGATCATATATGAGCACCTTAGGGAACAGGAGATCCCAATTAACTATATATGAACTTCCGATACAAACTTGAAGTCACCGTTTAGATATATGACCGGCACGACTCTATTGTTAAAGGTAAAGTACGATGTACAGGGGCAACCCACTACTAATTTGAGGTGGAGAGCATATATTTTAAATTAAATAAATTAAAAATATGATTAAAAATTGCAGCTAGGCATTATGACCATGTCACAATAAATAATTCATCGTTGTTATTTGTATTATTTTATAAAAATGGAAAATAAATATGCTGTATTACTTTTCCGGCTGTTGACCCGTCAAAAATATCACTTCATATTTTTACATTTTTTGGACTCAGGGCACCTTAAAACCTTTGAGAAATGCGAAAAAATTCGGGGGGGGGGGAGTTTCTGTATGTAGGAATGTTAGTGTATATGTGGGGGCACGATTTTGTTTACCCAATTTGAAGTTTAATAACTCCTTGCCTCTTGTCAAAAATTTCTGGAATTTTGCACGCAGGTTTGTGTATTAGAAGGATTGATGCTTTTAAATTTCGGCGGTTAAAGGTTAAGGGAGCGGGGAGATAGAGGGGATTCGTGTGTCATATCTCTAAAGCGGGGTCGGACTTAATGACTATTTTACTCGTTATTAGCGCTTGCAATTTTTATAAAAGTCATCTCTATCCTCAACATTAAGGTTTTTGCCTTTTTATAATAATTAAGAATGCAAAATATGTTAAAATAAAATATCATAACAGACGGCGCAGTATTAAATGCGGCCCAGAAAGTTAAGCAACTCGTCACCGGATTCTTTTGTTATTTATTTGTAATAAAAAAACTATTTATTGACATTAAAAATATATATACTTTTTATCTTTAATCAGTTTAGTTTTAAAAATCTATAAATTTTAAAATAAGAAACATTAAAGTAACTTATAACATTATGTTTAATTTTTTACAATATCAGAAAAAATAACATATATATATGTTATTTATTTTTATGTAATAAAAATATATTATTTATTCATCTTGGATCTTTTTATCATTATTATTTTTTTTTAAATATGAATTAAAGACATTCATAGAAACAAACATTAAATATTTTATTAGAAAGATGATGCTGTTTATAGATGAGAAGACATATGTCACATCCAAAAATGTGCATGAAAAAAACATGAGAAGAAAATAACATAAAAGAAATATGGAATATATAAATAATAATTTACAAGATTTATCTTAAAAATAGTTTTTTCCTCCCTCATTATAATAATTAAATTCAAAGTTATAATTTCTTTTTATCAATAGATTTTATCTAATAAAGAAACTTTAAAGTGCATTACTTAATTAAATTTTATGTAATTAATCATTTATATTGTTTTATTTTTTACGAATTTTTAATAAACTTTTATAATTTTATAAACTTTTATTTATAATTTTTCGAGTTTAAAATACTTAACGTCTTTTTAATGAACAGCTCCTACGCCCTTTATATTATCAACTCATTAATATAAATTATTAAATTTATATTATCATTTTTAAAATAATTTTTAATTTTATAAATTATTTGAATGTTAAATAATCTTAAAAATTATGAAAATATTTTCAACATTTCTTAATTCATTGTCCTTATTAATACGTGCATACGAAGTGGTCCGAAAATCAGTTAACCGTATTTCGTTTCGTGTGTCCAAGCACAATTGCGAATATGAATCGTAAACTCAGTTTAGAACAATTTGTTTTATGTTTTTTATACAATTACCGGAAAAATGACTAATCATTTGATTAAGACAGCAATTCAGTCTTTACTGATGATTAACTGACTGCCAATCAATATATGCATTATAAAGTACTATAGTAAGATAAGAAAGAGTTTAACTTGAAGAAAGTTACGTCGCACGTTAAGGATAGAACAGGAGCTGGAAATTTGAACATATTTGGACCTGTACCACACTACACAACGCTTAATTAATAACCCCCAAGCAATAAGACAATTAACAGGAATAATTAAAGGAGAGGGAGAAAAAGTTGCACACGATTCCTCTTTTAGGCAATTCTTCTGTGAGTAGAGTGAGTTAAGTAATTATAACTAAACACCACAAAGCATAAATTAATTTACTAATTAATACAAAGTATATAATCTCAATATGTAAAATCACTCTCATGATTGTAGTTTAGATCTCGCTTATCTGATTTATACTCTTCTATATTATCACATGAAAGCATTTCAATTAATTAGTTTTCATTTTATGGAACAGAAACAAAGTTACTTGTTAAAAATAGCATGATTTATGGAAGTCGAGAGCCTACTTAAAATAAATATTCAATTTATTTTATGTATATCACGAAAGCGAATGAAGATAATCCATTGCTTTTTATAAATTATTCTTTAACTTTTTTACGATAAACGTATTGCATCATATATATTCATTTTTATATTCATTTTCTTAATGTGTGTAAGCAAATGAATAATGAATATATAGGAATATATAACGCTTAAGCAGACGTAGTGTATAATATATAACAAAGTAAAGCTTCACAACCGGTAGGTCACGGCCTATAAAAGTTCACGAGATATATTCTCAGCTAATGTCACCTTTCAGTGTGTTAGAAGAGGATTGAGAAGAAAAATATGGCCTTACAGAAACTTAAAAATTTATAAAATAAAAATAATTAATTTGGTTTTGAAATATTAAGAACATTTTTGAAGAAAATTTAAAAATTAGATTTATTTAGAAAAGTTTTTAAATGAGTTTTTATACTTTTAATTTATATATATTTAAAGTTTTAAAATAAAAATTATTATTCAAAGATTTAAATATAAATTATTTCTACAGTTTATCACAAAGCGCATTGGTAATAATTCATAAAATATAATTTTAGAAGTTCATTTTATATTATAAAAGTTTAATAATTTTATGATAAAATACAACAGAATAAAAGCTATTTTATTTCATTTTCTTTTGAAAAAACGTAATGGAAATTATTTACACGTTATAAATAGACACAAAATTATTATTATTAATTTTTTTCAGAGTAATTTCTGTTTCGTATCTTCGTGTCTCGTCATTCTTTCAGATGAGAAATTACACTACACTTACTCATAAATTAGTTCTTTTCTAGTGTAAAAATAGTCTTCACACACCAAGTATATAAAATTTAATTATATAGAAACAGTAATTTTTAAACTTGTCACCATTACATTCTCTTCTCACATCAGTAAAAAAGATTCTCTGCCCTCCCATATAGATTTTATATACTGCACTGTACATTTATAAATTTCCTCATATATATATTTTGTATAATATAATATAGGGGTGCAAAAGTGTATACAGTTATTATTATGGAAAACATTTATTTTTATGCATAAATTAAATCACAAATAAGGAATACGAAATAATAAAAGATAAAAATAACAATAATAATGAATATCAAACATTAAACATCCGTATTTCTCAGATTTACAACTTCGTATACCTACTTTTGCTCCCCTGTATAGTACATATATATATTAATATATTATACGTCCATATCTATATACTTTACAGTATATACACGCCTACATAAAGTATGCATATATGTACAGTACAGTACGTATAATGCATGTTTCAATTAAGTATATGTATATATTTAAAAAGTTGGAAGAACAGACGGACGGACGACAGTGGAAATTTATACATATTCAATTTTCAAATTGCAGCCTAATAAAATATGAATAAATTCTTTAATATATTTTGTAAAAATTATTATTATTCAAGTAAATAAGATTTTCTAGTAAAAATGTCAGTACAAATATTATAAAAATTGCTATTTATAATTCTTTTTATTATTATGCCAAGTAGGATTGAAATATCATCTCATTTATTTTATTTATTTACTTATATTGAAACTGCATTTAAGGATGAAAAAATTAAAAAATATTTAGTTACATCTTCTTATTTTATATTATTGTAGCTTTTAAAAATATTTCAAAGAAATACATTTTATAGAGGAAAGAAGAATTTGAATATTTAAGTTAATATTAAAGTCATTTTAGATCAAACATTGCTTGTTACTTCTTTATAAATGTAAAAAGATATCAAAAATGATGTCACGAATTTCAAGAAATAACATTCAGCAGTGAATGGAAGAAAATTTTCAATACGTATACAATTTCATACAAGTAATATAAAACATCAATGTTATACAATACATATTGCTAAGTTATATAAAAATATATAAGTTTGTGATCATTTGAAAATATAATAATCTATACATATATTAGAAAAGAATGTAACTATGAAGTTCATAAATATAAAATACATACAGTCAGACCTCGTTATAGTGCCACCTCATAAAACGCCTTGTGAACGTACCGTACTAGGATTTCTCAAACGGGATCTCGGGATCCCGTCCGGGAAATCCCGAGATCCCGTTTAATCCGGGAAATTCTTCTCATCCCGGGAAATTCCGCAAATTTCTTAAAAATTCATTGTTTTCTTTTTTTGTGTTAAAGTTGGGGAACTTTTGCTAATAGAAAGTATAATTAACTCATAAACTGTCAGAATACATTTGTATTTATTAATTTTAAGCCTGCTTATTAGTTTTTTGAAGTTTTGCTTATGACAGATGGTCAATAATCAATATGTAGCCTATTTGTGACAGGGCTCTGAAAATTCTTTACACGTCAGAACCTGTAATATCTGGAATAATTGTCTTAATTTTTAACTATGCCCAGTAGCTTCGATAACTGCATTACGCTACAAATTGGGCAATGATACAAACGAGTACGAAGTAGGGCGAGTTTGAAGTCTTCCTTCATAAACCTGATTATTAAAGCTAAACCAACTGCCAAATTATTGGGTTATAAGCTCGATATCGCTATCAAAACAGCCAAAGTAGACAAATCAAGAATACTAAACACTAAGAGTGGGATTTATATGCGTTTAAAATATGCAAACGATAAACTTAATTTGGTCTACTTGGATCCAAATTGTGTTTATATCGAAGTTACAACACGATAGAATTAAAAAAAAATACATGCACGTGCATACAAATCCCGGGATTATCAACGAATTAACTCAAACTCAAACAACAAAATGCCAAAACATTACGAAAAATAGGTTATTTCTCATTATGTAGGCCTAAATTCATATTAACATATTATCCATAGGCAATGTAACTATTTCTATTGTAGATTTTCTGAATCAGTAAATCAAAATCTCTTGAAGATAGTTGCAAATGCTCAAGTCATTTACTTTAATTAATAAAAAGTTATCCTCAATGTTAAACAATAGAAATTTTAATATATGCTTATATGCCAGTTGAATAATGCAGTATACTTAACATCAGGAATGGCTGATAATTATCTACCCCACCTTTGAAAAAACTTGTTATCACGTAACTGCAATTGTATGGTAGAAAGTTTTCAATGTCAAAAGTAAACATCACAATCAGATTTTTACAATAGGAATTATACAACTTCAGCTGTCTTTTCAAACTAGAAATACTACTGTTCTGTATGAGAATGTTACGTAATCGAAGTTATCTGCAACTACCTGCAACGGTTATTGATTTGCTAATTTACAATATGAAAAGAATAATATAAAAATGCCTGCTTTACGTAATTTAATATGACTATACAAAATATACTAAAACTACGAAAAATTGCCTTATTTTTCTAAAATTTTCTGAACACGGCATGTTACATTTTGGAATTCGGTTTTGCCCATCTCGGATAACTCACTTTTGGGCCCCCTGTATTTTATTTTAAAATTAAAAAAAAAGTTATCTATTCTAACTGTGAATTTTTTTTACTATTAATTAATATGTTTCTTTGTATTTTTGTTATGTTACGTAAGATCAGACAAATGAAAATAACGCAAAGCTTTCCATATCTGGTCTCAATTTTTATCAATCAGATTTCGTTCTCGAGATTAATTAACGAAAAACTGACAGACGACAGTGGCATTGTGTAGGTTTGCAATCTGAAAATTGCAGCTCAAAAACTCAGCAGTTTTAGGAGTATAAACTCAACTGTTGTCTACGGCCTCGCGCGTTGTGCTTGCCCAGGGCCTCACACAATATCAAAGGTAAAGTAACTTCTATATATTCTACATAACGTTAAACTGATAACATATTTGTATTATTTTCTCGTTCTGCAGTTGATATTTACGTTAGAAAACCATTTATCTATATTAAACATTTCAAAACCAATAACGAAATATATTATTATAAATGGCAATCGTAAGAGCGATGAGTATATTAAAGTGAAATAAATTTTTAAAATATCTTATAACATAAAAGATTTAAAATTTCCAGATACTTTTAAAACATTTTAAAAACCTGTTAAAAGATTTTTAGTATTTGAAATTATGTTAGAAGTTTATTATAAAATGTTTTATACAGAGTAACATTTAATATAATTTACAACATAAAATAAAATATATTATATTGTATAAAATAAATTTTGAAAATTACATTATTTCCTATTTTCGTATAAATATAGCTCACAAATCAGTTAATGTTTTTTTTTATAATACTGTATTAAAATATATCTCAGTTATCTAACTTTTGGCCACACTATTTTTATTTTTTAAATGTAAATTCCGTACACTTTTTACTTATTATTAATTTGCTATGAATTTAAATGTATTCAGAGAGAAAAACCTAAAAGAATCAAGAGAATAAGAATAAAATTATATTCAGAAATGAATATACAGTAATGGGCTAAATTCCTCATACTTAAAACCAATTTAAAATTAAATTATGGCGCATCGTTAAATTAACTGTAATTTATAAATCTTGTATATTAAAATTATATTAAATAAATTAATAATCAACGACATTCCTGATAATTGATTTATAGAAAAAATATTAGGAATAATTAATATAGATTTTTTGCTAGAAACAGATGATGTAGAGGGTCATTATAATGATGAGAGATGAAGTCTATAGAGAATAGTTTTGTTGAGTACATTGCTTCATAGTAGGACATACAAAAAGCAAGATTATATATTTCCTTTTAGAATGATTAAGATATAAATCTTTAGGCTGAATGAATACATAAACATAAGTGGATATATAGATTTATCATATTGATTAGTGAAATTAATACCCTTTAGTTGAGTTTATCTATCCCTTCTACTAATTCAAATAAATTATTATTATACTCTTGTACACAAAATTTATTAATAAATTTGAATTTTAATGCATTAAGCCTGTTTACAAAATAAAATATGCTGATTTTAGAATTAAAATCAAAATAATTTATTCATAAAGTCTTTCTCTTTGTAAAATATTAATAAATAATCGTTGATGGTTTATTCATTTTAAAATGCAAGCAATGTAATTTATATTTTTAATTTATTATAAACATTTTTAAAGTTTAAGCTCAAAAAGAAAATTAAATTTATAAACTTATATACATGAAAATTTAGATAGAGAAAGAAAATATCGTTGGACTGGACATTTGGGAAGAGTTATAGATGATCGATAGACAAAGAGTGTAGCCCAAGATCTGGAAGAAGGATGCTTGGACGACCAATGAGATGGAGAAAAGGAAGGAACACAGAGAAGATGGGATTGAACTGGATGCAAAAAAATCAGTTTAGAAGTCATTGGAGTGGCCTATGTCCTGCAGTGAACAATAATGGCTGATGATGATGATGACGATGACGACGGCGGTGATGATGATGCATGACAACTTTTAAAATTATTTAAAAAAAATATATAGTTGAGATTAAAAAATAAATTTAATTCATTTATTAAAAATCGAGTTAAAATATTGGCAAATGTTTAATAAAATAATAAATATTTATAGTTAAAAATTAATTAATTAAGAAAAAATAGACAATAATAATAAAACAACGAAATTAATCTTCTTATATTCAAAATATAAACAACTCAGACGATTAATTAATATAAAATGGCTTAAAAATAATTTTAAAAATAAACAAAAGCATGTTTAATAATTTTAAAGAATATATAAATTATTTTTCTAAAAGAAATTTAAAAATAAGAACATTTGCTGCCATTCAAAACTTGGAATTAACGTATCTTTTGCACGTGTTGGTTGATAAATTAATGAATTTAAGTAATCTCTTGAGTAAAATTTATTAGAAAATTATATCTTTTAGGTAAAGTTATTTTTAAAGAATTTAAGTACATAGAAAACAAATGAATTAAGTTGAAAATAAATAAAGTCACTTTAATTAAATTAATTAAATATCGATCCGAATAATTTATAAAGGCATTTAAATATTAAAATTTAAGAAAATAATATTTTATATTTTTATTTAAAAATTCTGGGATATTTTAACATGGATTTATATAGAATTTTCCAACTGGTAGTCTGCGATCCCCTAGATAGTTCTCATATCCATATTCCTATATAAAAGATTGAAAAATGATGAATTTATACATTTATAAATAATCCAAAATAATACAGTATAAACGCAAAAATATTCTATAAACATTATTTAAATTAATATTTTATGTTATAATATAAAATATTAATTTATATACAGGATGGTTCCAACTATGAGCACAAACTTTGGGAATGGATTCTTGGCAGGATAAAGAATGAAAACGTTCCTATTAAAATATGTCCAGAACTGCACTAGTGATGAGTTAGATCCACTTCACCTTCCCAGACATATGGATCGGTTGAAGGAGGCCTGTTGCGTGGCCCCTTTACTTAGTGGACTCCAACTCTCTTGATTTTTGCTTGTGTTGTATCTGAAAAATATGTTTAGCAAGTTCCGAATGTGCAAACTTTGGTGCAATATGCTGTCTGTAACGCTGTTCTGCGTATTCCAATGCAGAAACACTAGAAAGGGTACGTCAGTGTGCACGCTTACATAAAGTTCGAGCATCTCCCGCAACTGGCCAGATAGATGTGCCATGCTGTTTATGCATTTCTGCAGGAGCAGTTTTGTTTCTTATCCTGGCAGGAATCACCTACCGAAAGTTTATAAAATAAACAAGTAAATTTAAATATTAAATAGTATTCTTAACATATATATAATTCAATAAAAGTTGTAAAGTAACTTAAATTAATCAATGAACATTTATTATTATTTTACAATATTCGAAATTAAATTATAAAATGATTAATTATACAGGAGAAACCGCTCTTTTAATATTTAGAACTTCTTAAAGAAACAATAAATTATTATGTTATTTGCTTTTCAAGTTAGAACAAATTGAGTAATAAATAACTTTACTTCTAATAAATTATTCAAAATTGTTGTGAAAAAATTCCAATAACAGTTATAGAAATTTTTAAAAATCAAAGATTTATTTATTATTTATGTTTTAGAAAAATAATTATATATTAGTATGATATCAAGTGAAATTTCTAACGAAGACACTTATAAGATCTCTTGAAGATCTTAAAAAAATTTTAAGATAAATTACGCAAGAAGAAATATAAATTCTACGCATGGCTGTCTGTTTGTTCGTTCGTAATACAAAAATCTCTAAAAATTTTTTCAACGTTTCAGTTACAAATTGATTTTAATAGAGAGAAATAATTAATCATTACTTATAAATGTGTTTTAATCAAATTTCTTTACGCAGTTTAACAATTTCCAATTGAGTGTTAATAGTTTAGTATTATAAAATATAAACTTAAAAAACATAAATTTGCTTAATTAAAAATAAAAAAAGTACTAAATAAATAGAAAATATCATTATTCAAATATATGTTATATAGAGAAGGTCCTTCGAATTTATCTTCTTGATTTTACTAAAACATTATTTTAAAATGAATAAATTCATTTAATTAATTTGAAATAAAATTATATAAATATATAATTATAAATTGTTTACAATAAAATAGTTAAATTTTATTTGGAGAATCTTTAAATAGTGTAAATCTTCTTATTTATAAGAAGATTTATCAACTTATTCTTCTTGTTAATTGGTTTTACAAGCCGCATTTCTCACTATTAAATAGTTTTAATTCATATAGTTGTGCGCTACAACCATCAAAGTTAATTAGTAAAATTAAATTTTAAATTATCTCTTTCTTTGTAATAAAATTCATTAATCGATTTTACAAATTAAGATTTGAAAGAAAAATCATTAAAATTAAGCATTATTAGAAACTAGAATTTTAAGACTTTTTTCTTTTCATATATCCTTCACGTTTTCTAGCTTGTTGAATCCAAATCAGAACTTGATAAATGAGAAGAATATTTAAAAAATTATGGAATGAACTGATATATAATTTGTATAATTTTAGGCTTTTTTAAAATTGTGATGAATAAATTTTGAATACGGATTTTGTCTTCTTCAACATTATTTATAGGAAGATTATAGCTCTGCTTCTACTCCCGAGTTAGAAGGAAGTCTGATAAAATTCCCATTCCTCTTGAATAACATATATGATGATGATATCAATAAGCACACTTGAATGACACAAAGGAACACAGCAACGTCACCAACCCACTGATCATAGCCAATTATACCAAACCATCATCAGCGCCATTTAGAATACGGATCATTATCCATTTTCTTCCCATATACTATTCATATGAAATTCTTTACTTTCTCAATATTGCATGCCGACTGATCAATTAGAACGCCATGTTTAGTGGAGACAGCCTTATACTGATATGTTATCTAGAAGTATTACACTAAATATTGCATTCAATCACCAATAAGCTCTTGCGAATTCTTTGAATTCCTCCTGTGTTAGTGACTGAGAGATAATATTATCTTTTAATCAACTATACTTATGAATCAGACTCTCTTCTCTGTTAGTTTTTTCACCCTCTGAGTATTTTTGTTCATATCTCTTGTCTTTACTCGTTCATTTTTAGTTTCTTTTCAATCTTCATCTTCTGAATTTTAGTCGTCTTTAAGATGCTCCTTATGTCTACTGAATCGAAGCCATCGCCATGTATGTGATGGATTGTCAGATTCACCGGACTGTTGACCCACTGCACGACACTGTTCCTCCTGATACATCATAATATACTTAACTAAAGAATTTATACAGTGAAATGGGATTATAATAGAAAATTTCCCGTAAAATTTACAGTTATAATGACTCAGAGATCTATAATTTCATGCTATGCTATTCTTTAGCAAATTTGTATAACTTGATGTAGCATTCAAAGAAAGTGTTTACTAATCTGTTTAAATTTCAAAGATATAATTTGTATTCAATTTGAAATCTCCAAGATTAATTTATAAATATTTCGAATTTTTTAGAATTTTCCAATTACTCTAATTCAATTGTAATGCTAGAATTTTATAAAGTTCAAGAAATTTTCTTAATAATGATTTCGTTGAATATATTATAATAAAATTTGATATTTTATTTGCTAGTTGTTAACGTGTTAGCTAAAATATCAAGTTTCACCACAATATATTTAATGAATTCTTCATTGTTTGTGCAGATGAAATGATTAAATATCACTAAATAATGTTTGATAAATGTTTTATTCAGGTATTCTAACGAATTCCTAAATGAAACAGCTATTATTTAACTAATTTATAATTAAATAAGATTTAACTTCTTCTAAGTTTGGCTAAATTATAACAGTGTATTCATTGCCGTATTTTACGGCTAATACAGCGCACGGGCATATAAGATGCACCCTCCATTTCAGCACAGAATATTTTTGAAAAAGTATTTAGTGCATTTTATGCCATGCTACCCTTTTGCCACTCGGCCCCAAATATTGTTTTACTGTGTTCTGGTTTGAAAACAAAGTAACGTTAGAATGCACTCTTTTATTTATCAGGGAAAAAAGCCTTTTGCATTTAAAAGTTATTATTAAAATATTCTAATTAATATACGATAAAGCTGCTTAAATGTAGCAAATAATAATAATAACTCTCCCGTGGTCACCACCTTTAGTCGTGGTGGAAGAGCCCAGTAATTTTACTTATCCATAGGGCAATGCAGAATAAAGCGCAAGCTCCTGGTAGGGACACCCATGCCAGTAAGATCTATGGAGAAAAATGAAGCTAAGAGTGACGACAACATCATTCTGGGTTGAAATTTATCATGATAGTAACCAGATCAAAGTGTGATACCGGCTCGGACGTCACCCGAGTTAACAAGGTCCGCGTTCGTGAGTTAGGCAGAGGCTCACGTTCGAAAAATAGGCCACAGTCTCCCTTGGTTACCGGTGGCGAAAGCAGCACCGGCCCAAGCATGGCTACTGCAATGCCCTCAACAGATGTGAGGAATCAACCCAGCCTTGGTGTTTCTGTGGCAATGCATCCACAGACCACAAAGGCTGGAAAACCACGTCAACGGATTAAATGGACAAAAGAAATGAACGTGTTTATCATCCGTACTTACTATACCATCACAAAACTCGAAACAAACATGACAGCGTACAGACAACAACTATACAATAGATTCACACACCAATATCCTCACCTCACTGTCATCGAACAAAGAGTTGTTGATCAAAAAAGAACAATTATACACAACAACCTTATCCCACAAACAACACTCGAACTTATCAAACTACAAGTTGTTGATCAAATACATCAACAGACAGGAATATTTAACATTAATGAAGATCACGTAACCTGTCAGGATAATACAGCAACAAGCACTGATTATATATAGCACACACACAACTACAACTAATGATACTGCAGAAACTTCCTCATCCACAACTGATAACATAGACGTAGATTTAATTAATACGCTCTCTCTTATATTTCAGGAAACACTCACTAAATATACAAGTACAGATCCCACAAAAAGACCACGAATACCAAAAATCGACACGTCAAATATAGTAGGAAAAACACTAAATTGTGTAAACACTCACCTACTACCACACTATATTCATTCAATTTCTACACTCTCAGACATTCATATGTTAGTTCATGCTGGGGCAGTCACAGTAGTGACACACCATGGACTGAAAATACAATCACAGACAGATTTACACAAAACACAGTTCCATCACAAGCCTGCCTGGCAGAGAAGAATAGAAACACAAATAAATGACATTAGACAGCAATTAGGCAGGCTGACACAATACACTAAAAACAACATAACACCCAAATTAAAGAAACAACTCAAAAACATTTTCAAGAAAATCAAAACACACACAAAACACGAACACCACAACACACACATTACAGAATACATTGATACACTAAAACAAAAACTCGCAGCCAAAGCACGTAGACTCAAACGATACAAAACACGTTCACTACGAAAACAACAAAATAAATTATTCACAATGAAAACTCTTTTACAGACAAATCAGTACCAAAACAAACACTGATACACAGCACAGTGGCACACCAACAGAAGAACTCACAACTTATTGGTTTTCTCTTTGGTCTAGTGCCGTTACACACAAAGCTGATGCAGGCTGGATCGAGGAGGAAAACAAAAACTTGCACAACATACCAATTATGCCCTGTGCTGAAATAAACATACAGGATATCCGGTACGCTGTTAACAGAATACACAACTGGAAGACACCCGGTGTAGACAACATTCACAATTTCTGGTACAGAAAGTTTACATCACTGCACCAGGAACTAGCTAAACACCTAACACACATCATAATCATTTCACAAGACATGCCAAAATTTCTTACTCAGGGTATCACCTACATGAAACCTAAAAACAACAATACCACAGACCCCTACACAATACAGACCAATTACATGTCTTCCAACACTCTACAAATTATTGACATCTTGTATTACAAACAAAATATACAAACATGTTGAAGAATACGACATTCTTACGGAACAATAAAAAGGTTGCCGTAGAAATCACAGGGGATGCAAAGAACAGTTACTCATAGATTCAGTCATTCTACGGCAAGCACACAAACAACACAGAAACATACACATGGCATATATAGACTACAGAAAAGCATTCGACAGTGTTCCACACAGTTGGCTGCTACATATTCTACACATGTACAAAATACATCCATCACTCATTGCATTCTTTCAAAACACTATGCAGCACTGGAGAACAACACTACATCTCAGGGTTAGTAACACTTCCATACAAACAAACCAAATTTTTATTAGGCGAGGAATATTTCAAGGAGATTCCTTGAGTCCTCTCTGGTTCTGCTTAGCCCTGAACCCATTATCCAACATGTTAAACAACACGCAATATGGTTACAATATCAGACACGAAAAAACAACACAGTTTACACTGTCACATCTCATGTACATGGATGACATAAAACTTTATGCATCCACACAAAAACAACTTCATCAACTCCTACAAATCACACATTCATACAACAAGGACATACAAATGGAATTTGGCCTAGATAAATGCAAAACAGTTCACATAGAAAAAGGAATCCTGAAGAAAGAAGATTTTGCACTTGGAAATGGAGACGTTATTGAATCTATGGAAGAGGGCGAGTTCTTCAAGTATTTAGGATTCCAACAGGCGAAACTAACAGAACACACAAATAAAGCAAAGATTAATTAAATACCAAAGTAGGTTAAATGCTATTCTCAGAACACAGTTAAATGCAAAACACACAGTTAAAGCAATAAACGCATATGTAGTCCCAGTAACTTATTCTTTTGGTTCTACATTGGATTCACACAGATCGCAAGCAACTCCAAAGGAAAACAAGAACAACACTTACTAAGCATAAACAACATCATCCTAAATCCCTTCCACAGAAAGATTAACCCTTCCACGTAAAGATGGCGGACGTGGCCTGATTGACATAGTAAACCTTCACTACAAACAAATACAGTCACTGCGAAAGTTTTTCTACAAAAAACAAGAAACATCACAGTTACATAAAGCAGTAACTCAATTTTTACCATTCCGCGAAAGTTTATACAGAAATTATTATTATCTGCAATAATCATATCTTTAAGATGCCTACGATTTATAGTGATATATTCAACATTGAAATAATACTGCTTTAAAGTATCTGTTCCACAATTCGAAAACTACAGGATCTCATTAGAACATATTAATTTTATAGACATTTACTATTCCCCCAACGGTGCCCGGAGTAGATGACGTCAGCGAACAGTGGTGCTTGGTCCCGGATACACGCCTGACCAAGAAAAGGGCTGGCAAAGTAGAGTTTTATGGAGTTTCTTCACTTGGCTAACGCCTAAATGGGGAGTAGTTTCACATAGAAGTCCTTTTGGGAGACATCTCTCTGTTGGCAGGCTATCCATGCGATGCATTGCCTAATCCATTCCAATGCAATATACATCTGAAGCAAATTAAATGTATTTAATAAATGTTTTATGAATGAAACTTGTTTTACATAGTCTCAGGATGTAGTAAGCATCTTGTATAATGCTAATAAAGTTTAAGAAATTAGTAAAGAATTCTATTTATATAAGTTTCCATAATTAAATATAACATTGACAAATAAATACATTCTCACACAACATATTTATGAATATGTTAAAATTATGTTGTTCTCGAATTTTAATTTGAATTTATATGGTATAAATTAATTATAAACTTCATTTATAAGCATTTTAATAAAAAATATATTTTGGAAAGTAATATATTTTGCTTCTTTTTGAGTTTGAAAGATTGATTTCTAAAGTGATAATAAAAGATTAAAACGAAATGATAGATAAAAAAAATTGTCATTTTAATGTAAATATTGATATCTAGAGTTATATTAAGAGTGTTACTGTATTTTGTTTTAAATTGCAACATTAGTTGTACAGTACTTTTAATGTGATGCGTGCGTGTGCTTTAATGTGATGCGTTTAATGTGCGCTTTTTCTGTTCGTCTATGTACTGTACAGTAATATGAGAATGGTATTCAAATTCACAATAAGTAACGAAATATATAAAGTACAACTAAACTATAGAATTAATAAAAACTATTAACTAACCTATTGAATAAACAGTGGAGTAGACAACAAATGTTTGGTACATTAATTTACATTGATATATAGACGTATCAATGTTTATGTTAACAAATATACGGTGGCCAAATCTTCTCTTCATAGGAACCATATACCATGTATCAGAACTAGGTGAGAACTACGTATCCGCATACTATACTGGAATGGTATATTATATATATATATATATATATATAGAAGATGGATCTCTCCTCCTAAGTATATCCCGTATATCAGATCCTTACCCCTTATTCCTTAATAAATAAGGGGTAAGGATCCGATATACAGGATCCGCAATAAGGATCTAGAAGAGCGACGTGTGGCTCGCAAGTCGCAATTTGGTCAACGCAGGTACATAAATTAAAGAATTCTGTATAGGGTGTAGGGTATAAATTAAAGAAACAGTATAGGATGTTCATCATATAATTCTCTTCCGTATCTAAATAAGATGCTGCGTTATTTATTGTAAACGTGACTAAATTCATAAAATTAACTTTAAAAACTATTATAATGATTTTATTTATTCAAGAAACTTATTTACAAAGAAATAAAACTAGAACTAATCGAAATAAGTATATTTACAGGATATGTCTTTTGCCAAGTCTTGTGTCGCCATTATTGACCTAATGGTACTTATCAAGTCAGTTTAGGAATGTGAAAGATAAAAAAGTAAATGACACTTCGCAGATGGTACAGTTCATTTCATTCCATTCTGAATAATGTTTTCTAATGAAGCCATTGCGTCCTCCTTTTGAATCAATATATAAAAGTCTGATAAATAAAATATTAAATAAATTATATATGATATTAAAAATAATATTTTATTTCACAAGAAAATATGTATACATTCCAACATAAGAAATTTATATGTGTTCCATTTTATTTTGTTTTCTATATTTGTAATGCATATCATTTGTTTTCTCCATTTGCAATATGATCTACTGTATTTCACTTTTGTTTCATTTGTAATGCGTTCTATTTTATTTTATTTTTCAAACTATATGCACTTTAGTTTTTTTTTCATTTTAATATCCTTTTATATACTTTTAGCCATTTGTATTGCATTTTATCTCATTTTATTTCTGTTATAAAGAACTCTAAATTATTAAAAATATATATAAAAATTATAAATTCAAGATATACATAATGCTTTTTATTTCATTTTCCTTTATTTCAAGTCACCTTATTTTATTTTTTGACTAATAATTCACTTCATTTTACTTTACTCCATTCCTAATGTCTCTTATCTACTTTCTTCCATTTGTAAATACATTTTATTTTATTTTATTTTATTTTCAATGTGCTTTATATTACGTTTCTAATATATTTTATTTAATTTTTTCCATTCCAATCTGCTTCAATTAATCTTTAATCCATACTTCAAAAAGTAAGATTTAATTAATAATGAATATTAAATTTATAATTAAAAATTAATTTTTACATAGAATTTACAAAAAAATTAATAATCCTATTAATTAAATAAAAAATTTTAATTAATTGTATTTAATGAAATTTTTATTTTTTTTCAAATTTAATAACAAAAATCAAAAATAGAAGGAAACAAAAAAATATTCTTAAAATAGAAGAATTACAGAAAAATATTATTTTACAAATAAATTAAAGAAAAATAATATTTTACAAATAATTTATTGTGACATGACATCGTCATAATGCCGTGCTGATATTTTTAATATATTTTCTTTAAAATATATGCTCCCCACCTTAAATTACTAGTGTCTTGCCCCTGATAACAGTAGAGTCATGCCGGTTATGTGTGTAACTCCGTTCAGGGGAAACATTTTGAATTGAAATCACGTGACTTCCGGTCCATACTGGAAGTTCGGATACAGTTATTCGGGGCGTCTTTACACTATGATTTTCATATGTGCTCTCGAATTTAACTGTCCTGTATCTAACTACATTCTCGAGATTAAAGTAAGACAGACAGATAAAAAGATGCCAGTGGAAATTTTGTGTGTGTAATTTAAAATTTGCAGCCCAGTAAAATAATAAGAATGTATTAAGATGCGTTTTTAAAAAATCAATTTATTATTTAAATATATAATAAAACAAAGAGCACTTTAAGGTATATGATAAAATTCTTGATGATTATTTAAGATTAGAATATTTTTTTTGTAAAAAATGAACAAGTTCCTATAGACAAACAATTTTTTCTAATTTTTTTTTTTTTGTTTTTTTGGAGATTTTCCAAAAAGAATTCGGCAATTTATCTTTTGAGAAATGTATGCTTTGTTAAACACGAGGTCATAATGTTACTACATGAACAAATAATGTAGCTATAAGAAAAGTATAAAGATTTTTATGACAGGTTTTCTTTGTTTTTTAGAAAAAAATATTCAAAGATTCTTATAAAATTTTCATAATTTTTTTGGCATCAGAACATATTCGCCTTTTTCTCTTATATAAAATAACGTATATGTAGATTAAGATCTTATGGTTAATTAAATAGAATTTAATTTAAAAAAATAATTATAATTCTAAAGAAAATATCGTTTGGTAGAAATGAATTTTTTAATAAAATTCTACAAAATTCAATTTAATTAAATAAAATTAACAAATGAGATGCAACTTGGCGATTATTTCCTGGAGGAATTAATTGTGAATTTTTATTGATATTTTAGAATTTTGCCTATTTCTATCTTTCTAAATTAATTAATTTTTCTATTTATTAATTTACCAACAAATTTTATTAATTCAGCTATAAATATTCGTAAAATTACATAAAAATCATCCCATTAATATAATAATCTATTTAAAAATTTCATAACTTTATAATATTAAAAAAATAAATAAATAGAAACAGAATGAATTACACAAATTTAAATTTTTTAAATAATTATTAAATAATATTCAAATGTAAAATTTACTAAAAATAGTAGACATGATATTTATTTTATTTTCTCCGCTGTGTTATAATAGCAGAGGGAAAGCATGACAAACGGTCAAATAATGACCCCTACCAAGATTTCTATGTTTACACTCAGGTGATCTTAAAACATAAAAAAATGCAAAAAGTTTGGGATTTTTTAAATATCTATATGAATATTAATACGTTCGTGGGGGGGATGATTTTGCACCAACTTTCAAGTTTAATGACTCCTGTGCTTTTTGTATAAAAAATTTCTGAAATTTGGCAGGGAGGTTTTTCTATTAGAAATGTTGATGTAATTAAATTTTGGTGGTTAAAGGTCTAGAAGGTGGTGAAATAGAGTGAGTTTATGTCATATCTTGAATGGACTTAATAACGATTTTATTCGTTATTGAGCTGCAATTTAAAAATATTGTAGTCCTATAAATTTCCACTTTTGTCTGTCTGCCTGTCCGTCCTTAATCTCAAGAAGGGAATTGGATATATAAAACCTGACATCAAATTTGGAAGCCTTAGGAGCAGCAGGCCCGGATTAACTGTACATAATCCTCCGATACAAATCGAAAGTCACATTGTTTCAATTGAATATTTTCCCCAGAGGAATTAGATACATGACCAGCACGATACTTTTGTTAAAAGTATGCACAGGAATAACAAAACACTAATAATTAATAAGACGAAAAGCTTTTTAAAAATAAAATCTCGTAACAGTTGGAACCACACACAATTTTAACTCGTCAGAAAATTTACCTAATTCTTTGCTGGATTTTTTAAAATTTTCAGTGTAGTTAAGTTAACTTAATATTATAAAAAAGACTTTATTTAATAAAACGTAGCACTTTTTAAATTAGTTTCTTCTTATTAAAAATGAATTAAGTTCATTAATTAATCTTTAAAACATATGTTTTTGTTCATTAAGCCAAAAGAAAATTAAACAATGTTCTTGAGTTTTTCTAATAATTTATTAATTATTTTTAAACAATTAATAAATACTTTTAAAGTTTTGTAATTATTTACTATTTATTATAAATTAAAATCATTAATTAATGAAATATTATTAACTAAAAAATATAAATTTCAGAGTTTTTGTTAGGTAAAAGGAATATATTTATTATCACGGCTGAATAGGTTGAAATTATAATATTATTAATTAATTTTGTTATTATTATAAACAGATACTCGATCGAACAAGAGATACTTCACGTGAAGTACCCTGTTTACAACCTCCTTAGCTATATTTGGATTTATAAATCAATAGAAATGAATACAAAATTAATGAATTTAGAAAATTAATTTCAGATATTTTATTAATTGAAAATATCTTTTATTTATTAATTTTTATTTGAAGTTTTATATGAAACTTTTATAGCATAATAAATTTTAAAATACAAGAAAATATAATGAGAATTTTTAATTGTTTATAAAATTTATAATAAAACGAGCAATTATTTATTGAGACATCGTCACAATGGCGGGCTGAAATTTTTAATCATTTTCTTAATTTATTTAATTTAAAATATATGCTCTCCACTTCAAATTAGTAGTGGCTTGCCCCTGTACATCATATTTTACTTTTAACAATAGAGTCATCCCAGTCATCTATCTAACTCCTTTAAGGGGAAAAGGTTTGAATTAATGTAACGTTACTTTCGATTTAAGTCAAAAGTTCCTTTATAGTTAATAGGGGCCTCCTGCTCCTACGGCTTCACATCTGATTTTGGGATTTATGTAGGGGAAATACGTACAAAATGACATAGGCAACATAATTCGAATTTGGCTGTCTCAAGCGCCCAACTGACCACGACACCGTGTTATCCGAGAGGCTTTTACTAACCTGTCAAAACGTGAACGCACTCCTTTCATTCGCCCGGGTGTCATGGCCGACGACAAGAATTGATACGTTACGAGTTTTTTGTATAGATGATAAGATTTTCACTATTTTATCTATTTGTGTAGCATTTATTTCAACCCTCAAGAAGTTGTTATTGCACTTAAATAACTTTTTCCATTAAAAATATCATCTTTGTATTTATTTTATAATTTTGTTTTTTTATACAGTTATATGGACAAAATGACATACATAGGCAACGGACAAAATGACATAGGTATGTCATTTAGTCCATAAGAGCTCAGTCAAGGAACTTACCTCTTAACGTTTTATTAATTATAAAAAGTAGCTTCCAAAACACCTTTATTATTTAAAAGAAACCGTCTGTTTTATTTGAAAAAAATTTTTTAAATTTTTTTCAATGCGTCGAACTTGGTTCCTAAATTTCTTTTTACCCTTTGGATAGCCAACTAAACAGGGGTCCCCTGCGATTCGGTTTCTCTGTATCATTTATCTGCTGCTACTAAAGAACATCCATCGTCCTCTACCCTTGTTGTGTCTATTAATCCATATCTCCTTATTTATTTTACTATGATTCCTTCTACTCTCAGATTACTTTATTTTCTCCTATTTTTAGGATATTTAAATGATTCCAACTATTTAATTTCTTTTATTCTAAGTATACCTTAGATAATTTTTTCTCCACATCATAATAAATCCTTGGAAGTACAATATAAATCTTTAATAAAAACGTAGGAATGGATGAGAATGAACAAAATCCTGAACGAATAATCGTTTATATAACTGAAATAAATTGTCATATTTGACGCCGAAATTACTCTTCGAATAGCTACTAATATTTTCGAATGTCATAGAATGTCTACTAATAAATTTAGTTTTTATATTGATAATTTATCAACTTGCAACCGAACATTCCAATCTATATATATTACGGAATGTTCTGAAATATTTGGACAAAATAAAAATTAAAAAAATATACATATGTATGTATTTTTTTTATTCTTATTTTGTCCAAATATTTTATTCTTGTTTGATAATTGAAAATACCCATTAAAAGTTTTAAATATCTGATAATTTTATAATAAATTTGTAAAAAATCATTTAAAAAAGTAGAGTAATATATAAATTGAAATTGAGCTGCTGCAATTTTAAAATATTGTAGACCTATGTTGTCCGTCCGTCTATCCGTCTGCCTGTCCTTCCTTAATCTCGAGAACGGAGAAAAGGAAATACGTACAAAATGACATATGTTTTATTTTAGGTTCATAACTCTTTATTGGTAAATCACAGTACTGTCATATTCTACACCAATCATCTTTGGTTCTTTACCTGTGAAATATAATAAACATTTACAATATAAAAATAATAGAAAAAAAATATTGTTAGTTTAATTGAGATCAGCCAAAATCCATTTTGTCTATATGCTATGGACAAAATGATACATTACGTAAGGACAAACTGACATACACGTAAAAACTATAAAATTACTGACAATGAGCTTTGGGCTCATTTTTTGATTTAATTGCCTTCATATTAGGAGTAGAAGTTAAAACTAAACGGGTTTGTCGAGTCTTTGGCTTACGTTTTCTTTCACCACTTATTAAACGTTCTTTTGAGACTGGAGAAATCTCCTTAAGTAGAAAAAATAAGTAGAAAACTATGAAAAATTCTACTCTGCTACAGTAGAGTAGAATTAAAGTAAAATACTCTCAGAGCAGAAAAAAATAGTATTAAAATAATCTTAGAATAGAAAAAATTGTACTAAAATATTCTAAAATAGAGTCTTACTAAAGTATTTTTACTTTTCGGTTGTTATATATGTAACGTATATAACAGAGGGAAAGCATGGCGATCGGTCAATAAATGACCCTTAAGATTTTTACATTTTTGCATTCAGAGAACTTTGAAACATCAAGAAATGCAAAACGTTCGTTCTTTCCCTGTTTCTATGAATGTTTATGCGTGCGGGGTCCTACGATTTTGTTTATCCACTTTGAAGCTTAATATCTCCTGTGCCGTTCGATGAAATTTTCTGAAATTTTGCAGGAAGGTTTCTGGATTAGGGAAATTGATGCTATTAAATTTTGGTGATTGAAGGTCGGGCGAATGGGGAGACAATGAGAGATTGTGTCGTATCCTCAGTAGGGTCAGACTTAATGAAGATTTTACTCGTTATTAGCATTTACTATTTTCTTTATAAAACTCATCTCTATCCTCGGAATTAATTTTTTTGTCGTTTTATAATAATTTCATAATATAAAAGTTTCAAAATCAAACATCATAACAGATGGTGCCACATGCAGTTTTAAATGTTGTCGGAAAAGTTAAGCAGCTAAAAGTTGCTTAACTTTTCCGACAACATTTAAAACTGCATGTGGCACCATCTGTTACGTTGTTTGTAAGAATACTTTACTTACGTAAAGTATTCTTATAATAGAAGGAATTATATTTAAATATTCTAAAAATATCTAGAATTACACTAAAATATTCTGTGTGGAAAGAAATTACGCTAAAATATTTCCAGAAGGAATTACATTTAATATTCTTTTAATTTCTGAGAAATATGGCATTAAATTAACTGAGTTATTGAGAAATTGCTGTTAATAAAATACAGATAATAGTAATAACGTTACTAAGCGAAGAAACAAAACTTTTACGCTGTAAAAAGTTAAAATTAATTAACATTTTACTTCAAAGTGCAGTAATTTATTACTATTTATTTATTTTGTCATTACTCATAGCATCAAAACATCTTGTGTTGTTCAATAATTAATTACATTTTCAATATCTTGGATGTTTTCATGAATATGTAAATATAAACTAAATTTTTTATACTTAAAAATAGAAAAATATTATTGCTACTAAATATTTACTATTATTTTTTAAAGATTGTTTTGATTTAATTATATTGAAAATTATCATTTAGTTTGATTTATAAAATATTTTATTTACATATTGTAATGCTGTGTTTCTCAACTACTTTTTTACAACTTTCTCTCTAGAAATGCGGGAATTCTCTAAACATTTCTATAGAAAACATAAAGATAAAAAATTTTTAAAATACAGGGTAAGGGAAAAATACATAAAGTATCTCTATTCAAAGCTGTCTACAGATATATGTAGCAGTCCAAAAACGACAAAATTTTGTATGGTAACCTTTCAGTATCTAAGGAAAATATCTCCTCGAAGGAAAAATTTAGTTCTAAAATTCACCATCACGATACATTTGACCTCGCTGGAACAGCCTTTCACTGTCTATTTGGGGCTTTCTGCGAGTCTGTCAGCAAATTTCATTGCATTTGTTCAAACTCAGTGTGATGGCTCTTCAATGACGTTTATCCTTGGTTCATCCTTTTTTGAAGAGGCTAATTCTGCGAGTGATATAGTCCGTTATACGAAAAATGTTAATTGTTTGGTTATTCTGCAACTGCAGCAGTTTCTGCTGCAGTTGCAGAATAACCAAACAATGCATCGACTACTTTTATGCAAGATGGGGCTTTCACGTATCAAAGGTGGTACATAGCAGTTACTGAGAACCGAATGATTTCAATACTATGGTTACCTCGTTCTCCAGATCTTAAACTCTGTGATTTCTGGTTGTGGGGTCCTCTAAGAACTGCGTGTGAGAAACATCATAAGATCAATTATGTTCGTTCATTGATGATGTCGTTTATTGAATTCACGTTTTACCGCTTCAGAATGGAAGTGTAAAATTAAATTATACACTAATTCTATTACATTAAATAAAAACTTTAATATAAAATAACTTAATTTCTTATGTTTGTGTTACAGAAAACTGCATGTATATCAATAGAGGAAGCCGACAATTTTAACATAACTTTATTTTTAATAAAAATAGGGTAGTTGAACCAGTAAACGACCAATTAAGCTCCTTGATAAGGAGATTTGAAAATAACAACTTAACAAACAGACATTTAGCATAAGTAATAGTCATTGCTGATGACCAAGAACTCGCACTACTCATTCAAATATTGAATTTTTAATTTTCTGTAATTTTGATTAAATTAATGACATAATGTTTTTAAAATTTAAAAATCACCAGTGAATGACTATATGGCTGTAGTAGTGACCAGTCGAGGGCTAGTGAATGACCGCAAGTGACTAATAATGAATAACTAGAGTTTTAGGATACTATATGCAATTTTATATCATTGTATACTATTCATGAGATGGCAATTTTATGTAATTCAGTCATGTAATTTCAGATTAAAAAATTGGAATAAAAGTATTAATTTTTAGGAAAGGTATTAAATTCAAAAATATCGCATAGGTCTATACAATGTTAGAAATTATCAGTTTGATAATCTATACAAAAAAGTGTTTCATAGATAGGCAATATTGCAATAATAATTTTTTAAGTTTATCTAATTGTTATCAGATGCAACGACTTCCTTGAAATTTGACAAAGATTTAAGTGGAATCTTATTTTATATCATTTGCAGTTCACATTTATATAGTTTTCCATAATTAATTGATAAATCAGGTTTATTTTCGGAAAACAATTCATTTCGCCTAGCAGAAATATATTTTGAACAATCCACCCTATTTGGATCAAAAGGAAACAAACCACTTGTTTCAAATCCATATTGATTGTTTCCGATTTTAAAGCTTTCTTGTAAAATTCAAACAATAAAGCCGCAAAGTTAGTTTTAGAAACTGATTTTGGTGATTCTTGTGTTTTCTGACAACATTTCTCCACTGATATTCAAGAGGTCGAAAAATTGCAATATCACAAGGTTGGATAATATGAGTTGCATTTGGCAACAAACAAAACAGGAGAATTCTTTTCTCAACACAAAAATTATACAGTTTTTCATTTATATGGGATTTATGTCCATCAAGAAGCAATAATACAGGGAACTGATATTCTTATCCAGAAGCCAACATAGTGGCACTTATCCAACCTGAATCACTTCTACCTACAGCAAACTGAATCTGCAATATGCCTTTTCTTATATAAGAACACTATCATAAGATCCACTGACTGGCCACTTGCAGAAAAATTACACAAAACTATGATACACTGTTTTTCTTGTCCCGATGCAATGATATAAAAGTTCTTATACGCTTTAGGTTCCATAAGTTTTCCAGTGTTTGGACAAAATAACATCCCTGTTTCATCTGCATTGAAGATACAGGAAGAGAAGGATTTTTCAGAATATTACTTGCACTTCTTCTCTCAAATAACTATTTAATTCTTAAAACCAATTCCTTATCATCTCTTCTGAAACTGCTGCTCGAGCTTTGGATATCACTTCTGTATTCTTTTCTGCTACATTAGGGTGTCTTCTTAGAAAAAGCTTTAGTCATTTTTTTTTAGTTTTTGGGCAAGCGTTATTAAATATTCTTTCGTTCCATATTTTTCATAACTTTCTTGAACTGTGTCTTTTACTTCATCAGGATGCATGGGAAAACCCAATTTGGCTTTCTCAATAATCTATTTTTCCAACTTGTCTTTCTCTGCTTTAATTAATGCTGTTGCTTGGTCCATTTTTTGCTAACCTTATTAGCACTCATTTTACTTTTACTGTTCTACAGCTGCATACAAATCTTTTCACTATATTGAAAACGTTCTTCTTTTTATTTATTTTATCTGCCATTTTGAATTTATCTGAATACGAATAAATTCAAATGTCTTTAATTATTCATCCCAAACCATTTTAATGTGCAGCAATGAATGACCACATAACTTTGAACCATGATCATTTACTGCTGCTGAACCATTCACTCATATATTAGTATGAAACAACATTTACAGATTTTGAATTTTGTGCTCAGAAATGAAAATAACGCATATCATTTTATCGTCATTAATCGACCGAAGTGTTCCTTCTCTGGAGAAGAATCACGTTTCAGATCCAGTCACCCCTATCTACACACCTTTAAAGGTTAGAATTAATTTTTGTACTAAAAACATACTTTAAATATCTACAAAACTATTTATTTACTCAATGCTTAGGAAAATCAATAAATAATTATTTTAAAATGCTGCTTTATGGATCCTTGCCACAATTCTTACCTTATTACAATGCAAGCAAGATTACACCCTTACAAACACATCTCAAGAAAGCTACCATATTTCAAACACTATCGTGCATTTCTAAATGACCAATGAAAGAGAATATTTCAAAATGTAGTCGATTTTCAATAATTTAGCGCTTCTGACTAGCTTTTCTTGCCGTGGCGCTTATTTTAAACAAATTTGTGACAATGTGCTGATGCAACTACAAATTCACTGGTGCAACTACAATATTATATCTCCGATATTTTCAATGACTTCAATTGTTTGCCGTTATTAAAAGTATTAAGTTAAATTTATTGGTATCTTTCAATGGATATTCAGTTTTATAACATGAACATCAGATTTTGGTATAATGTTATATAACCATGAACAGGTTCAAACTATAATAATTCTTATCCATTTTATCGAAAATTCCTGACATTTTGCAAGGTTTGTATATTAGGACATTGATGCTGTTAAATTTTGGCGGTTAAAGGTCGAACGGGTGGGAAGAGAGAGGCTGTGAAGTGTCATATCTCGAATGAAGGTGTAAAGTAATGAAGATTTTACTCGTTATTAGCAATTACAATTTAAAAAAAAAATAAAACTCGTCTTTACTTTCAAAATTAAGCTTTTTGCTACTAAATAAAAATTAATAACATAAAAAGTTTTTAAATAAAATCTTATAACAAGTGGTAACATACACAATTTTAACTTTATTACTGGGAAAGTTAAACAGTTCGTTGCTGGATTTTTTGAAAAAAATAAGAAAAAAATGCTATAAAAACATCACAAAATTTTTCTGTACAAAAATTTATTCTAAAAATTAAGTAGGAGAAGATATAATGAAAAATCACGCACCGGTAGTTAAGAAGTAATTGCAACTATTCTTGAATACCAATTTAATTAATGCCTATATTATTAATTAAATTAATGGCTTTATCAGTTTAACAAAGAATGGTTAGTAAGAGTTCTTTGCCAAAGTAATGCGATGAAGAGAATGTTGAAAAAAGGTGAAGAACAACGTTCTTTCGCTTTTGTTTCCGTTAATTGTAAACTCTCAGCGACATCAGAGATACGTTGTTAACCAAATTAAGTATAAATGACCAATGATATAAGCAAACTGTTTTGTATACATATCTAAAGGCGCGCCATCATAAGAAAAAATTAAATCAGATAAAAGAAAATCATGCAAAAATTAAAACCTTAGAATTTTTAAAAAATGCAAGTAAGGCAATAAGAAACGAGGCAATAGAATTAAATAAAGTGACAACAAAAAGACGAAAGTAAAGCATTAAACTAAACTTCACTAATGGGAGAAATACGAAACGTGTTAAAAAAGTTCAAAATTTAAAAGAATTAAACTTTATTTATTAAACAAACACAAAGATAAAATTTAACTTGAAAGATTTAACATGCTTAAAATTGTCAAAGAGTTTCTTAAAAGAATTATATCGTAACAATTACAATATATCCCTCTTTACGACATCTTAACAATTTTACCAAACATTTACAATCATTAAAAAACACTTTTTTTAAATATTCTTCCTGTTTTAGAAATTAAAAATTCAACTTAAAACCAAAAATAATCTTATTAAGTATTGTAGATATGTTTCATTAAAACTACTAAATCGAATTTTTTCACGTATTTTTTTTATTTATAACTGTTTTAATTGATTTGCATTTAATTTTAATTATTTTTAAATTTGTGATTTAAATTTGATAATCAAATATAGAACTGATGAAGAAAAAGTTGTAAAAATCTTTGTTTTCACTACCATTAAAATAAATTTTTACAAAAATTGAATCGAATTCTAATTAAAATTTATTACAAATACCCGTAATTTACGGTTGAATTATATTCTTCAAAACATTTTACGCTTAATCAATAGGAAAATCAAAAGATTTATATACGAAAACGTTTTATTTGTAATGAAAAAAAATTAAACTGCTTTAAATTAAATTAAGTATCTAATAGATACGTACCCTAGGTTTGCGACATAATTTTTTCTTGAAAAATAGCGGTAAAGCCAGCTTAATTTAGTGTTATATATAAATTGAGATTATTTTCTCAAAATGCAGTTTAAACTTATACTGTTATCATCTTAATTTAAATAAAAATATTTAAGTCGTGATGAAATTGTTGAAAATACATGAAAACGGATAATTCGCGATTTTAATTAATTTAAAACACTTTTCTTTACTAAATTTTAATTATTTTGTTAACGTTCTATGACAGTACAATAAAATAGATTATTAAACTTAATTATAGCAAGAGATTACAACTTCAGCTAAAAAAACAGAAAAAGTATATACTGCTTTCATCGATATACAAAAAGCTTTTAATTCAATCTACTGTATATCTCACTACTAGTAAATAACTTAAAAGCCTGCATTGCAAGTACTCGATTCTCAAGTACTATAAAAAAGCTTTTCTCAAATTATAACATAAAGATCAAACAAGGCAAGACTCTTTCTCCCTCACTCTTTCTCGAGGTGTTTTTCAAAGTGATCCCCTTTCGCCATATTTATTTAACTTCTATCTGCTCGTCATTGATCAACTTTTCCATAATTCAACCGATGGTATTGAAATAAACAACAGAATCTTTCCCTACATATTATTTGCAGATGATCCAATAATACTAGCACCGATCAAAATTTCATTACAAAGAAAAATTAACCAGCTAAATCTTTATTTTAAATCAATTAACTTAGCAATAAATCCGACTAAAAGACAACATTATTATTTTTCGCAATAATAGCAAAATATCTGAAAAAGAAACTAAAATATACCATGACAACACTCTACTACAAACAGTTAATGAACTATCTGCGTGTCGTCTTTAATTGGATCGTAACTTCAAAGCTCAAATCTCAAGAATTAACATCAAAGTAAAGCAGGCTATCGACAGCCTTTTATTTCTATGCTCAACCCTGAAAACCTCTAATTTAAATATTCACATAAAACTATATAATTCTATAATTAACCCAATCATTTATTATGCAAGCCCTATCTGGAGTCTGGATTAATTATTTAAACTCGAGACCTTTCATATCTATTTTCTACTTAAATTATTTCATTTAGAAAGAACAATTCCCGGCTGTGCTCTCCGACATGGAACAAAACGTATCTGGTCCATTCCCCTGCTGTTAAAACGTATAATTAAATTTTACTATAGACTCAAATTCAAAAGTGACAATAATATAATTTTCATACATCAAGAAATAGTCAAGCAGAGCAAAAACGTAAATTACAAGTAGTTATGGCAATACAAATTATGTAAAATTCTGAATTCATTTGGCGTATCAGATCTATTATTTAAAGATATCATTCAGGACTGGAAATACGGTTATAATCTTCTATTAAACTCTGCTATATCTCAATCTATAAATAAAGATCTACTCTCTTTAAACCGTAGTAATTATCATCCTTGGTACACCAACTTATTCGAAATTCCATCTTTCCAGCCATACATGTGGCAACTAATTGATTTGAACGTGAAACAACTAATAATCCAGCTACGCCTTAACAAATACTCTCTCTTTGTTAATAATACCTACATAATGTTTCAAATACCCATTGTTGCTTATGTCAATCCGAAGATTTCTTAGCATTCCACCTTCTAAAAAACTGTCAAGAACTTTGCGTGAACAATATGATATACGAATATGTAACTATACTTCACCTCTTAAACTCAAAATAAACTTAAACATTCTGAATAAAAAGGATCTATATAAATTGTATAATTACTTCGTTGAAATCACGGAAAAAATTTTAAAAAATTAAATAAATATTATTAATAGTAAATAAAAACTATTATAAAACTTCAATGTCCTAATACAGTATCTTTTACTTATTATGCACATGTCTATAAGATATAAGGCAAAATGACTGTACGGTTTTCTTAAATTATGATTGTTTGTTATTAATATAATACCTATATAAGCTAAAATTGTTAATTAATTTCATTTCTATGTATCACCCCCGTAACAGGGAAATTTTTCCCTTTTGCTAATAAACTTGAATTGAATTGAATTATAGCAAGAGACAATCTTCTTAATTATTGGAATATTGGATTTCTTTCATCACTTTAATTATATTAAATTTATTTTAGTGTAACTGCAACAAAAGACGTTCGTTTAATGAATTAAAAGCAGATACTCGCACAAAAAGAAAGATTTTTACAACATCATTTAATATATTAAATTTATCCAAAGTTGGAAAGTTGGTTTCTTTTCAAGAAGATGACATAGAATCGAAAAATTTTATATATCACATTATTGTACATTTATTATGAAAATAGGACACCATAGAAAACTTTATATTAAACTTATAATTTATTTTAAAACTAACTTTTTATCAGAAATTTACTTTATTGTTATCTCAACACCTATAAATAGAAAATTATAAATTCTATTGAATTTTAAGAAATTGAAAACTGAAGATATTTCCAAAAACAAATAAAATAACACAGGTATAATGTAAAATATACTCGTATATATTAAATAAATAAACTTGCTTTGTTTCGTCTTCAGCATATGCTATAGATTGTAAATTTTAAATATATAAAATAAAATCCCATCTATTGAAGATATTTTTACCTGTAATTAAATGGAAACCAACTGATTCTGTTAATATGATATTCGTTTATTGATCCATTTTTATTCTTACACCAATTTCTCATTTTTCTTTAGTAAATTTTATTTTGCTGAGTTTCATGGTAGAATGAAGATTTCTTTATGCTAAGGTTCTTATTTGCTAAAACCAAATTCATAAATTTGATTTCTCATGGATAAAAAAATTAACTTTGATTAGAACTTTAAAAGTATTTTTGAAAATATTATAATATTCCTTTGCACATAAAGATCTTTACCAAAGAAGTTTGCTCAAGACTCAGTAGCTGTGGAATTTTGGATCTTTGATGGATGGCCAAACGAATTAAAATCGTAAATTTTATGCCGATTTATTGTAAGTGGTAATTTTAGAATATTCAGAACTGAAGAACTTTTTTTGCAGAAATGTTTATCAATAATAAAATTTGTTTATTTTTTCATGAAATACGTAAATCGCTTGCAAAAGAGTGTCAGTCTGTCGTCAAGAGATTCAAGTTTAAATCCTGTTCGTATCAATATTTATCATGGCTTACCATGATAAATATTGGTGAATTATGGGTAAAAGAGACTGTTTTTTCTCTCATCCAGGGTCAACCTAATTGCCTTATGACGATTCCACCGCCATCAGACATCCGATATTGAATGTAGTCTAGATCCCATAATTGATCGATGGTAATATCAATCAGGAAAGCATTATTCCCCGTCCATTACTTTGACTGGTTAGCCCACACGAAATGGTTTAAGTTGCGCTGGCCATACAGCTTATACTATGATGGTGGCTCTACCCTCTTAGTGCATATAGCGCGGATAGATTAAACAAACAAGTTAATGCGTCGAGTAACTTCACCACTAACCAATCAATTCTTACTCATGCTGATTGACCTCATTGCCAGTCACGTCACAGACAATAAGCGAAATTGTAGCCGGACACATAGCATTAATGTTCTTGTGCCACGTGTAGAAAACTGATAACTTTGTAAGGATATGATATTTGAATATAAGTAGCTAAACAATAGTTAAGTTTATTTTCTAATGGTTTATTCAATAATGCTTGTTAACTAAGGTTACAAGATAAACAAAGTCACAGAATTGGAATTCAATATTTTCCATTTGTATACAAAACTTACATCAAAATTAATTAATGACATTAAATTTCATTTTCTTTAATTGGGTATTATGTAAAGTGAAACTATTTATAGCAATTTCTCATATCATTTTTCGATAACAATTATTTTTTTCGAAGAAAATTCAAACAGCAAATCAAAATTTTAAATAATACTTATTTTAGGAGTTAATATTATTTTAAAATGCCTTTAAATTAATTAATTATATTAAAATATTTCGTTAAAAACTTCATTTAAAGAATTTAAATTTAAAAAATTCGATGATAAAAAATACATGAAATATTTTATTTTTATATCTTTTTTGAAAGAATTTCTTATAATGTTCATCTTAATCAAGTATATAAAATATCAATATGTATAAATATAAAATTCTAAAGTTATTCGTATATAGATTTAATTAAATTTTATTTTAACTTTTTCAGATCGTCCAGGTGGAAACGTTGCTAATTGGCTTTCCTGGCATTCTGTATTTGTTTTCATTTCTAATAATTGCTAACATTACCATTACCATTACTGTAAGTCTTCAGATTTCTTGGGGAGATATTAAGAGGGCCATATCTCCCGAACCCATAGTTCTATTTTCCTGGAAATTTCTAAAAACATAGAAATTTCCCTGCAAAATTTCAGAAATTTCTGACCAAAAGCATCGGAGTTATTAAGCTTCAAATTGGCTAAACAAATCGCGCCCTCACACACAAACATTCTTATATTCAGGAAAAAATCTCAATGTTTTTATATTTGTCGACGTTTCAAGGTTTCCCGAGTCAAAAATACCCAAATCTGAGAGAGTGGTCAGTTTTTGACAGATCTCTGTAATTTCCCTCTATTGTGTCAATATAACAACCGAAAAAGTAAAAGGCATAAATTAAGATTATCCATTGAAAATCGGATAGTTTTATAATAAAATACAATTTAAGTTTATAATTATAGTTGTAATAAAAAATAATATAAAAGTGATACTGATTCCATTTGCTTCGATCCACTACGACAAATTATATAAGTAGATCGATAGTAATAAACGATGATCAACATCGTTGTAGTTCAAAATACTAACATTCAGTCGTTGACTTCACAGCAATCTATTTATAGGAATGTAATCAACAAATGTTTATTTGTGTTTATAAAATCTACTGAAGATTTCCAAAGTCTCATCTTACACATTAAAAAAGTACACAGATTTATAAAACTTTAAATTAATCTAATTTTGTAGTAATTATAAGAGAACAGTAAAGAAATATAATAAGTGTAATGTTTATAAAATACGAATAAATAAATGCTTTATTGTATAACATTTGGATTTAAAATAGCTTTCAGGTAATTTAATCAGATGTTTTCTCGTTTATTTGTAAAATTTCCAACTTTTTGAAGAACTTGTTTACCGTTTAAAAACTATAAATTTAAACGAGATAAGAAAAATAACATACAACACTGTGATTTCTAGTTATCATATTTGTCTAATTAAATTATTATTTTATAATTAGAAGGTTATTTCTCATAAATAAATATATTTAGTATTTCTATAGAAAAAGTTTATTAAAAGTATCGTTATTATAATCACTTTATTTGGAAAAAATATTGTAAATAGGGAAATAATATATCGGTGAATGTAGAACTGAGAATGATAAGATTATGTGGTAGTGTAGACCTCTCAGAGTTTTCAATCTTGTGTAAGATGGAAGATTTCTTCAGGTAAGATAACGATGTCTTCAGAAATTTCTCTTTGGTAAGGATTTGTAGTTTACTATGTTTTATTTGACTGTTGGTATGAAAGAATGCTAAAGCTGTGAAGAAGAGAGGAAAATGTCATAAGAAATCTTCAAGACAATTGAGCTGCTGTTTTGAATTCTTTCAATTAGTGATTTGTCGTTGGCATCAGTTAATATTCTTATTATTGGATATACGGTCTTTCCAAATGTATCCAAGGATTGATTGGAAGCAGGTGGCATGGAAGCTATTGCTAATGTTTTGTGATCTTAAGAAGAGATGTGATGATCGATCTACGTCACTCGCAACGACGAAAAATATTGAAAATCCCGACGTAAAAGCTAATTTAATTATTAACACTTTTTCTGACATTTAGACACCTCTGTGTATTTAATGACTCACTTTAATAACTTTTTCTGAATTTTCCTGTTAAAATACTGTATTTAAATAGGCCTAAACTTGTCATAAACATTGGTATGATTTCATTTACGGTTACAAAATAATCCCATTTAGTTTAGTTTGGTAGGATACGCCAACGCAACACATAGGAGAGGACTTTCTGTAGAAAACCGCCACTATTTAGATGGGGACATATTTAGATATGTAAACAAAAATTCGGAGAACTTCATGTGTCAGCACGTTGGTCGGGCGCCAACTCACAACCAGTGTTTAGCTGTTTTATTTACTCGACTACCGGTAGGCATTGAAATTACTACCGCACTGTACTGTACAGTAATTGAATGAACTCTACTGAAAACAGCTTACATTCATTGTACGTGGAAATTTAATTTCAAAAATTTTATTATTTAGCGTAAATACAGTGCCCTACGTGTATTCTATATTGCAAAGAACGTACAGTATTATGTGAATTTTTTATTTTTGTTTTATAATCTGTAGCAATAATCTGTACAGTCTCTAATTACAATTCATATGTCAATGTTTCGAAACCCCAACAGGTGATCATCTCACTTCTGTAGTCAGGTGGCTACGTAAGTGAGGTTTTACTGTATCGTCATAAAGTTTGTAAATCCGAAAATAAGGGCGAACATACATAATTAATGTATGTTATCAATCAGCATATTATAACGCACATACATCATAATTAATGTATGTGCGTTATAATATGCTGCATTGGATAATTTTAACTCTTTTCTTGTGTCTCTTTTCTGATCTGAACTTTGTCTTTATTTGTTTTTTATAGGTCCTAATGCAACGAATAAATAACTGAGAAAAACACGATTATAATAGTTCATAAAATTTCATCTGTCTTTCATTAAATATTTACAATGGCTAATAAATTGTTATACATTATTTGTTTCTATCAAAAAGAAAAAAAAAATTATATTTTGTAGGTGTATGTAATAATTTTCCAAAAATTAGAATTTATTATAATTTAAAAATACTTGCTTCTTTTAATCAAGAGGATATTGAATTGATCTATAATATTTTACAATAACTATAAACTCTTCGTTCTTAATGCTTAGTTGTTGATGGAACTTCTGCAGAAACAATAAGCCATTTTCAAATTTTTTACAATACTGCTATATTAAAGAACTTTAAATAAATTCTATTTGTATTTTACAAATAAAATTGAATTCAGTTAATAAGTGCGATTCTACGACGTGGATGCTATTGTGAAAATTTTAATACCTTTTTAGTATTTTGTAGACGTAGAATCCTATAATGAAAGGTCCAGTACGAGATCATTTAATGTGTAATATTTAATAGTGTTTGTCGGTCAGTTTATGAAGTGTTTTGCTTCAAGTCGCCTACTTTTTAGTCTCTGAATGGAGAAAAAAAGGATTTAAAAAACTTGAATTGTTGTGATTTTAGATTGTGAAAATATTTTTTTCAAAACAGAATTTTAGTCAGAACAAAGTTCGAAGTTATTCTTTATGCTATGTCAATTCTATCTTTTATTTAAAGATAGAACTGACATAGCATAAAGAATAACTTTAATGATAAACATTAATTGCAATTTAACTAGTAATTATTTTCAAGTCTACTGACTCCTGTGCAAAAATGCTTAAATTGTATACAATTCTAGGTGTACAATGCTATCTAGAAAGTATTTAGCAGTCCAAATGCAATTCAACTCTGGTATAGTTACGTTTCAGAATATGCAAAAGATAATTTTGCAAAAATAAACAATCACCAAATTCACCACTTTTTGCGCTGCAAGCAACAAGCTTGCAGAGATCAACCTCATAAGCGTGAGCTTGGTCATGCTATACAGAGACTTACAGATACAAGGAATATTATTCAATAAAGTTTTCATTCCAAAGATATAAATACTGTACTTGAAGACAGTAAACAGTATGTTCAACGACCGCCCTTAATTCATACTTTCTAACACTTCTAACATACAGTATAATACTGTCTTTTAAAGCTATCTAACTTGCAACTTGTCCTCGATAAACCACTCTTTTTAAATGTCTCTACAACTAAATGTCAGGTGAATTCAGATCCCGAGAACGATGTGGAGAGAAAATAGGAAACGCACGTCTAATTACTCTGTTATCAATGAAATAATGCAGAAACTGCTGCGCACGTGGAGACACAATACTCTATCTTTCATGTAAATTGTTGACCCAAGGTATTGTCTCTGTATTATTTAGGATACAAAGAAAGTGTGGAGCATCGCTCGGTAACTCTCGGTTGTTACAGACCGCTTCATAGGCCCATTGGAACTAGCTTCTTCGAAGAAGAATAGTAGAAGGATAAATATGACTACGAATCTAATTTAAAGTTCACTTGCCTAAAGTTAACTATACTTAGCTTTAGGCGAGTACAGTAGAATCTGCTGGAAACCGTAAATGCTTTCTGTGGCTCAAATGTTCCGTGGCAACAGTTATGCGACGAGACAAGTGAAACGCATGTCGCCCTTGTCAATGAAACGAAGATCAACGCAAAGATTAGCAGTTTCCCTGTTGTATAAACAACTGTTGGTTGTGGCTGATCTTATATGGATAACCATGCACCAAATTTCTCTACACTTTCACATTCAGCTACAGGATACACCCAATTGCCATTACGCTGCACATGCACTATTTGGGTCTGCAACATTGTCAGTTTAACAACAGCTCTAGTAACGATATGTGAAGTGATGGATTAGTGCCGTCGACCGGATTGACTTTTCAGACGTTCAGATTTTTTCAATCGAATCGAGTGATCATCCTCCTGAGAGTCTGTGGAGCCGATGTTCGTCAGCGAAATTCCTAAAGTTCAGCCGTCATTTCCATAAAGCAACTCACAAGAAATGCGCATTTTGGCCGACATTCAATAGTTGTGGTCGCCATTTTTATACCCAGAACTTGATTGCAACGAGTGTTTTTACGTAAAGAAAACTGCTTTTTCATTATTTGCAGTTCAAAAAGTGTCATAATAGTGAGTTTTGGCTCTACGGAATGACTTTCACATGTCCTGAAATGGTAGGAAACTAAATTTGATTACATTTGGACTGCTAAATACCTCTCTAAACAGCATTAAATACGGGTAATTTAATTACAATTACTCAGTATCTGAGTTGTAAGATAGATAAGTTTTGTATCAATAAAGGATTTACCTTTAATAAAAATTAAACTTTGAAATTGATAAGCTCTTTTTGTTATTACATATTGACAACTTTAAATGAAAAATTATTGTTGTAGATTATATAATTGATTTTTGTTACACATTACTAAGCAAAGCATTTCAATTAATAATAAAAATAATAAACAAAAAACCCGAAAAAATATGTTATGAATTCATAATAAGAAACTCATCCTATTTCATCTGCTTGAGATAAACTTCACATTAATTTCAATCTTTACGGTAGCTTATAAAAATTTATATAATTAAATTTTGATATAAATTTTAAAGCAATATGTTAAATAATTATTATAAACTAATTGTAAATTTATGAAAAATAACTCCAACAGTATTAATATTATACAGTTTTCAATCTTTGTTCTTATATGGAGTATAATTAACTAAGCTCCTGTAAATTTTTGTGAAATTTAACCGAAGTAAAAGACTTTTCCAAGATTGAAATTTCTACATTTCTCGACAGTTTTCTCCTCTAATCCAATCCTTTTTTTCTTATTTTCACCAATATTTTATAAAATTCGAATGGTGTTTTTTTCCTCGAAACTCAATTTAAGTTTCAGCAGGAAAAACGGTCGTTGTCAGCAAGAGCGATTCGAATTTATCATCAGTGATAAACATGTTTTTAAAATTAAACAAGAAAATTTTATATTTACCTTTTTCTTAAAAAATAATGTAAGTAACTATTAGACTAACTTATTTTTCAGAAGTAGTTTTAAACATTACTTGGAAATTTTTGAAGTGTTTCAAAGGAAGCAGTAACAAAGAAGCTTTCTATAAAAGTTTAATACACCAACACACAATATGATTCGTATTATTGCATCGTTGACTAAAATTGTTGTGCGTTACGCCATTAGAATGCAATTTTCTGTTTGAATAAACTTAGTTTTATTTTAAAATGGTAAACAAATATGAATACCTTCGTTTCTTTCTCTTCCCCTTCATTTTGATCTGCGGTTTTGCATTTTATCTCGCCTAATAGATTGACGTTCCATCTATTAATTGACACTTCCGCCTGCACTCTTTTGCTGGTTAGTTCGACACCACGATCCATTGGCTGATTGGCCCATGCGATTCAAGCAGACAATAAGTAAATAAATAAATAAATAAATAAATCTGTGATGCACCCAGAATGACGAATCTCAGAAAAACCGCTGGAATGTTAGCTATTCCGAAGGAAGTTTTAAGAAATTCTCATTGTTCACAGATGAAATATACTTCTATCTTACGCAATCGGGGCGTGGAAAAACGCATGCCAGTCTGAGCACATTGGAGTTTAACTTTACAGCAAAAGACATTTAGAATCTATACGACATCTTTTACGACATCTTTACGAAAGACATTTAGATCAGATAAGTTAAAAAAATATTGTGAACATGAAAAGTAGAGCATGTACTCACTATGGCTGGAATTCGTCCTGGAATTAGACAGGTGTAGAAGCCTCACAGGATAACATCTGTGAGGTGAGGCCTCTCAATTAGGCAAGATAAATTTATGTATTACAAAAATTTCAATGGAAGAGACCCATTAAAGATCGTCTCTTGCAGCTTATGCCACAAGGCGAAGGGTCATAGTTATCACTTTCTCTTCGGGTATGCAATTATAAATAAGATTTTTACTTTCATTTCTGCTACTTCTATCTCTTCTACTGCGGCGCAGTTAATGTTTTTCAGCTCCCATCCACCTCGTCAATGTTATTGTTGTACCTGTTCAATGCGTTTTCGCTTGCTTTAAATTCATATATTCTTTACTGTGTTAGATTTAGCTGATCCTCAAATCAATTGAGAATGTAGCTTAACCAAAGTTGATTCCGATCTAAAAATTATGTAAAAGGAAATCCCATTGCCTCAGAATTGAAATAGTAAACGAAATGAAGAAGAATCACTTTATGAAAAATACTGAAGCATCATCTTAAGAATAGATTTAAATCCCGAACGAGTCACCATATCTTGAGGATTCCGGGATAATTAAACGAGAGATATCAAGAAAGCGAATATGACCCTACTGGCTTGGACTAGATAAGGAAGGAAGAGAAAGAAAAGAAGGAATAAAGAAGGCAGACAAGGCAAAAAGGTTTCTGTTTCCAAAGTAATGTGCATTGAGAGGACAATCAGTTATTTATACTTATCTATAGTTTTTATAAATTGTCTGTTCACGTGATCATTAAACGTTTATCCTATTGTTAAACTGCCTGTAGTTATTATAGCTCCATTCTTCAAATTTCATATATGCATGAATGAAGATTTTTTGAGATATTCAAAATAGTTAAGAAGTTTGGGAAAAACTAGGAAGTGGACGATTCACACAGAATATTTGGGTAACCTCAAGGAAAACACGTCTTACTATGTAATCAAACAGCGATGAAGGAAAGGTTGGATGATTGATGAAACAAGGAAATGCTAGGACGATCTGCCAACGGGAATGCCACCCGGAAATAATTTTATGGAAAATTGGCCCTATTTAGATGTTAAACACGTGAATAAAACTCAGAAAACCCCACGTGGTTTGTTAGTCGAAATGTGAATCAAGGACCAACTACCAATGTTCAGTGGTTTTATCCATTCTTCAATGATGAGTGTTAAGTCAGAAATATCTCAGACAATTAAATTTTTTTTAAAAAAAAGTAATGAAGTACCCCACAAAGCAGTCATTTCAACTAAGCCCTAGACTGAAGAGGTATATAGGTAATTCCCGTTTTTATATAAACAAATTTTTTCAGACACTAGACGTATACATACATACAAACAGAATCAGAAAATGATTACACTATCATTATTCAAATAATCTATTCAATTAATTTACATAAATATGTGGTAATTCCAAATTTTTAAAAGAATATTGCGTTGAAATCTTCACTATTAGATGATATTACAAGAAAACAGTCGAAATAAAGTACGACATCTTACATCGATAGCCATAATATATTAATAATTCATGTTTATTGATTTTTTAAAAACATTTCTGTACTCCACGTTCAATGATACATTACAAATAATGGAGATATTCAAAAAATCCTACTGTAATTATCCATATCTTTGCATCAGATGTTGCATTTCAAATCATTAATTTTGGTAAATAAAATTTTTTTAAAATGTAGTTATTTTTTTTTTAAATTTCAAAATGGAAATTTTTATTCTGTTAGATTAATCAACGCCTCATTTCATTTGAATAACGATCGAGTGGCTCGTTTTTTTATACAAAAAAAGTCGCTATCATTAATCTATGTACTACAAATTTCAACGCATGAAAAATGATATCAGGTTTAAATATTTTACAAAAAATTTGTGATTTATCTCTTGATAATTTTATAAAAATATTTATATTGTTACTATTTAAATGATAATTTTTTTTGAATTATTAACGAGTAATTCATAAAAAAACTATTTTTTGAAGGAATGATTTTATGCTGTTAAAGGCAAAAATATTTGTTTTTTAATGATAGCTTTTTAAAAATAATTTTCTATGTAAATAAATTTAAAAATTACGGCTGAAATTATATTATTTATTTTTAAAAAATTTAAAAAAAAACTGGAAGAAATTAATAGTAATCAATGACGATAATTTAATTTAAATCAAGAAATTATAACGACAGTAATATAAATAAAAAAAGCATAAATGTTTTTTTGTCCCTCATAAACGATTATTAATAATTTTAATAAATTTGCTGATCTTTTAAAGAAAAAATAATCTAGCATCGAGTTGCGTAACTTTCCCGGTAAGAATTAAATTGCCTGTGTCGCCATCTGTTATGAGATTTTATTTTTTAAAAAAAACTTGTAAATGCTAATAACGAGTAAAATATTCAAGTTCGAACCCATTCCAGATACGACACACGATCCTCTTTATCTCCCCAAACCGTAGATCTTTAACCACCAAAATTTAATAACATTAATTCCCGTAATATACAAACCACCCAGCAAAATTTCAGAAATTTTCGACAAAATGCACAGGAGTTATTCAACTTCGAATTAGATGAATAAAATGGTGCCCTCCACACAGAACATCCATACGTATGGAAGAAAGAAACTTCTAAAATCTTTTGCATTTCCTGGCGTTTCAAGGTTAAAAGTATATATAAAGTTACATCTAAGAACGAATAAAACATGAAAAAGAATTAGTGAAATGTTATTTTTGTTGCTGTTTACTTGGAAAGCAGATTTGAAACATTTGGGAATTAGTGAAAGAAGTAGAAAGAGCATGTTAGAGGCAGGTAACTTTTTGGAAAAAATCATGGAAGCTCCAATGAATCAGATAAATCTTTAAGCCGTTTACATCAATGTCAAAGTCATTAGAGGATGAACTTATCCAATAGCAGCTCTACACATCACACATGGGAATTCGTATAATTAAATAAAACTTTATTTATAAATTTGAAATTTATTGATGAAAAAAATTATATAAAAATTCATCTAAAACGAAAAGGACTCATATATTTATCCTTTAAAGAAAATTTACTGTGCATTACTTCGGATATACTTTTGATCCACTCTTTTTATAAATAATTTTAATTATATTTACTGGGGTTTTTTACATTACGAATAGAAGGTAAATTTAAAAAATATATATTTAATTATAACAAAAATCTCATTAAAAAAGTATTCGTCATCTTGCCCCCTATATCAGATTAATTTAAAAAAAACACCATTTTAAATTAATTAGTGTTAGAATGTAAATTCTTAATTAATTAATATTAAGTTTTAAACTTGATTTAAAGCTGTGTACAGAGCCAGTGTGCTGATTGTGAATCGAATTAATTAGTAATTATCTATAATATTAAATCACTGTTATGACCTATAATCATACTGTAAAATATAAAAGCTACAAAAACTATAACATAAATTAAATTAATTTGATATTATGAAGTTTAAAGTAAAGAAAATTTATAACAGTTTTATGTTTTTACCACTTAATTAGGTGCTTAAATAATGTCATTTTTAAGCAAGCCGTCGTAAATCGAACTCTAATTTCCCATAGGTTCAGTGTTATAAATTAATGTTCTGTTTTTAAATTAGAACTTTAAACTGCTCAATACGACAGAGAGATAATCAATAGAAAATACAATTCTTAAAATATGACATTTCTTACAATAATAATTTGAAATTTTTACTAGTTGTGATAATAAGTGTTGTAATGAGTATCGTCGTAAATCGGGGGATCATTATACACAGTAAATACTCTCTGTTTGAGGGATTGAGTGAGGTTTATATCAAATTTTATTAACATTTAATACACTTTTTGTCTACTTTTCTTAAGAAATTAAGTTAAATTCTTCAAAAAATTAGATTAAATATATTTTAAACATTTTTTATAAATAATTTTCTTTATTTAAACTTGGAATAAAGTGTGTTATTTGATATAAATATTACTTTTCCCGGCTTTGAAATTATTTAAAAATATTTTAATTTATTATATATATTATTTTTTAAATTATTTAAAACATACAGTATAAATTGAATTTTATATTTTTAAATTAATTAAAATTATATCAAGAGTGAAAGTTTGAAACATTCAATAACATTGAGGAAAAGAAACATTTAATCTTATTATAGTCAAGTGTAAAAAAGAGAACCGAACAAATTATATTAAAAGAAATAAAATAAAATTGTATACAAACAATGAAAAGTATAAAAGAAAAAAATATATCGATAAAATGAAGATATAAGATAATAAATTTAAGAAACCGGCTTTATATGTTTTATAAGTATAATTGTAAATATAAATCCTAAACTGAGTTTAGAACAACTTGTTCTTTTGTTACAAGATTCGTGAAAACGTAATAAAATAGTTTATCTAATTGAATTGTAGTTTTACTTTCCCGGCTTGTTATGGATATAATCGCGTCAAATTTGACCCTCCGATTTTTTTTTCTTTTTTTTAATCTTTACATTTTGTAACCTCCTGAATCCAAAATTTCAAAATTACAGGAAGAATTCTCACTGTCAATCTCTTCTTTCTCTCTTTTCTCTATCCCTTCTCTCTCTCTCTCTTATCTCTCTATCCCCCCTGTGTGTGTGTGTGTGTGTTTGTGTCTATTTCGTTTAATATCTCAGGATGGTTAAAGATTAAACTCGGTTTAAAGTAATTGTTTTTCTATTAAAAGAACTGTTAGAAATATGATACTAAATTAATTTTTAAAATGTTTTGTATGTTAGTTGCAGTTTGGATAGACAAACGAACAGACAAAACAACAACAACAACAAAAAAGCCTTATTAAATTACATGAATCTTTTAAAAAGTTATTATTCATTTATTTATTTATTTAAAAAAAATTATTTTTTAGTTAAAATAAAATAGTAATTAATTATTTTTGGTCTTTTTCTTAATTAAATTTAATTACTAATTAAGTAAATACAGGTGAAAAGTATTTAGATTATGTAAAATTTTAATTAATTATTATTAAATATTTTCTCATATTTATATATGCATTTTAATTATAAAATTCGCTTTATTAACTTATATAATTAATGATATTAACAAAGTTTTGAGTTAATTTTTAATCCAGTTTAATGAAAGTTGTTTCATTTTCCAACTGGTGTATCGCGATCCCCAAGAACAGCTCGAGTCATATTCCTAGATAATGCGAAAGACAGAGTTCGCTAAAAGGTTGAGAATCAGAGATTTAATTTCTATGGGCATTATAACTTTATAATAATAATTTATTTTTTTTTTTAGTTAAAAATATTTATTTTCTATAAAATTTAGTGTAAATGAGTCACTGAAGATTGCAACTTACATCATTGAAGGAATTCTGATTAAATTTATAAACATTTTTAATACATAAACTATAATTTTAATTATACATTTTAATTTTTTGGTGATGTTTTTAAATATATTATAAACGAATTTTATTGTTTAAAATTATTATTAATTACAGATGTTAACGTTTAGCGATTTAAAATATATATTTATTAGCTTGTAAATTACGTTAAAAAAGGAAAAAATACTTAAAATTATTTTTAATGTTTAATTTGTTAATAAAATTTGTAAAAATACTATTAAAATTCTATTTTAGCAAGTTATATGTCGTAAAACTGTATATTTAAACGCACTTTCTTCAACTTTTATTTTATTATTTTTAAGTGTTTAAGTTTAGTGTTTAAGAATTGTATTATATATATATATATATATATATATATATATATATTAAATTTAAAGTAAAAAACTTTAACTGTATCGGTTAATACAATAAATTTTATTTTTCAAGTTTGTTACTAGTCTCATTAATCTTGTTTTTATTGCAGTTGCAGTTCACTTTCTATGAGAAAAACTTTAAGAAAATAAAATAAAATAAATTGAAAGTAACGTCTGTCTGTTCGATGATAAACCCATTTAAAATAATATAAAAAAATATACTTTTTCAGTAGCGCTTTTTTTATAAAATCGGTTTTTCTTAAAGTGATAAGACACTTAAATTGCTTTTTTATTTAGAAATTTAAGTTTAAAAGTTAAATAAAAATCAATAAATTTTATAAGATTAGAATATATCCTATTTATTTTTAAACTTAGAAGTTGATTTATTAATAAAAAAAAATATATTTTAAATACAAATTAAATTGCTTTTATGTACGAATTAATGATAAAGTTTATACATTTTAAAACATACTTAATAAACTTAAGAACATTTTTTTAAATATAAAAATAAAATTTATTTATAAATATTTTATTTAATATTACATTATATATATATATATATATATATTTATATATATATGAATTTTCTTATATTGAATGCTACGTTGCATGAAATTTGTTTGTATTATTTGTTTGAAAATCCGAAAACAGGAAATGACGTCGAGCATAAGGTTCTTCGAGTAGAAAACTTGTCTTAGAAGTTCAATCTATATATTTAGAAAAAATCAGATTGCAGTACTCATCTTGATCGTTCTCTTAAACTTCTATATAATATTGATGTAAATAATAATATTGTATCATTACATCAAAACAAAATACAATAATTATATTTTAATACAGTGTTTTTCGTATATTACATTAATTTATTTTACATGTAGCATCCATTCGGTACAGAATACTAATCAAGTAAAGCTGTGTACACTTTATTCGTAAATTAAAGTTTAAAGCCGGGTACACACGATTCGTTATAAAATTCAATGTAGTTTTTATTATATGATTCAATATAAAGTTCAATACATAATTGAATATAAATTTAATCGAAACGTTGCAAGATGTACTCCACGTATTCATCAGCAAAAATTAATAGTGTACTAACAATTTAATTATTAATTAATTTTAATTTTAATTAAATATATCAAATTGCATCATATATTGTAGAATACAATAATGCAACAAATTTTCTAATATTCATTTTAGATTTATAAATACTCTTATAATATATATGAAATTTGGTTTCTGTAGATTAAAAGCCATAAGCCATTAATTTTTCTGATAGAATTTAAATTTAACACCGCTTCGAGTAGTAGAGAGTACATTTTCAGTGTACTCTCTATCAGTTAGAGGTCTTCGAACGGCAGACCAACATGTACTACCCTATACTACACACTCGAACACATTATACGCAGCTGATGATAGTTTGAGAAAGACCACATCATGGAGCTGATGGAAGCAGAATGGCCATTTCTCAGAATTTTCAACCATTTAAACCGTTCTGCCTGATTGTGAGGAATTGTAGAGGCAATGGATACGTCAGGGCACACATAGAGATACAGACCACCAGCACAAATAATCGTTTGATCACAGAAAAGCACGAACAGCTGTAGTGACGTCTTTGTCTACCATCTGCAGATAAGTAGAAGACTCGATACAGTAACCTCCCTCTCCCCATTGGCAGGAGACTAACAGCGATAAATTTACATATACAGCGACAGTTATGCGTCATGCCATTAGCCTAACAGTAACGGCACTAGGATTTTCATTCAAAGAGGACGGAGATGGGGCAGAACATTGATTTTGGTGGGCGGATATTATCTGCACATTTTATCTCCAAACAAACTAATTTTTAAAATATAAAAATCGATTTTCGATGACATACAGGCAGAAAAAAGTTTAGTGAAAACATGTAATTACTTGGAACAATCAATTCATATTTAAATAATTCTTCGATAATGGCCAGTATAGGTAAACTTGAATTAATATTTTACGGGTGGGCGGAAGGATGGCGATAAGATTTTCAGATGGGCTGACGCCTACCATCACATCCATCTACCGCTGTCTACAGCACAACATCTTCAGCTTTGCAGTGGTGCCATGACAGAGACATAGACTGCTACTGTACAGTCTGATAGAGTATCGTCCTCAACGAATCGAATTTCCGATTCTGTTTGGGAACGGACAACACGTGTTAAAGTATGGAAAACTATTGGTGCGCTTCTATTACTGATGAGTGGCACACTGTGCCAATTGCTGGCATGCTGGTCTGGGGAGTCATCTTGTGTGATAATCAATTACTTCTAGTATAGTGCGAGAGACACTGACAGCACAGAGGAACGTTTATGAAATGCTGCATCTTCACGCGTTGCATTTCATGTTATGATTGCAAATAGCCATTTTCCAGCAACATAATGCCCAGCTGCAACGAGGGTTTTTTAGAAATGTTCCGTTACGTTGCCACTTCTTGCCTGGATTGACAACAGGGGATCCTACAAAGTACTGAAGGTTTTTTCTTAAAATTGTACCGTTGTTTCACATGATATGGTCTCTATTATATCGTCAGTTCTCACCAATAAAGTTTTATTTGATTTTGACGCTTTCTTTATGGTACTATACGTAACTTTTTATGTCAATGAATGTAATCTATACAAATAACACGTAATAATTTTTTATAAAGGAAATATCTTGTTTCAATCTTAGAAAACAATTCGTATTTATAACTCTAACAGAAACACAGAACAGAATACGGTTATTTGACTTTTGAGCCATCCTTTATATTAAAGAAGAATATTTTTTTTAATAAGTCAACAATTCTAAATTAAAATATCGTTTATATATGTCGTTTAATATAACCAATAAAAATGAAGTGAAAGAATCAACGACTATTTTCTAGTTTTCAGAGTTTTATAATTAAATTATTTCGCATAAACAATCGATGTATCCTGTTTGCATGAAATATATGAGGAAAATGTAAAGAATCGAACCCGAATCCTTGTAATATACAGTAGATATTTTGCACGTTTCCATGCAATAATTTCAACAATAAAATTATGTATTAAACTATGTTTTAACATTAAAATCAATTATATAAAATAAAAATTATTTACTTCAAAAGTAAAATTTCTTTGTGACATCAAAGCAACAACTTTTGTGATTGTGGGTCATAATTATGGGAGAAGTGTTTAAATTTCTAAAAGAAAAAAAAAATGATAAATGCGCCAAGCCGTTGCTAAACATTATTTAACTGTAAATAGGTCTATACATGAAAAAATTAAATATTTGTTACAGAATCCGGGTTGATTAATTGCTGAGCACCCTTCTATTTTACATTGTCATTTAAAATTACAGAAAAAATTTTATAGTAAATCCTGTTTTCAGCAAACAGAATACTTATGGCGTAATAAATACAGGAAAATATATTTTGCATTTAACATTCACAGCAATCTCAGCCGTAAGGAATCTTCCACCTCACTGTGGCTGTTTTGGAACCTTAAAACTCTACTCGTACACCTGTGTGCAAATCATATAGTCTGTACTTACATGTGCCAATGGATTATGATCGGTTTCTGTCAAAAATCGGACAATACTTCACTGCGCTCTCTTCGTGCACTTCTAGAGAGGCACCGCCATTTTATTAGTCCGTTGTCATATTCTCGAGAACATAGTGTTGTCAGTTGCAGTTACTGTTGCCTCTGATTTGGAGATTTGGTCTGTCAAAATTACTACGCTATTGTTCATCCTCCCAACTTTTATGGGACTTTTCCGGTTTTCTATTGAACGTGCCTTGTACAGCACATGCCACTAACTAACAATACAAAGCATCTTAAAATGTATTAGAATAGCAATGCAAAGTACACAAAATGAGAAAGATTTGGTGCATTTCAAATGTTAGCTAAGTTTGTAAAGCAATAAAATCATTGATAGTATAAATTACTGCAATATGCAACTTGTATTAATTTACAACATATATTAAAGATTTTGAAACACATTGGTTACAAAAAAGTAAACAGAAAATTGGGCAGGCCAATTTCTATTCACTTCTAATTTCATGTAAAAGATTGATGCCAATGTAAAACATTTAATGTTATTTAATATTTAGAAGAAATTACTGATATTCCTTCTTTCAACTATTGAACTATTCATTATGTCATTGACCATCATATTACTGTATTATATACAATAGAAAAATTTTAGAAGTTTAATAAATTATTTTCTTACTTTCATTGCATAATTTAAAGTGGAGGTTACACGTATCTTTGCATTCACAATAAACAAATGCGAGGAATTATATTATTATAAATTTTTAAAAGTTCAAATTTGTATAGTAAATATATTTACGTAATCGTTGCATTTTGCCATTTTATTCAGAATTTTTCTTTCTTGAGGCTACTTTTTCATATTTTTTAAAGTGTACATTAACATAAAGTTATATAAGAATATATTATAGATAGAACTTTAAAATTTTCAGATAAAAAGCATTTATTTCTTCTTTTTATCACTATACTTGAGAACTTTAATGTAATTTTTAATAAACTACTTAAATATGTTTCTTGTCATATGAAAGATTTATATTGTATTTTGTATAATACGAATAAATTACAAATAAAAATAAAAAACACATTTTAAAATCGTATACTATATAAAGATTTTAAGCCATTAACTTGTATGTAAAATACATTATGAAATTAAAGATGTCTTCCAAAGTAGTGTTTTAACTGCCATCTAGCGAGTAGAAAATGAAGTAAAGGTTTGAAAATTTTAAATCTAAATTCTATTTAAATAAGTTTTACTTGTTCGGCTTTTATAAAATATAATGTAGGAATCAGTCAAATTTTGACTCCCAGGTTTGCGTTTCTCTACGTTTTGACACTTTAAAAACCCAAAAATGTAAAAAAAATTTTTACAAAGCTCTCTCTGTGTGTAGGTGTGTGTGTGTGTGTGTGTGTGGATGTGTGTGTTTGGAGGCATCTATTTTGCATTGTACCTCAGGACTGAATAAACCACAAATTTTGGCTTGGAAGAATTATTTCTACGTGTGGAGTATTGATAATTTTAAATTTTGGTGGCTAAAAAGCCAAGGGATGGGAAGATAGACAAAATCATAAAATTCCAAACACAATGTGAATAAAAACCGACTTCAAAAAGTGCTGAGCAAAAGAAACCTACAAACAAACTTGAGAAGACTTTTCCTTTTTTTTACGAATGTGAAGACGTTGAAACATCTTTATAAACGAGGTGGTGAAAGCATCAACCTTCTGTCTGAGGACTCACCGTTACATTTGAGCGATCAACTCCCAAAATTTTTTATCCGAGTCTGTTCCTCATCGTTTTGCCTCCACTATTGTGCGACTGGCTGAACCTATCACAGGTATGATTAAAACAGGTCATTTTAGTACTCACAGAGCAGAGAGAGATAAAATGAAAAAGTGCCAAATTCTCGCAAGGTAGAAAGTACGAGATATATATATATATATACACATACACACAAAACAACTAGTTTATTCTTCAAAACATTTCCGAAGTGTTCGTTTTCCAAAGAATGTTTTTCTTATTAAATAACTGAAATTCCAAACAGTTGGCAACACCGCTCATATATCTCTAGTAGGTTTAGACTTAATGAGTTATTATTTATTGTGACACCGTCACAATGCCGGGCTGCAATTTCTTCGTTGCAGTGCTCTCAATTTTAATAGTCTTGCCCCTGTACATCACACTTTTCCTGTAGACAATAGAGTTATGGTGGTCATCTACGTAACTGTTCAAGAAAAATTTTTGAATTCAAATGACGTGATTTCTGCACTAAACCAGAATTTTGTATATAGTTAATCAGGGCCTCCTACCCTATTTTTTCCATATCTGGTGTCCACTTTCATCTGTCTAACTCCATTCTTGAGATTGAGACAGGACAGACAAATGGGGATTTATAAAAAAAGTTCATTCATTATTGGCATTTCCAATTTCTTTAGAAACTCACTCCTGCCTCGAAAGTAAGTAAGCCTTTTGCTTTTTCATAATGATTAATAGTATAAAAACGTTTCTTTATTTTTATTTTTTAAAATTACTAATTATTGTTATTATTTTATCAAAATTTACCAGAAAAATTATTGATTATTTTAAAAATGTTATTTAATATTTACTGAATTTTTCTTTATTTTCTTCAGTTTATTTAAACTTATTTAAAAATTTTTAATACAAAAAATACATATATAGAATTTTAATTAAAATTATTTGTTATTAAAATTTATAATAAATTATTCAACATAAAACTCTAAAAAATACATATTTTTAAATTAATTTATTCTGTTATTTTTAAATTAAATTTTAATCGATTTTTATGCATAAAACTTTTATTTAGAGTTAATTTAGTACGTATTAATGTTATTTTTGAATAAATTATTTAAGCATTTATATATTTTTATAATAAATATTAATATTTTTATAACAGTTAAATTTATAAACGTATTTTAATGTTTTATAATTTTTTAAATTGTTTTATCGCGTTTATCTTAAAGTACTATATTTTAATTTATTAATTTAAGTTTTGAACAACAGATGGCGATACATAGATGTTTTAATTTATAATTTTAAGCACTAGATGGCAGTAAAATACTGGTTAGGGCGAGTTTAAAGCAAACACAATGATTTTATACAGTATATTTACTTAAACAAAAATATTTGTATAAATTGAATACATTTCAAATTATTTAAAAAAATATTTATTTTATTCATCAAAACATTCAAATACTCGGTTTTAAAAATAGTTTTATATTTTTATACATTATTTTTTTTAAGGTCTGAAGTCTTAAAGGTCACTAATTATCAATCAATATCTTTATTCACAAAAAGGGAATTATCCCTGTTGCAGGGGGTTGTACAAAATTAACTTATAAATTTTCGTATTATTAAAACATTAACTGGATTATTAATATTTAACCATTTTTATACATTGGTTTTATATTGTTTCGTTATTAACATAAATAAAAACAGTTGTTTTAACAAACACAGTAATATAATTATACAATATTAGTGAAGTTATACATTGTTGGTATATTTAGACATATTGACATAGATTTACAACATTTTTGTAATCTTAATGAAATAATTGTACAGAGCATAGAGATCGTTTTTATTTAGATTATTTAAAGAATTTCTATAATCTTGGGATGAATCACTTTGGAATATTCGAGGAATGTTGAGAGAGTCACGTACATTAGAGAGGTTTTGACATTTCTGAAGTAAGTGTTCAATTGAGAAGTTATCGAATTTGCACCATGGACAATGATTGTTTGACAGGTCAATATAGATATTATTGATATAAAGGGAATATTTATTTAGACGTAATTGTGAAATTAGCCTTTTCACATTGAAGTTAGTTGATTTTATCATATAAGGTTGTACAGAAGGTATTTGTAAAATTTTTAAGTACCAAGGATGATAGGAATTGTGATTTAGACTATTTTGATCCATGTTTATCGATTGAGCGAAAGCTGATTCCATTAACATAGTATATCCAAATTTCCAGTCCTGAATATTATCTTTGAATAAAAGATCTGATACTCCAAAAGAATTTAGTATTTTATTTAGTTTAGTTTGCCAGAGTTGTATTGTGGTTGATTTAGTACTGCCTTTGATTATTTCGTGGTGCAAAAAAGTAATATTACTGTCGGATTTGAATTTTAGACGATAGTAGAATTTAATGATACGTTTTAAGAATAATGGATAAGAGCAGATACGGTTAGTTTCGTGGCGAATTGCGTAGCCTGGGACTGTTCTTTCTAAGTGAAGCAGTTTGCGGAGAAAGTATATGTGAAATTTTTCTAATTTATATATATAGTCGAGACCCCATATTGGGGATGCGTAATATATGATTGGGTTAATGATTGCGTTATACAATTTCATATGAATAGCTAAATCGGAGGTTTTTAAGTTAGAATATAAGTTTAGCAGATTATCTATAGCAAGTTTTACTTTATTGTTCAAATACGAAATATGTGCTTTGAAAGTATGATTCCAATCGAATATTACACCTAGGAAATTGACTTCATTTACCATTTGTAGAGGTTGCTTGTCTAGATATATCGTTGTTTCTTTTTTGGAGATTTTACTATTCTTGCGGAATATAACGACTTTCGTTTTGGTAGGATTGATTGTTAATTGGATTGAGTTGAGGTAAGAATTTAGTTGATTAATTTTTCTTTGTAGTGATATTTTTGTCGGAGCGAAGATTGCAAGGTCATCAGCAAATAACACATAATGAAAGGTCCTGTCACCAAGTTCTATTCCATCTGAGCAATTCTGAAATATGTGATCAATTTCAAGTAAATAAAAATTAAATAGGTATGGCGAAAGAGGGTCACCTTGGAGTATTCCACGTGTTAATGTTAGCGATGGTGAGACGGCTTTGCCCTGTTTAATTTTTGCATTATAGTTTGAGAATAGCTTAGATATTGTGTTTGCAAATTGATTACCTGCTCCGTTAATTTTTAACTTATATACCAGTAGCGGGACAAAAACAGAGTCGAATGCTTTTTGGATGTCAATGAATGCAACATATATTTTTCTTTGCTTTTTTCTCAGATGAAGTTGTATTATGGATGATAGTAAGAAAATAGCAGATTCTGTTCCTTTGTTTTTGAAGAAGGCGTATTGAAATTTTGCTTCGAGGTCAGTTATTTTAGTCCAGTATTGGAATTTTGTAGCTAATAAAGATGTAAAACATTTCCTTAATGTTGACAGTAATGCTATTGGTCTATAATTAGTTGGAGAAGTTTTATCACCTTTTTTATGTATCATTGATAAAATTACTGAATTCCAGGAGTCCGGGTAGTTAGTTGTTTTGTACATAGAATTGAAAAGTTGTAGCAGTTTCACTCTTGCTTGATTTGACAATGTTTTTAGGAACTTAGTTGGAATATGATCATTTCCTGGTGATGTATTAATGCGAGTTTTATTTATGATTTCATCAAGTTCCTTGAGTGTAAATTTAGAATTAAGACATTCGTTGTTGGAGTTGTAGTTAAACATTAAGTTAGGTATAATTTGGGTAACAGGAAGGCGTTGATAAAATTTTTTCCAGGCTTCAAAATTTATCATTGAGTTATTGTCACATAAGTCAAATTTAAATCGGAATTTTTGTATTATTGTCCAGAAAGTTTTGCTATCATTGCTACTTTTTAGTAGTGTTGTTTCAAGTTTAGAAAGATAATTTTTCTTTTTTGCTTTAATTAGGTTGTTATAGGTTTGCTTGAGCTTTCTGTAGTTATTGAAATTTAAAGTATTTGAGTTTTCACGGAATGTTTTTAAACTTGTTTGCTTCATTTTTTTCATCTTGTAGCAATCTTTGTCAAACCATGGTTTTTTAAATTTGTTCTGAATGATTCTTTTATCGTTTTTAATTTGAATATAATCGTTCATTATTTGAATTATTTGGTTATATATTACATCAGAATTCAAATTTGTTATTTCTGGAATATTGTTGAATCTATTTTCGATTTCATTGGAGTATTTCGACATTTTGTAGTAGATTCTCGTTTGTTTATTGCACTCCTTAGTTGATGAATTTTCTGAGGATAGTAGAAATTTTGATATGGTTGGAAAGTGGTCTGATGTGTCTTGCGTAGTTATGGCGAAATCTAGACAGCAATCTAACATGTATTCAGAGCATATTGTTAGGTCTATGGTGGATTTGCCGTTATATTCAATACAAGTAAATTCAGCTGGATAATCAGGTTTGAGACGTCCATTTAAAATGAATAGTTTATGGTCTTTTATTATTTTTATTAAGTTTATTCCTAGTTTATTAGTAGTATTATCTTTGGATCGTCTGATATTTTGTATTTGATAATTAGGACCATTATAATATGAATCTGTCATTTCAGCGATTCTTGCATTAAAATCTCCCAGTAAAAGGATATATGGAGTTATATGTTGCCAATTTTCGATTATTTTAAATATTTCATTAAGTTTTGTCAGACAGTTGGGTGGAATATAGGTGATCATTACTATTATTTGTCGGTAATCTTTGTTGCCTAATATTGGTTTATTCATTGAAAGTAGGAGCAATATATAGTTGTCAGACTTTTTGATTTGTTGTATTTTACAGAGATGTTTTTTTAATAAGATACACAATCCACCACTTGGACGACCAGGGCCAGAAGGTTTACGTGCTGGGACTGTAATTGTTGTAAAGTTATTGAAAAAAGTAGAATTATAGAACAGATCCAGTATAATCCATGTTTCAGTTATACCAATTATATCAGGGTCATATTTTAATTGGAGAAGATTTAGTGATGTTATTTTATTCTTTAAGCCTTGACTATTCCAATTGATGACAGTAGTTGGGATTATATTTTTGATAACTTTTTCCTGATGAGATTTATTTTGTAATGTATATCAGCTTGCTGATTCTGGTAAGGTAGAAAAAGGTAGAAAAGTATCCACATAAACAAGTTTTCCCGTATCGATATTAAAAGTTATTCTATCTCTGTTTATTTGTAGAATATCGTTACGTAGTTTGACTGAATGATTTTGTTTTCTTAATTCGAAATATATCGGTAATAAATTTTTCCTTCTTTTACGTGAGTCCTTGGTAAGGTCTGATGCGATCTGGATGTTTCCCCAGTTTTCCAATAATTTTTGTTGTTTCTTTGATATGAAGGAATTAAAAATTTGATCACGGGTCTGTTTATTACTAAGTGATATTCTTATAACAGAATTCGTTGATTTGGTTAATTGAGTTATATCAAGAATATCTTCCTGAAGTATATTGTGCAGGTTTAATGAAGAGTTAATAAATTTAAGAATTTCTGATTTAGAGATACTATTTGACGTGGGATAATTATATATTATTATATTATTATAGTGATGGTCGTTGATCAGGGAAAGGTCACTAATTATAAACCTCAGTTTAAAAAAAATTATCATCAAATAAACAATTTCCCATTTAACGAAATATTTGTTTCTGTTATAATCACATTATTAGCTTGCAATTTTCAAATTTCAGACCTATACATCCACTGTCGTCCATTCATCTGTCTGTCCTTCTTTAATTTCGAGAATGAAGTTAAATAGAGCGCGAAAATCGAGACCAGATATGGAAAACACTATATAATAACTTCCGGTCTGTACGGGATGTTACATAATTTTTAAAATTAAACGATGATTAAAAATTGCAGCTCGGTATTGTGACGATGTCTTAATAATACGCGTTCTATTTTTATTATTATCTTTACACTTTACATAGAATTTATTGTATTTAGTACTTGATTCGCGATTTGGAGTTAACAAATCTTGAATTTAGTTTTCACCCACATTCGGAAAATGATTAGGCATTGATATATAAAAGGCCTTCCTCTTTACAAAAATAATAAATTTAAGAGTAAGGTATAAGTTGCAAGCTCGTTACGTCAGGCTCTAGCTTGTTTAACTTACGTGTAAATCATGCCTTGGGGATCTTGAACTTTACAAAACTTCCAGAACCCCTACCGAGCGTTGCTCGGCCGAGATATATTGAATTAACTTGTTAAAATCCATCAGCAATCTTCCAGATCAGTGACGTCCAAAATATTGCTCCTGTGCCAGATCACCGACGAACATATTTGATATCACTCGCTTGCCAGTAATAAAGGACTTATCTATATGCACATTCATGTGTTTCTTCTTAAATGTTGTGATGTTAAAATCTCTATCTAAACGCAATTCGAATCCATGTACAGTACGTTAGATCAAATTACGATTATCGGATAAAGCATATTTCATAAGCATTTTTAAAATTTTTATTGCATATTTTGGAGAGTTGACCATTTTCAAAGCTAAATATCACTAAATTCTTTAGTTTGTCTGCATAAATGCAAGGATCATTTTTTCCAAATGATTGGCATTTCGTTTTTGGCATGTATGTAGAGAATCTTGTTTGTGTGTGTACAGTTCACGTGATAAATATTACTCTGCATCCAGTTACAGATAAACATGCAAAATTAAGATGTTTTAAATTTGAACATCTAAGTCGCATTCTTTTAACACAACCATCCTCAAACATATTTTAAACAATTGTATACATAGAAATTAATTTAACAATAATTGATCAGATAGCGTAGAAAATTTTATTCGAAATTGACTTGATTGTGCACTTTCTGCATGAAATTCCCACCAGTAGTGAGTGGATGAAACCACTGAACATTGGTCTTAAGTTCGGGCTGGCCACATGGAGTTTTCCGGATCTTCTTCACGTTTGTAACACCTAAATATGGGCCAGTTTTCCTTAGTCCTCCCAGGAGGCATCCTCCCTCGACAGACCGCCCACGTCTTGCGTTGCTGTCCATCCTACGTGAAACATTATTCTAATAAGTGTTTTGTAACGTCATAATTTTCAAATGTTTTGTCTTGTGTATTCTATTGTTGCATGTTTATCTCTCTCGCCTAAAAAGTATGACGTCTTTCGTCTCTTCCAATTTTTCCTGTTGTTTTTTGTAATTCGAGGCAGTGTAGGTCCTGTCCACTTCGAATTATCGGGACTCACTGTAAATGTTTTGCTAGAAATAATCGTCGTTATTTGTATCATTTATTTCTCTTAATTAATTCTAACAATTCTCTTAATCTAAAAATTCAATTTATTTGTATATCCGTTATTATTACCGGTGAAATTTAATTTCAAAAGTGGGCTTTGCTGAAATACATCCAAGTTCAGCTCGGCTCAACCAACGTCACCTATCCTGTGCCACGGCTGCCACGGCATTTTGTGGTGGCGCTAGTGAAATGTAAACAATAGGCTAGGAATCGATGACAACGCGTGTGGATATCTTTTAAACTTTATATTAATGGTTCAATATTGGTCTGTGTCCCAGTGCAGATATAAATAGATTATTATAATGAACAGAAAATTCTCTTTTACAAGTTTTCTACCAACCCACCCCTGGTAACTCATTGCAACGATTACTTGCGTTCGCACTAACCCAAATTAGGTAATTTATAGGCAGCCCTGTATGGAATATACAGAATATATGTGACCCAACTACTTATAATTATGCGCAGTTTGGTTCATCAATCAAAAAGTTTGAGCAGTACTATTATAGACGATTACTTCTTAAAATTTAGAATTGGTTACTCTGGCCTTTCTTCTCAAACTAGGCCTTCATGAAGAGCAAGGCGCCATCTAGTGAATAAATTTTCTATAGACGGAATTGAATAATTACTACTGAAGAAGACATTGTGTAAAGTATACATCATGATCTTTCTTTACAATGTAAATTCTTAGTAATTTATGTTGTAAAGATAAACATTTTTAAAGCTATCAGCAAATTTATAAGAGATAAATTTATGAATAAACTTTTATAACGCAAATCAAAACATTTTTGTACTTTGAATGACTTTCTAATTTAAACACGAAAACATTTGAATCATGTTCAAATAACCATTTACTTAAATTTTAAATATGAAGAAGTGTTCGAAACCTTTTAAGACGAAAAGCAGATGCTTAAAATATAAATATTTTTTACTTAAAATATTATAGATACTGTCTATCAATAGTATAATAGACACATTTAATAAACTTTTTTCAATTTCAAAATTCAGAAATACGCAATCGAATCATCTTATATTGCCAATAATAGTCCAATTTCCAATTCGATCTTAAACTTTGTGATTTTTTATGGTTAATTCAGATTGAAACTTCATTTCTATTTATAATTCAAGTCAGACAGCTTCATTGAATCTTCTTCCAATGGAGTCATTCAGCCCAATTGTTTGCTAATGAATCCTATAACAAATCTCTTCACTTATTTAACTTTATTTCAGCATAAATCTTTCTTATTTTCTACACGAAAACGTATAATTTATAACTTTAAAATTTTAAAATAATTCATAACTAACATTCTGCCGCGTTGAAAAATTTTAAATAGATTTAAAATAAAATTCATAACATTCTTTCCATAGCAAAAGCAATTGCATTTATATTTTGGGTTTATTATCCAAAAGAACAGCAATGGCTTTGTTAAGGCAAATATCTAATCAATTATCAAATGGAAAACACGTAGGAAGACTTTATGATGAAATATTACATAAAGATATGAAACCGAGTGAAAAAAATTAGAACAATCGAATCAATTTAACCCAAAATAAATGAACAGCTATTATGGCGGTCTTGAGGACCAAATATCAGGACAGTAACACCATCAATAACAGCATATACAACTGTAATGATCAACAATAGTGCAATGGTACTAAAGATACTCAATAGAAAATTGAAAATTTTCAATGGACTTGAATTGTGATCTGTTTAAATTTAAGAATAACACAAATCTTTATAGGATATCTCCAATATAAATGACACGCTACCAGATATAAATGATTACTCTTTGCTTTTGAACGTCTTTAATTTTCAAAATGTTGAATATTTTTTTGTTTTGAAACGTAAATATCAAGAATATTTTAACTATTTACAATGTTTTCGTTAATTACAATTATTCTATGAAAAATAAAACTATAGCAATTATCTGTGGTATTATTTTAATTTCTAATTTGTTTACAGTCTCAAGATGCAAACACTCCTGCTCTTAGGAATAATTTGTGCTTGTATAAACACTCATATTGTAAATTTATTTCATCAGAAGTTGTGATTTTTTGTAATTTTCTGGCAATTTTCTAACAAACTAAGATATTAAATTCTATCTTTTAGAAACTCTTTAAAGGACTAAGAAATCGCTTTACTTTTCATTCTTTATTCTTGCGGAATAGAAGTTCATGTTTATCTTCATTTATCTTTTAACACAGGTTAATTACAAAGTCCTTGTGCAAATTCAAACTTTAATAACTTTTAATGTAGAAGTACAATAAAAACAACACGTAAAAGCTTAATCTTAAAGTTTTGCCGTGTCTTACAGTTATGGTGGACTTCATTTCTGTAGTTAAACTTTTCTTCTACCAAGCCTTAAGTATCTAAAGATGAATTAAAATTAATTAGCAAAAATTAGCAACACTAATAGATAAAAATATAATATAATACGTTAATTGAGGGGTCCGAATTCGAATCTGAATAAAGAATATTATTTTTTAAGTGTAAAGATGTAAATAGAGTTTAATTTGTTTTGGAGTATTTCATCTGTTCGCACGAAATATGGGCTTACAAAAAGATTTTTTGCTTCTTATAATGTAAAATCTAAATAAGATGTCAAATAAATATTCAAATCTCGTTGAATCATCTTTTCATTCTGTAAAAGTTTCAGTAATTTAAAAGATACTTTTACAAGGAAACTAACGGCTGTTAAATTCACTAAAGATTTATTTATTTATTGTTATTAACAATAAAATATACTGTATATATTTTTATTAGGAAATAAAATAACATTTTACGTAATAAACTAAAATGAGTTACATGTTTTCATAACTTTACAATATGAATGGATGAAGAATTTCGTGCGTTTTTCGTAATTACATTGCGAATTTGCTTTTAGTTAATTAGAAATATAAATAATTAATTACTAGAAGTCTTTCTTATTTAATTCATCACATTAATTAATTTTAATTAAACATTGTTAATTAATGTGATTTTCAAACAATGCAAAAAATATTTGATTTTTTTCTTTCTTGCACGAAATATTGAATTTAATCGAAAATTATTACTCGTTATTTATTATAGTACTATGTCTTTAAATAATCAAAATAAATCCTACATTATTTAATTTAAACATATTTATGACATGGGAATGTTTCCAACTAGCATTATAACAGCATACAATTATTTATAGCAATGTAATAAAATAATTATGATATTGTCATATTTCTTTACGGGTGTTAAATAATTCATTACGTTCAGATCAATATATTGAATTATTTAATGCACTTCATTATTTTGTTGTACGTAATTTGTGTATACAGAAAAATGATTAATTGCGTTGAATCCAAAATAACAATGCATAATGTTCTGTATTATGCTAATTTGATTATAAGTAATTGAAATATAATATAATTTTTATTTTATTTAAGTAAATCACAATTTTGAATTTTATTTTCTTCCTTCCGATTGTGACGAATTATGAAATTAAATGTTAGCAATTCTGTAAAGAAGAAATTCAACGTTATCTTCCAACAGTTCCATAAAGGACTAAGAAATTTAATGTTATCTTCTAGCAGCTCTGTAGAGGATTAAATATCGTGTGCTAATCTTCTATAGAAATTCAAGAAGATATAAAAATCCAATGTTATCTTTTTGCAACTCTGTTGTGGATTAAGAAATTCGATGTTATTTTCTAGACATCCTACAAAGGGCCAAGAAATTTAATTCTATCATCTAGGAGCTCTGTAAAGGACTAAGAAATGATTGTCATCTCCTGTCCAATCGGATTTTTCCATATTTTAAGATTTATATATTCTCTTGTCTTGCCATTGGTGCAGCAATAATAAAGCCTTATAATGTAATACCTGATAATATAATTGTGATAATAGTATATTCGTCGTTGCTAGAGCGTGTCAAATAATCTAATCTACCTTCCCAGTCGATATCTCAAATGTACCACGTTTACGAATTGTACCATTAATGTAACTTTTGTTACGCTCACATCATACGTTTTACAACAGAAATGATTCATCAGATGTATCTTATTAATGTTATCCATGAGCCTAAACTATTATATGTGTAAGGTATGGAATCGCCAAGACGCGCGATTCCCACCTGTTTGTTATAACGAACTGTTTTAATATAGTCCTTAATAAAAATTTTATAATTTAATTAAAGATGGGCGAATATGTACAATTGATAATAAAAAAATTTTGAATACTACGAATATCTCTATTGTATTGTGCCATATGTATAAACAGCGCCCCCTCAGTCAGGTTACCAGATAGATAGTGTCAATTTATCTCGTGTCCAAATTTTAGACCAATTTTTATGAATTGAATGTTGTTCCAGGCCATTTCTACCATTACTATAGAAATTTTGAATAATTTAACGAATGTCCTAACGTCTACACAATTTATCACATTTATAGTGATTAAACTGGAATTTTTGGATTAAAAAATTATATTTAATTCGCATTATAAAATATAGAAATAACGAATATTTACATTTTTTTCATTCTTTTTGGGTTTATTTTAACTCGTTAACACTTCAATACTACTCTAAACTTCTAATATATAATTCGTATTAATTAAATAATTATTCATTAATACAACCTATTCACTAGATTTAAGTTACTTCCATTTTACTATTTTAATGTAAAGCAGAACAACAATTTTTTATTCCGTTTCTTAATCTTGGATAAGATTTAATGTAGTAAACATTAATTATTTGTTGATACTCAAGAGACACATGAAAAAAACGTTGTTCAGTTTTATTGTTAATCCAACCTTATTACTTCTTCGACTATCGCTTATAAATGCACTTCTTAAATCGGTTGTTCTTTATACGTCTTTTTAAAAAAAAAAAAATCTGCTTATAGTCCTCTTGAAGATTTGTTGGGGCACTTTGAATGCTCCAAACAGTTATATTAAGCATTTGTGTGAATGCCCTACTTAGGTATACAAGGCATTAGTATAAGTACTCCACAAAAGACTAAGCATTTCTAGTTTTGCATGCAGACAGCAAGTCCTCGAGGATGCTATTAGATATCATCAATACAGATTTTTCTATATCATCCCTTTTGTTTAAAATCAGATATAAAATCTAACATTCGTCTTTATATACTAATTCTCTTGCATTTATATAATAAAAATAAGATATATTTTTATATTGTTAAAAAATTAATTAAAAATTTTCTATTTTTTATAGTTAATTCAACTTCAAATCAACTTTGACTTGAAACGTAGTAGTAAAAAATCAAGAGAAGTGTAATTTAATTTGAGTAATGCTTATTAGTAAGTATATTCACAAGTAAATAGATTGTATGAGTGAAGAAAATTCCGTAAAGATCCGTTGATCATCAGAGAACTTAAAGGAATGGTTTCGCAAATTCATCTTGACAATTTCATCGAACGTGTCAACTTTTACAACATGTGCAAACAAAAAACAATGTCACAAGTGTGATGAAGTGTTTATATACTAGTGACATTATATAATAGTATAAAAATTAATATAGTAATGAATGTTAAAAAATTATTCTTGAGGAGTATTTTTAATTAATCATTGTAAGTTTTTTTTTTATTTGGAGTCAAATATCCGTTAATTCTTCGACACGTGTTTATGACAGGTTAATTTAAGAATGTAAGAAAATTTGTTTTTAGAATAAAATTTTATGCTGAATAGTCTTTTGACAGAAAATATAATGAGTAAAATTAATAAAAAAGTAATAAAAAATCTATTCAGTTCTTTATAAAAATATTAATAAATATTAGTCTAAAAATGAAAACAATAAATTATGTAAATTTAGAACAAAGTACTAAATTCATGGTTATTAGACTCCAATTTTCAACTTGTAGAATATAGATTCTCACTGTTGTCTGTCTTTTCTTAATCTCGAGAATGGAATTAGATGAAAGAGGAGGTCAGATATAGAAAGCCTACTTCCCGATTAACTATATACGAACTTCCAGTCTGGACCTGATGTTCGTATATTCGGAGGGCACGTGACTTTTTTAAATTAAAATATGATTAAAAATTGCAGCTCGGCATTGTGACTATGTCACAGTAATACTTGTTGCTGTTATTATTCCAACAATAACACGAATAAGAACAAGTGCGTATTATACAGGTATACGGTATACTATATACATACAGTATTACACAGGGCAACAATTTGCAGTTATTCTATACGCATTTTAAACATATAAAATTATACAAACTATTATACAAAAATATAACAATTAATTTATACCAGGGGTGTCAAACTCAAACTGCTTAAGTACCAATTTTTTGTCTTGAGTATGACAGCGGGCCAGATGTTTATAGCTTTTGTAGCCAAAAATTTTCTAACAATAGCCGAAAAGTAGCCGACTCAAAAAACTCGTTTTTAATAACCCGAGATTTCACAATAAAATTTTAAAAAAACCATTTGTAGGGGAGAGCGGGGCTAAAAGTTCCCGGGGTAAGTTGTTCCGATTGAAATAGCTCCACAAGGAAAAATATATATATATAATTAGTAAATATATCATGAAATCGAACGTTTCTGCGCACCGACGGCAGCTATCTTAATCAGGCCAGTGACGTCCGGTACATTGGAAAGAGAGCCTGTACGTCGCTGATCCACATAAGTAAATATTTTCGTGTTTGATATTTTTGGTATATCTGGCAGATTTAAATAATTAGCGATTAGTTGTTTGGTATTTTTATTTAAAAATATATTGAGTATCTTGATATACTACGCTAAAACTGTATATGTCTCGTAACCTAATCTAGTAGTAGCTGTTTTGAACCCATGTGTTATCGGGGCTAGATGTTCCCTTCTTTGGGGGCATGTTGTGACCTTGGAACAACTTGCCCCAGTTCATCTGTACCGGTAATGCAGTAAAAATAATGTTTTTTTCCTTTTGCAGTATGCGGACTTATATTCGAAAAACAACACGGGGTTCTGTATCTCAGGAGTTGATGCAAAGAGCTGCAGATGCAGTTATTAAAGATGGTTAAAAAATAAAAACTGTTGCCAGAGAATTAGATATTTGTCATATGACGTTATATAGATTTGTAAAGAAGTTGAAATCTGGAGTAGAAAACGCTGCGATTGGCTACAAAAAGTAAGATTGGTCTTTATTGAAGAACAGGAAAACAAGTTAGCAGAGTATTTGTTAAATGTGAGCTTTACTGACGAAAGACAAATCTTGGATCAGCCAGGGTCATCGGGAGTTGTAAATTTGCCTGCAACTTCTGGTGTTATACAAGAACTTGGAAAGGATGTTCCTTTCTCCCCTTTTCTTTAAGTAAAAGTTATAAATGTTGAAACGTAAAAATGTTTTCTTTATAATAAATTTAAGAAAAACAACTAATTATTGATAAGATATTATTGATTAGTCTTTAAATACATACTTAGTTAAATAAATTATTGTTTTTTTTATATTACACCTTCCATAGATCTTGTAACAACTTGCCCCACCCTGTTAACAACTAGCTCCGAACCGGGGTAAGTTGTTACTTTCCGACTTTAGGTATTGTATTATTAATTGTAAAAAAACTTACAAAAAATCAACCCCAAAACTGTATTTATAGCAAAGTTAGATATATTACTAAATTTTAATCTCTTGATACTTATGCTAGAATTATGTTTTCTTAACAAAATATAAGGTTGATTAAAAAACGGAACTTGTAGCCCCGCTCTCCCCTCCCCTACTTTTCCAGCAATAACTTTAATCATAGAAGAAACATTTTCGGCAAATTTACAGACCTGCTTCAGGCCTGTAAATTTGCCGAAATCCGGAAATAAGGATCGCAAGAATCAAAATACAAGCATAAACTGTAATTTACTAATACTGTATATCGAAAACACGCATCTTATATGCAAAATAGTGAGAATTATGTAATAAATAATCTTGCCAAGACGGACTTTAATTTGAATTTCAAAAGATGAAATAGAGAAAATATAAAGTAAACAAGAAATTAAACACAAAAATAAATCAAATAAAATAAATATCACTAAATAATAAGAATAAATAAAAATAAAAACAATAATAATTGAGTTCAACAATTTTGTTTATTAAATATTATTTGCTTAAATACAAAATATCACATTTTCTTTGGTATAAAGATAATAAAAAAATAAACAAACAGCATTATTGAATTTATGTCGCGGGCCGCAGCTAATTGTCTGGCGTGCCAGTCTTGGCCCGCGGGCCGTATCTTTGACATGCCTGGTTTATACAAATGATTACATTTTATAAAATCCAAACTTAAATAATCAGAAAAATAGTTTTTTTTCTTTTATTTATGTATTTTCTTTAAAATATTCCGAATTTTTCTACTAAGATTAAAACATATAATAGACAAGAAGCATAGACTTACTTTATATCTTTCATAATCTTTGAAACCTTAAGAGTATTTCTATATTATACTTTATAATAAGATTTTTGCTTTACTAATATATTCTCAATACAATAAAGATAACCTTTGAAACATATAAATTCTTCCAATCTGAAGATAAATTATCCTCTTCAAAGTGAAATTCATAAATTTTAAAATTAAAACTTTTAATTTTTAATAAAAGTATATTATTTAAATTAAAATACGAATTTTAAATATTCAGAAGAAATATTTTTTCTCTAAAATTTTTATTTATTTTTTAAAAAAATTTTACGATTAAAATAAATATTGGTTTTCTTGAATTATTGACAATGTAAGATTTTACAGGTGGAAGAATTGTTCTATAAGTTCTTCATTAATCAACATCACAATGAGTTTTATTTATCCTATTATCAATTTTATTTTTAAGATATTTATTTATTTTCTTAATCTAATAACACTGTCTTTTTTAATGAACTTTTCCAATATTGAACTTTTCAATATATATGATTTTAATCTGTATTTTATTACAATCTTAAGATATAAACGCTTTATGTTATCATTCGTTCAGTCCGCTGTCTGTACGTTTTCCAATATTTCTAAAACAGCTAGAGATGAATATAGAGATCTTCAAGATAATAGTCCTTTCCAAGAATGTTTCTAAAGTAATCTTTAAACGGATAATCGAATCCTTTGGATAGTGTCTTTTGAAGGATATTCCTGAAAAAAGCTACACAGACAAAAGAATCTTCGTGTTAATTTTAACTTAAACGAAGATTTCAGTGATCTTTTAGAAGAAATTTTATACAAAATATATAAAAAATTAATTACTTAACCATTTTTTTTTAAAAAAAACCTTATTTAAAAATTCCATATTGTAGAACCTCAACTTTGAAGTATCTTCGGAACATTTAACTGGATTGACTTTTATATACAGTGTATATAAAAGTTTATTGTTTGTACTTAAAATACAAACATATATATATATAATATATAATATACATGTGTGTGTGTACTTATATATATACATATATAAGTGAAAAAAAGGGATTTATATATAATATATTTATTCTTATACGTGACTTGGAATGAGCAAAATTAATCTCTTTTGCTTCTTGCAGGGAACTTCAGCCGAATCTTATTTTGACGTCGAGTTTGATTTAAAGTAGGTTTGCTATATTTACACTGGTTTGACACTACTACTCACATACAGTAATTACTTAAGGGATGATAAGTTCTATATGGTGAAGGAAAAGTTTCAAACTTTAATCATTTATACCTCGATTATATCGTAAGAATACATTTAAATTATCTAAACATGAAATTTGAAATTTAAATGAATTTATAATTTATACTTAATATTTTACATTATGAAGATTTAGTTGAATTAATTTTAAATTTCGATAATTGTATTCTAAATTGATTTAAACATGATTTAAAATTTAATTAATTAACTATTTATTTACTTTTTTTAAAATTTTAATATTAATAATCTTATTTTAATCTTAGGAAATTTGAGAGGAAAATATAATAAAATATATTCATAGAGTTTTTATGTTTAAATAAATTAGAAAGTAAAATACTTTATAAAGTTTGTTTAATATTTATTAAATAACTTTATAAATTTTTAACATAAATTTGTACAAATATAAATTTAAAATTTATTTTTTACCAATAAGTATGTAGGGGAAGCACACTTCTCCACTATAGAACGTACAATAAATCTTGTCCGAACGGAACCTGAATAAAGCGGAAACCTGGCTAAACGGGAAAACTCTTTGAAACGGAGCGATTTTTTTTTGTGTGTTAAAAAAGAATCCGTTCAAAACGGAAACCTGTCAAACTTGGAAAAAATATTCGGTACCGTACGAGTCCCGGTTTAAACAGGTTTCAGTTCAGTTGTCTTAGTTTGTGGGTCCGCGTTACACAGGTTTTCGTCGTAGACAAAATCGTTCCGTTCTGATTGATTCAATTTTTTAGATAGCTTTTAATGTATAATAACTTATATTTAAAATTAATGCCACAATATATTATACAATTTTTTAATATAAAAATTTAAAATTTTAAACACTTTGATTCGCTTTAAACAAAATACAAATACAAATGCTATTAAACTGTTTCAAATGTTAAATTATAATATTAAAAAATCGCAAAAAATATTTTGGCATTATTTTGAAATTTAAGTTATTATACAGTTAAACCTGCCTAAAACCGAATTTAAATGAAATGAAAGAAACCGGAAAAATTTTTGATTTTAAGATTTTCCATACGCCGAAAACCTGTATAACGCGGAAATGAGGTTTATGGTTACAAAGAACCTAACCTGACCTGAATAAAGTGGAATATTATAATTCCACTTGCAGACAAATGAGTAAAATCGACTTCAGTTATAACTGTCAATTTGCAGCACTACAAACTGATTCCGGGAACGATTTCGAACCTCTTTAAGGTAAAAGGTCATGTGAGCAGAGGACATAAGGACACGTTGTCTTTGTTAATATTAATTTTCGTTGGAATTAACCAGAAACAGAATCGAAACAAGAACTTTTCAGAACTTTAGAAATCAAATACAGTTAAAACATAAAAAATGCTAAAACCTGTTCAAAACTGAAACCTGCCAACATGAAAAGAATTCAGGACGGTAGGATTCCGGTTTACGCAGGTTTTACTGTGTTTCATTTACAATAAAATAATTATGACAAAATTCTTATGACATGAATCTTTGGTCCGTTTGCCTAGAAATATGATTGTTCAAATTAAATATATAATAAATAAAAACATAAAAATAAAAATATACATAATAAAAACAAACTCGAATATGTAAAAAAAATAATAACAATTCGTTTTACACTCCCAGCTCTGTTATGTATAACAGAGGGAAAGTATGACGAGCGGTCAAAAAATCACCTCCACGATTTTTACAATATGGACTCAAGGTACCTTAAAACATCGAGTAATGTGAAAAAAATTGGGGGATTTTTTGTATGTATAGTTATTTGTGTGTGTGTTTGTGGGAGCACGATTTTGTTCACCCTGTTTTAAAGCTTAATATGCTCTTGTGCTTTCTGTCGAAAATTTCTGAAATTTTGCAAGAAAGTTTGTTTACTAGGAGAATTGTTGCTATTAACTTTTGGTAATTAAATGTCGTGGGGTGAGGAGATAAAGGGGGTAGTGTGTATCTCTAGTAGGGTCGGACTTAACGACGATTTTACTCGTTATTAGCATTTACAATAAACCCATCCCTACTCTTAAAATAATGCGTTTTGCCATTTATAATAGTAAAAATATAAAAGATTTTTAATAAAATACGATAACAGATGGCGCCAGCTAATGTTACCGGGAAAGTTAAGCAACTCGTTGCTGGGTTTTTTTTTATTTTTGTCACATGAATTTAAGATCAATTTGTGTTTCTTTCTTTCTTCGAAAAAGAATTTTGTTGTTTTTATTCTGTTTATTAGATTTATCGAAGTATAGAGCACTATCCATTGTAAAATTTTGTAGTAAACATTTAAAAAATATATATATATATCTTTTTAAATGTTTGAATGTGATATATATATCACATTTAAAAAATATTTCGAAATAAATAAATATTTTCAAAATGGAAAATATTTATTTTCAGAAATGTAACTGAATACAAAAATATAAAGTATATAAATAAATATACAATCTTTTAAATTTTCTATACATTTATTGAGTGAATAATACACAATATATACAGATTTTGTGGTTTTATTAATATATTTTAGCAGATTTGGAAACATTTTATATATATTGAGTATAATATTATTATTCAATAGAATATTATTTTTATTTTTACGATATTTAAATAAAATACAATATGAAAAAATGGTCGAAAAGTCCGCTTACAGCTTAGCTTACTGTCTTATTTAAATATTTTCTTGATTATATTTACGGGCTGCAATTTTCAAATTGCTTGACTATAATCACCACCATCGTCCATCCGTTTGTCTGTCCTTCTTTAATTTCGAGAACGGAGTTAGACAGATGAAAATCGATACCAGATATAAAAATATCTGGTACGTACAGTACATATGTATGTAATTACGTATAATATATTGATTTAAATACCATAAAAATGCTATTTTATATAAGTAAATATGTTTTATACTTTGTTTAATCAATAAGATAATGTGCTAACTGCAAAACAGTTCGATCGTGTTATATAAATGGAAAAAGGAAAAAAATAATTAAAATACATAAAAATAATTGAAAGTATTTTAAAAATATAATAGATTTATTATTTATTTTCTGAAATAATATTTAAACTTTTTCCAATTTTTCATGTAGATTTATGTGATTCAGTGTAGTTTAAATCGATAGAAACTTAAAGAAACTATAGATTATTTAAGAAAAAAAAATTATTTTTTATATAAGATAATAAATAAAAATCATTTATAGTTGATTTCATGTTGATCATAAATCTAATTCTTTGCTCAATCACACAAAAATAGAATCAATCGATAAAATTCGTGCAATTTATTGATTTATGTAAATAATTCGAATGTATATTATTTAATATATTAATTAAATTAACGATGATAAATTATTATTTGGTAAAATCTTAATTTTCCAGCTTTTAAATGAAAATTTTGATTTCTCTCTTTAATAATAAATTAATTTTATAATTATTTTTAAATGTATAAACAGTTAAATTAAATTAAAATATATTAAAAAAATATTTTTAAAACTTAATTTAATGTGTAAATAAAAATTAATGATATTAAATTATTATTAAATTATTTATAAAGTTTTATTATATTTAAAAACGATTGAAGATGATCGGCTTAGAACTTAATTTAAATAGGAATTTAAATGCGTTTATAATAATTTAAACATTCAGATTTAACGTTTATATATTTAAAAAATAAAAAATAAATAAAAATCTTTTAATCGACTTTAAGTGAAGTATAAGAAGTTATAATGGAGTTGTCATTTATCTCTAATGCCAAAATTATATTTTTCTTGAAGAAAAAAAATAATTTCGAAGGATGCTTTTATCAGCTCAATAAAAAATAATTAACAGTGTTGTAATTTGAGTAATTCTTGCGTCAAAATATAATATTCTTTATCAACCAATATGCAAATAAGATCATGTAGATATGCCTTATAATAGGGGATCAGCAGAACTATTTACACTTGTGGAGGCCTCGAAAATACGTGTTACAAATTATTCATCTTATTGTCTTTCGTGTGTATTAGAAAAAAACACATTTATTTTTTATCTAATTGTGCTATTTAAAAAGTATAATACGTTTCCTTAAAATACTATTTCGGGTTTTTTAAATAGTTTAGGGCCTCATAAAGGTAAATAGTTTTGTTTTCACTTGACCTCCGAAAGGCCTTACACGTGATTCAATTTGCACTAATTCACTTTAAATTTATTTCTTAAAATATCTGTCCTATAATTTAATTAAATTATAAAATTTTAACTTTTAAAAATTAAATTTAAATGTAAATTAAAAATAATTTAATAATTGCCAAATTAATCTTTGATTTATTATCTCCAATTTTGATATGTTCATTCTGTATAACATATCAGTGGTATTACAATTATTGAAATTGTGAATTTAAATACTAGATATATGAAATCAAAGAATATAAATTATTATAAAAGCATTTAAATTATGTAATTTATAAAAATTAAGGCATAATACAGTCAAGTTTAACTCATGTAAGAAAAAAATTACATGAAACAATGACTTTACTATTGTATTTTATCTCACGTTCAAAACTTTATAATTCTTCCTTATAAATGTTTAAAATATTTAATTAATTTTGAATTAAAAACCTAATTCAGTTATTAATTTATTTATTTAAATCATAAAATGCCTTTAAAGTATAATATTTTAGCGTATAATATAGAGTAGAAAGAGAAGAGGGATCAGATTTAATGAAGACTTAGAAAGAATAGGAAAGAACTGGAATACGATATATAAAAAAAGATTACGAGAAGATACGAAAATATAGAAAACTGAGCCTTCTATATTGAGCCTTCTATTGAGAAATAATGATGTATAAATAGAAAAATTAAAAGGTTTCGTTTGTTTCTTACATTAAGCAATGAAATGTATTTTACTCAATTTATATTATTTAAGATTAAAATAAGTAACTTTTACCATGTTTTTAAGTATATAAACATATAATCTACAGAAAAAAGCTAATTAACAAAACAAATAATTACTTTTAAGGAATAACGCTCGTCAATAAAGCATTAAACTTTTATTTATGCCTACAGAATAAATTGTATTTCTTTGATGAGAATGATTAATTTATTAAGATCTAGTTTGTATTCAATATTTTCTTTTGTAGCTTTTCTTTGATCAGAAAAAGAAGAAAATAAACGAGGTCAATCAAATCAAGTCATACTTGTAAGAATCCAGTTTCTTCTCTTTGATTTCAAGTAGCTCGTACCATAAATGAACCATGTTTATATCTTTTAGTTACTGTTTATGGCCTTCATTGCAAACACTATTTACACTAAAATACCAAGTATTTTTTTCCTTCTTTATTCTATAAAGAAATTCTTTTATGAAGCTTCTTTTCTTATGTCATCTTAAAACAATTTTTCCTCTTCAGATAGTTGTGATTTAACGAAGAAAACTTTATATGGAAAGTCTAATGACCTATCTACTTTTCTCTTTTATATAACTTATTAAATTTAAGATCGATAAATTCATTTTATACTAATAACTTCTAAAAATTATTTTAAGAATAGAAATTTAAAATGCTAATATAAAATAAATTAACTTTGATATCTGTGAAAGATGTTGTAAACAGATAAGATATGAATGAAAGTATATAAATAATTTAGAAAATTTTTCTGTTGTCTGTCTGTCACGTTTTATTTGTAAAAATCTCTTGGAAAAATATATAATTTATGACATATTTGTTTTTCTTTATACAAAAATATATAAGATTACATCTTTCTTGACGCATAAAACTATCACTTGGCGTGTCGCTTATAACGTAACACTCCAAGACATTGATTTTAAATGGAATCCTTATATTTTTAGAAATGAAACTCAAAATATATTTTTATTTTATCAGTTATCAGATACAATCATAAATATTTGGCACTAGCAATAATTTTAGATTGTGCGAATCATTAGACACGTATAAATGTGAGAGACTTTTTCATATAAGTAATACAAAATACTATTTATATAATTATATACTTTATGTTTCACTCATATAAATAACGTAAAGTTTGTATCATACGATATTTTACGAATACGAGGCCTTATTATATGAAGAATTTACTGCATGAGGTCTTAGTTTCTAATACTTTAAATATTTCTAATACCGGATCAAGCATGCTTGGTGCTATGTGCATGTATGAGTTCTCTAAAAATACGGAACACTGGTAGCTTGGTCGTGGGATCGCTCCTCGCCAACGTGCGAGCTGCGAGGATTTTTCCGTTTTCTCACGTTGTTGACACCTAAATTGGGCCAGTTTCCCATAGAAAGTTTTCCGGGAGCTCTCCCTTCGGCATATTGCCCACGTGTTACGTTATTGTATACAAACAAAGTAAATCTAGTCTAATGCTGCGACGTTCTAAGGAAAAGTATGGAGCCTTTCACGTTTAGCGTCCTTTGGTGTACAAAAATTTAGATGATCAAAGACAGTAACGCACAGATAACCTAAATTTTTTCCTAGATTAGATATGCCTAAAATTGCTAGTTATGTCTAATTGTCCTATAGAAAAATGAAATTTCAACAATATTTCACAATATACTGATTATATAGAAGCATTATTAATGTTTTAATTACTTTTCCTTAAATTTCGAATTTGTTTCTTTTAAAAATTCAGATATTTTTGTTCGGAACGTCACAGAATGATGTGTTTCTAGTTCTATACAAGTGTTAAAAGGATAAAAATTAACATTCAGTGAAGGAAAAATTGTGTGAATTCTTAAATAAAATAAGCAAAGGATATTTAATAAACTTTTAAAAGCAAAATTAAATATCTGAAAGATAATTTAATTTAGTAGTAAGCTATTATAAAAATGGACTATACTTAAGAGTTTTCGCTTTAACAGAAATTTTCATACTCGTCTTTTAAAACTTTCTTTAATTTAATTAAATATTACTAGTTTTTTAAATTTTTTAAAAAATTCTGTAAAAATTTAATAAATATAGAAATATAATAAATCCTTTAAAGATAATAAAGAACACTGAAGAATTTATTTTCTTCTATTAAAACAGGATTTAATCTACATACAGTTGAATGAATTCAATAAGCAGCTTAAAATTTTACTGCTTATAATAAATACATTAGGAAAATATATGTAAGTTATATATCTTTATATAAGGAAATTACGTTATTTATTATTTAATAAAAGATTTATAATAAAAACTGTAAGTTAATGTCCTCCAAGAGCTTATGTAAAAGCTTAAAGTACTGTATGAAATAATCTGTTGAATAAACCGTTAATATTACTAATATTTCTTCATTAATGAAGCAAATTTAAATTATATTTATATTTTATTAATTCTATAAATTAATTTTCTATTCTTGCACTTTTATTTCAAGAGAAATTTATATATTTTATATCTTTATTTCATTTATTTTATTTTATTAAAATATAATTTTTTAAATTATATTCATAACCTTACTAATCTAAGTTAAAAATCAAATTATCATTATAATTTAAAAAAAAAAAAACTTTAAATTTAAAATTTAAAATTAATTTAAATATATAAAATATTATATTTATACAGCCAAAAAATTTTAATATTTTATTTCTTTATTAGGATATTTGCAATAAAGGAAATAATACAACGAGTTGCATGACTTTCCCGGAAAACAAAATTTAAATCGTGTGTGGCGCCAAATGTTACTTTTATATTATTAATTATTATAAAAAGGCAAAAAGCTTTATTTCAGAGTAGATGTCAATTTTTATTTTAAAAAATTACAAAACTAATAACGAGTAAAGTCATTAAGTTCGACACCAGTCGAGATATGACACATGATCCCTCTCTATCTTCTCCACCCTTCAACTTTTAAATGCCAAAATTTATCAGCATCAATGAGCATAATACACAAACCTACCTGCAAAATTTCAGATATTTTTGACAAACTACACAGGAATTATTAAGCTTCAAAGTGAACGAACAATATTATGCTAAAATCCACACTAAAATCCATACATACAGATAATAAATCCAATTTTTTTTTTTGTTATTTTTTGCTGTTTTGGACATCTCAAGGTCTCTTGAGTTCAAAAATGTAATTATATAAAAATTTCTATAAAAATAAAAACATCTTGGAAGGTCATTTTATGACAGATCGTCATGCTTTCCTTCTGTTATAACTGGTATATACGCCTGTATATATATAACACCGGGAAAATAATTAATATGAAATAAATTTTATATTATAATTTAAAAAATACTCATATCTGAGATTATAAATTATAAATATTTATTGGAAAAGTTATAAATTTAAAGCATAAATATTAAAAACAAGAACGAATGTTCATGTTCTTTGTGATTTTATTTAAGATATATTTATATCTCTATATTATACAGCTATAAATATATCTTAAATATAATATATTTACAACGATATAATTCATATAGAAATATAATATTCGTACATATTCGATGTCTTTGAAGCAACGTTTTGATTAAATTTAAATATTTTTTCAATATAAATAAATCAAAATGTAGGACAATTATATTAAATATTCTTTAAAATATATTAGTATATATTTATAAAGAAAAATTACATAAAAATTGGGAAAATATTTTTTATTAAATGTATAATATAAATAAATTTTCTATAAAAATATAAATTAATTTTTTAAATTATTCATTATCATCATATAGTTATATTGGCAGCCATTTTATTCGCGAGTTGTGTATATTTACTAGTATTGGTCTGCAATTTTCAAATTGCCGACCTATAACTTTCGTCCGTCTGTTCGGCTGTCCGTCCTTAATCTCGAGAACGGATTTATATAGATCGAGATTATACATGGAAAGAAGTTCCGGTGTAGACCGGAAGTCACGTGCTTTCTAAATTAAAATATGATTAAATATTGTAACTCGTATTGTGATGATGTCACAGCAAGTGATTTAAATAATTATTAATTGAATTTAAGCGTTTATATTAATACCCAAACGTTTTTGGATCTACAAACAGATTGCTTTTATCCAATCTGAAAAAGATGGGATTTTTGTCCAAAAAAATCATTTATCTTTTTTTGAAGATAGCACAAAGTGACTTTGCTATCAACTTAGAACCATTAAGTTATTACTTTTCTTTATTTATTGTTGAAACTTATGGACTGATTACTTTATTTCCCTTTCTATTTTTCTTCTTTATTTTTCTATCAAACTATATTTAATGTAGTGATTTGATAAACTTCTTTATTTTAATTAAATGTTGTTATTGTTATTATTATTATTAGTAGAAAAAGAATTCTAATTTTATTTAACTTTAGCTTAAAACTATGATCATTTTACAGATTATTTTCAAATTTTAACTAGAAAATAATATACTTTTATGCTTGATTAAGCTTTTAAAAGTATTATAGATATAAAATTGCTTAATTGATAATATTATGCGATTATTAAATGTTAATTAACAGATTGATTAAAGATTTTTAACTATTTTATTGATTAAAATTATAAAATACAACGTTTAAATTTATGTTTATGCGTTTAAATCGTTCAGATCATATTTTTTTAAAAAAATAATACTTTATATACAGTAAAACCTGCGTAAACCGGAATCGCTCGCACGGTACCGAGTATTTTTACCCCGTTTGGTAGGTTACCGTTTTGAACAGGTTTACTTTTTAAGACAGAAAATTCGTTGCTTACAATCTTTTCCTTTTAAACAGGTTTCCGTTTGGGACAGTTTCACTCTAGCCTATATATAAAGTAAATTACACGTAAAAATACTCGTTAATACTTAATTATAATTAAGAAATGGGCAGTTATGTTCTAATTATGTTTTAGTTAATTAATACATTTAATAAATATACGATAAAAATTTATTTTAATTAAACACATAAGTTATATTTTAAAAAAAAAAGCAATTTTATGAGAAATTTCTAAGACACTATTTTTCTTTAAAGATTGCTCTTTTATTTAATTTTATATCAGGAAAACGACTAAAAGAATTAATTAAAATGTAGAAGATTTTAGATTTCAGACGTGTTTTTCCCACTGTAAAACAAATATTAAAATGGAAAAAATAAAAATAAAAATAAAATTAAATATTGCGGTTTTTTAAAATTGAGTCGCTTGCATTAAAAAAATGCAATTTTTAATTAATATAAAATAACTTTTCGTATCAGTGAAGCGCCTGCACCTGTTCTGTTATCCTAGGATGGTCCTATAGAGGCGCGACATCTACTGGTCGATACGTGTACAGTTGATAAAAGCTCTGACTGGAAACCAACTCTGACAATTTGCTTCTAGTTACAATAGCGTGAAGAACGTATCTCCATTCCCCATCACTTCAAATGTTTACAAGAATATTCAACGTTAAGTTATACCACACTTAAGTATATACAAACTACTTATATCTTCTATATAATTAGACAACACTTAACGAGTAGTGTTTGAGATACCAGAAAAATGATCACTCTTAAGTAATTTTACTAAAATATGAAATTTGCAACATCATTTTTGCAACGATCATGCTCATCATGGAAATTTGTTACGTGTATTTAATTACTACTGTTGTCAACGATTTCCTTTTCAACATTTTTAACAGAGTTTGTGTTACTGCTGACACGTTTACTATAGGATATCTGACAGGTTCTCAACGTCGTGAAGGTGATAATGGTTATTCTCGACCTGGTTTATCTATATCTGGTGCTATAAGTTTGGCTGTTGGAGAAATCAGGAATTTACACCCTTTACACGATAATCATACTCTAGATTTTATTGTGGCTGAAACATACGGTGATGAAAATGAAAGTATACTAAAAACTGCAATTTTGTGGACCCAGAATATATCTGTTTACTTGGGACCTCAAGAAACTTGTGTACACGAAGGACGTATGGCTGCTGCTTTTAAATTGCCTATGATATCGTATGTAAGTAAACGTATTTTAAAAGTTATATTTTCTATATTTATAATGTATAAAATAGCAGGAAACTGTACAAAATAAACTATTTTAGTATTAATTTATACACGGGTAATACGTGATTATCCTTAGAGAAGTTAATTTCATTTGCTTAGTAATTTTATATTAGTCGAACTTTGTTATTAAATTATTTAGTTAGGATTTTGATTTAATTTTATTCATAGTTTTAAATGTGATTAGTTCGAGTAATTTTAATAAAATAATAATAAAAAAATGTGTACTTTGCATGTTTTTTTAATAAAATTAATTAATGTGTAAAAGAAAAAATATTTTTTTAAGCCCAATAAAAACAATGAGCGGTGTTAAAATTTCCTTATTTAATATTAATCTTCAAGTGTTTAATACAAAATTTTGATTAATTTATAATTAAAAAATATTGAATTCATTAATTTTTAATCAATTTATTTGTGATATCTCAGTGAAATTAATACATTGTATAATATTGCTTGTACTAATTTTAAAATTATTAATTTAATAACATAATATATATATATATTATATATATTTTTAAGTATAAAACAAAATAACAATATATTTCTCCATAAAAAATTGTATATTTTTCCTCCTCAAATTGATAAAAATATTCACAGGAAGTGGAAGTTTCCTGATTTCTTCTCCTTATACAGTTTTTCTACGTTTATAAAGCAGCACAAAGTATTTAATTTTAATATATTATATTTAAAATTAAATATAAAAAAGTCTAAGCCTACTTAAAGTAAATTAAAAAAACAATATAATTAATGCATTAAAAATTAGTATTTTATCTCATAACCATGCAATTAAATATTATAATTATTTTAAATATATTTTTAATTAAAAAAAATTAATTAGTATAATAAAAGCTGTTCAAAAAGGAAAAATGCTATTCCGGTTTACGCAGGTTTTAATGTAATATTAATATTGTAAGGTCGTAAATGATGCTTTAAAAAAGTATAATGTAAGGATTATTTTTAATGAATTTTATCTAAATAAAACATTTAGTTAATAAAAATTATTAGGCCTGTATGTAGAAAGCTTAAAAAGAATATTAAAAATTAACTATACAGTAAAACCTGTGTAAACCGGAATCGCACGGTACCAAATATTTTTCCCTGTTTAGTGGGTTCTCGTTTTAAACAGGTTCCGTTTTTAACGGGTTTTACTACACACAAAAATAATAAATAATTTATTAAAATAATTTCTAGAATTAATTAAATTTATTGAGCAATTTAAATGATAATAAAAACAATAATTTAAAAATAATTATTTTTCATAGTAATAGCTTCATTTAATAAAATTTAAAAAAATAAATATATTATAAAATAAAATACATTTTAATCTACAAAATAATGTTAACGGAAGTGATTATTTGTAGTAAATGTGTTAAATTATTTATTATTTTTATATAATTAATAGCTACCTGCCTTAACCATTAAAATGTCAAGACTAATTTGAGAATTTTAATATCAAAAATAATCTTAAAATATTTTATAGAATTTACTAGCGTATTTTAACCTGTAATTTATTTGTTAATACAGTAAAATCTGTCTAAGACAAAACCTGAATAAAACGGAAACTTGCTTAAACGGGAAAAATTCTATGGAACGGAGCAATTTTTATGTTAAAATAGAAGAACCCGTTCGAAACGGAAACCTGCCAAACAGGGTACACGCGATTCCGCTTTAGGCAGGTTTTACTGTATATTGTTTTTAATTAGATTTTATCAGTAAAATAATATTTCTATAAATCTATTTTGACGTTTCTTGAATTTGATTTTTACTGTTTTAAAATTGAAATATTTAACCTTATAAAATCAAATTAAAATTGATTTTTTTTTCTTTTAGGAAATAAAGTTTTTAATATAAATTTAATTGTAATATATTTAATTATAAAGTAATTATAACTTTTTAAATATTTAATCTGATTTTTGGACGGATTTAGCTATAAAAACTCAATTTATATTTTCATAAATATTTTAAAAAATTAAATAATTGCTTTATTACGTTCTACTTACATTAAAATTGCAAATATTATTATTTTTTCAAGGAAACAAATAGACTTTTTTAATTTAATAATATATGTTATTATCTATTATTTACACAAAACACAACATAATTAAAAGAAAATAAATGTATTTTTAAAAAAAATTAATTTTCATTCTATCGAAAAAATAATTTGTAATATTTTTAATGATATTTATTTAAATGCTTAGTTTTTTTATCGAAAATATAACTGTATTATTAACAAATTACAGTAAAAGTTATTCACTTTTTTTCAATATGAAAATAGAAATTATTACTTAAAATAAATAAAATATATAAATTTTTAAATGCTTTCATAATTAGATTTTAAAAGAAAGTGTTAATTTTATTTTTAAAATGTATTAAAAATATTTAGAAATTTAATAAATCTATTTATTTACAAGATCAATAAAATTAACGCTTAGAAAGTTTTACCATGAATTTTCTATTAAGATTCTGTCAAATGCAGATGTAGATTTATTACTTTATATTGAAAAGTAATCTGTATTATTAAATTAAATTATATAATAAGATTTTTAAGTCAATGATTTTGTTTCCAAACTATAGACTAATATATATATATACATATATACATATAAACTTGAAGATGGACACTACTTAAAAACACTTGAAGATCTTTATTTCTTGTCTGCAAAATTTAATTAAATATTAATATATTACCTGTCATCATATTTTGTCAATCAGTTCTAAAATTTGCTCAACTGAACATAGAGGATGGTGGCAACTTATTTTTATAGTAAATCCTCCTTCTCCCTAAGGTATGTATGTATGTATGGAGAACGTATTTTTATATAACTCGTGGTATTCTACGTTATAGAATATGACTAGTCAAACTTCAAAAAACAAAAGGAGCCAACTAGTGGCCGAGTGGAGAAAACCACTAAACACTGTTAGTGGTTTCGAGCCTATGGGCTTTCCACGTGGAGTTTTCCGGATTTTCTTTACGATGGTAACACCTAAAAAGATGTAGGTTTCCTATAGAAAGTCCTCCCGGGTGTGGCATCCCCCTCGGCAGAACACTCACGTGTTGCGTTGCCATATAAAAATAAGCCGAATTAAGAAACGAAAGAGGACATCCAAAGAAAATCTCTAATGGAAATTTGATCGAAAATTTGAAAGAAGAATTTTACGATAATTGTTTGACGCAGTCTAATTTACTAGAATATTTTGTCGTTTCTTCGAATTTTTACGTTGAGGAAACGGAACTAATATTGTGTTATTTAAACAAAGAGTTATTTATACAAAAGCCCAATTTTGGCTTTACAGTTTTGGTGTTTACAGGAAATAATGCTAAAAAACTTTACTATTTTCTGAAAGTTCTCTGTTTATGATCGCAGTGATAACAGAAATAAAGGAATGCTGTCGAACAAGTTGGCAAAGTAAACTTAAAGTTAAAACAAAGAATTGAAATAGTGGAGGAAAGCACAAAGACAATTTCATTAAAGAAATTCGGAAGTATAAATTGGATTCGCATGAAAACAAATTATGAAAGTTTGGAAGCCAGCCTTTCTAACTTCTGCAAAAATGAGCTTGTTATAAAAGATATAGATACAAAGATAAAAGCTTTCAAGCTACTACTTTCAGAAGTAAGAACTTAATTAAACAGCCTTAAGTTCAAAGCTACGAGAAATACTATCTTGAAAATTTCCTGGAAAAAACGCCAAAAAATATTATAAACATGAAAACATTAATTACTCAATTCTATGAAAAAGAAGGAAAAAACGATGTCCTTTTATACTAAAGTGCCAAAGTTTCCAAGTTCAAATTAGAAGCTATTACTTTGTTATACGACATAAAGTTTATATTTATTCAAAATATATGAACAATATTATCAGCATCTCGTATGTTTTACGATAAATACTTCCGCACTTGCCACTCGTCTTGATGTTAAAAACACCAATTATCTCAATCTGACACCACTCAAAAACGCAATAATTTCCTCTTTTTCTACTTCACAATAGCAATAGCCTGTAGCAATAAGTTATACTTTTGTAATATGCAAGATCTGTTATATAGTAAATTTGCTAGATGATCTTAAAAATATAAAATCATCTAATCTAATTGGAATAATTAAAAAAAGGTCTGCAATCGTTTGAATTTAATATAAACAATTACAAGTTTAATACCTTAAAATTCCCGTCGAGCACACTTCCGAATTTTGTCGTTCGTCCTTCTCTTCTATCACATAAATCTAAAATTGAGCCTTTTAATTAATAAATTGGTATTTGCTGCACTTATCAATTCTTATTACCATGAAATGTATTTAGTTTTGATATTCCTTATATATATATTTCTCCCTCTTACTTAGACAATCTAGTTGACAGTTATTCACTCAAAAATAAAAATGTAGTCCTTCTCCATTGTAATCATGGAAGATGCTACTGCTAGAATAGCATCAGATATGGATTCTGTTTACTATTGTCTAAGTCTTAATTTCTACAATAAAAATAAGGAAAAAATTAGAAACTCTAGAGGAAAAAGTACTTCAACTAATAACAGAAAATTCGTTATATTTGACAAACTATAGAACACAAGTTTTGCTGAGTTTGCTTTTTGAAATAAAAATGGTAATTTTGTAATAGATTTAATGATTCTCTCAATGGATCTACTGATGGCCTTGTTTATATGAAGCAGTTATAAAGTATTAGAATAAACTTTTTCTCGTTAAAATTACGATTAATATAGCCATAAACGGCAAATTCGTATACCAAATCCTCACTCCTCAGGTTTAAAACAAACCTTTAATATTATAGAGACCTCTCAGCAGCAATCCACAAATACCTCTGCATATCTATAATTCCTCCACAGGTAGCAATCGAACTACTATTTAAAGCATGAAAATTTGTCAATCTCTACTGTACAAACACAAATCACATTTAATTGTAGCCTTGGTATACTGTAGTACTGTAATTAAGTAGAACAGAGTGAGATTTTATCTCCGTAAAGATCGCCAAAACAATTCCAAAAGTGTTTTGTTAAGTTACTGCTCATAGGAATGTGCTTAAAAGACTTCGACGAAGTTTATAAAAACGCCACTTCAAACTAATTCAGCACAAACCTATCACAAATTAAAATCAATCAACATTTAGGTATACAAGTTCAATTCGTAAGAGAAACGTCGATAAATACATTGACTTATGTAGGGCAGAAATTTTTATACAGAAAAGTATTCAACTTTTACCAAGTCTCTCATTTCTACTAATTTTACCCCGAATTGTGGACTTGACTTTCAACCTCAACGACTCGAGTTCTTGACAACATGAAAACAAAAGACCTTATCCCTACAGTGCTTCTTAAATATGCTTTACCACAGTTTCATAATTAATTGCTGGAAATAACGCTATCTTTCAAACTGGATTTGTGCCTTCTGTGCGTGGAACTTAGCCAATTTCAGCCTGATTTATGAGAAACAGGGACCATCCGAATCCAATCGCTCTTTTGTCCTTTCTACCCAAACACTGAAATTTAAGGAATGGATGAAAGTTAAAAATTTAACCTACAGTTTGCTTTCATGCCTGGTAGAGAAACGAAGGAGACTCTATGTTTTTAATCACGATACGTTCCCAACTTTTAATAAATTAGCAGAAATTATACGCATGCTTTTTTGCATTTAAAGTTGGCATTTGACTCAATTCCAACATTGTATGAAGTGTATACTTGCAACATCAATACAAAATTTGTTTTTCGCCAAAATGGGAATTCGTCTAAACCTTTCCAAATTTCCCTCAAGCTGACACCATCAGTCTATATTTACTTATCTTCTTTATTAAAGACATCTTCCAAGTTTACTCATATATTTTTATGGTTTGAGAAAGAAAGAGAGAATTCATATTTGTTACTATTCGCGTGTCTTCTCATCATTTTGAGACCTTCGAAAAAAAATAACGTAAAAGTATTATATTTTAGATTTTATATAATGCAAATTAAATAATTATTAGTTTATTTATAATAAACACTAAACGAATTAATACATTTAAATATATTTTATCACAATAATATAAAAATTTAAACAGAATTAAAATTATTTTTAAGTTAAAAAATTTGTTGTTATTGTTATAATTACAATTAAATAATTTGTAATATTAATACATGATTGCAGCTTTACAAAAAAAAAAAAAAATTACGAGTCGTGGGGGCGGATCTCTATGTGGGGTCCGAACCCACGACTTTCTATTAGAATAGAGAAAAGGACTGGAATACTTATACTTCGAGTACTTTTTAAAATTAAAATTCAGTCATTCCGATGTTATAGATTCTAAGACTTACTTTAATTGCCTCTAGAATTTATTATAATCCTATTTTATGCAACATATATGTTCTATAGAACTGAAATATTTTAAGAATTTAACAAATAAATAAAATAAAGGTTCTGTTCTCATCTGTAGTCACTTATAAAACGTTCTCTTTTGTCTCTCTCCGAATCGTTGTTTCTTCCTTCGAGTGAACGGGGTTTTTATTTTACTGCTTAAACTTTGTTATCTGTTAATTAAGTAAATGAATACTTAGTTATTGTATAAATTTTGCTTAATTGAGTTATAATGTGAAAATGAAATCAATTATTCTGAATTTATTTGATTAGAGAACGAATCGTTTATATCCAAAAGGACCTAAATTTGTTTGATGTTTAATCTAAAAAAATGACCCGAATTTGCTTAGATTTTTGTATAAAATCACTCATAAAATGTTTTACGTTCTGTCTGTTTGTCTGTAGGTTTTGTATGTTATTTGTATTCTCTATGTACTGTACGTTGAGTCATTTCTTCCATGTAACTTCATCCTTTATAATTTGATGATTAAATTTTGTTTCTGGGTTAAAATATCTACGAAATTGAGATAATTTTAATATACAATAAAACATGTGTAAACCGAAATCGCACAGTACTCGATATTTTTTCCATTTGGCTGGGTTAATTTTTAAACAGGTTTTTTTTTAACACAAAATCGCTCAATTTTTAACAAATTTTTCCGTTTAGGCAGGTTCCGTTTTGTACAGGTTTTACTGTATATATATATATATACTTTTTAAAATTTTCTTAACAAATTACATTTCTATACTTAATAATACTATAAAATATATCTTTAAGCTGAAAATAAAATTATGCTAAATAATGCAAGTTTACAGGAACCGTAATGTTAAATTTAGAGAAATTTGCAGAAAAGTTTTATAAATTAATTATTATGAACTTTATAAATGTGTATAATGCAAATTAATTCTGATATAGCAAATTACAAAGGACGGCTGAAGAGTTAAAGCATGCTCTTATACTGACAATACATTTCATTCACATATCAGCATATCATAATTAATCACAGGACTTGAGTAGCTGAAGCATTTCGTGAAAATTTTCTATATTTATTGTGAATATAATTAATTTTTCATATCATTTTTTTTATTATAAACTGCAATTTAAGTAATTTTTTTCTCGCATTTCTGCAATAAAACCGATTTTTTTTATCTGCTGGTAATATTGCAATTACAGTGAAATCTGTGTAAACCGGACTTTTAGTGTACCTAATATGTTTCTAATTTGGTATGTTTCCGTTTTAAACAGGTTTTTTTTTCAACAGAAAATTTCTACATTTTTAAGAATTTTCCTGTTTGTGGAGGTTTCCGTTTTATTAAGATTCCGTTTTAAACAGGTTTTACTGTAATTGTTTTAAGTTAATTTTAATTTTATGGAAAATTCTATCGAGATTTAATAATTTTACAGATAATTTATTTTTAAAAAAATACCGAAAAAAGTAATTGTAATTACGTTAATAAATAAGGCTGGAATTTAATGTCCTTGGGAATGTTTCAAGATTAGACAAAGTTTTTTTCCATATTCTATAAGAGGAATGGCTAATTTCCTAATAAGGTTAGAGGACAATAATCCAATATTGCTTAAGTTAATTAATAGATTTTTACAAAAAATGCGGAGTACTCCCAATAATTTTCCACTAGTAGATAAAACCATTAAACAGTAAACATTAATTGGTCGTGGGTTGGGCCCACGCCTCTCAAACGGGCTGGTCACGTGGAGTTTCCCGGAATTTCTTCACGTGTATAACACCTGAATAGGGTCCACTTTCCTTATAGAAGGTCCAACCGGTAGGCAGATCGATCACGTGTTGTGTTGCCTCAGCCAATCGATCATACTGTACGATCCTATTGATTATTTTTGATCAAATATTAGATTATTGTGTATAAGTTAATTAACATTTATTAATAAGAATAATAATTTATATTTTTGTAAATTTAAAAATTAAATAATTTTAACTTATTTTTTTGTAGTATTTTATCAGATTGTAGTATTTTCATATCTTTTTAAAGTTACAATGAATTTTGTTTAGTATTATGGGATGTGAATTACGACAGAAAATTGGAGAATTTAATGAGATGTTACAATTATTTTACATTAATAAAACTATGAATATGGATTAATATTATTAAATTTAAAAGGATAATATTATAATAATCATTAAATAATCACTAAAAAGTGTGAGCTAACAGTAGTATTATTGTAACTATTAAATATAAGCTACATATCCACACGGTGTTAAAAGGAACATTAAGTGAGGAACCGAACCCATAATTAATTATAACATAAGCATAATACATATTCTAATAGAACATATGGCTTGGATATTCTGTTCTTGGCAGGGTGGGTTCATGCCCATCTTAATTGTTTTCTTCTCCTGTTTTTATCTAGCTCTTGTTTTTTTTATTCCATATTTTTTTACTAAATTTTTCACATTTTAAAAGTTTTTATATTTGTTAAAAAATCAATTATTTAGTGACTATAATAAAAATAATTCTTATTTTTATAAATTTTTAACCGTCAATTGTGTAATAAATTTCGAAATTAAGACTTATTCAAGAGATTCGAAGGAATATTTATTTCCTTCAGATAAATATTGACTTAAAATATAATGATTAATTATTTAAATTAATTAAAACGTTACATTTAAAACAATATTTTACTTGTATGAATATGTATTTCACTTATACTTATTTGTAAAATTAAAATAATTTAATGCTAAAATCTTTAACAGACTTAAAATTTTTACTTTCCTGGCTGTTATATACAACAGAAAGAAAGCATGGAGATGTTCAAAATGTAAAAATTTTACTGGTTTATTCTTGACCCCCAAAATTTTTACATTTATAGATTCAGGGGACCTTGTATTGCAAGAAAAGTTGGGGTTTTTTTCTATACGTATGGATGTTAGTGTGAGTTTCGCGGCACAATTTTGTTCACCCATTTTGAAGCTTAATAACTCCTGTGCTTTTTATCGAAAATTTCTGAAATTTTGCAGGGAGGTTTGTGTATTAACGATATTGATGCTGTTTAAATTTTAGTGGTTGAAGGTCAAGGAGTGGGGAGATAGAGGGGTCAAGTGTTATTTGTCGAATGGGGTTTCAATATTAGCATTAAATTTTTTTAAAAATAAAACTCATCTCTACCCTCTAAATTAAGCTTTTTTTCTATTTTATAATCATTAAAAATATAAAAATTCTTTAAATAAAATCGTCTAAAAGATTGCGCCATATACAATTTTAACTTTACTTTCCGGAAAAGTTACACAACTCGTTGCTTGGATTTATTATTATTTTTTTTTTAATTTATTAAAATTCGGGTGACCTGAAAGTCAGTTAACGTTATACCGAATAGTTTACTTTAATTGTATGTAAGATATGAGTTATAATGTTTTAAGAAATTTATTTTACGATTTATGCTTATATTTCTATGGAGAATAAATTAATTAAATTTATTTTATGAATCTACCTATGCTACAATACTATCTATATTAATTAATTATTTTTAAATTTATAAATAACAATTTTTATAAATAAATGTGAAATTTTAAACCAGGTTATTGCTAAAAATTACTCACCGTCGGTGTTGTCATAGTAACAATTTATCAAAGGATTTCTAAGGATCTTATCTTTTGTATAGATATAAACATAACCTTAATTAATTGTTTACAAGCTTATTCAATTGCAATTTTAGTATAGATAGATTCATAAATAAATTTAATTAATTTACTTTCTATAAAAATATAAAACAAGTAGATATGTTGCCAATTTAGAATATATATTTATTAATTTTAAGTTATATAATACAAAAAGTCTCCCTTATCTGGAGAAGAAATGTCAAATAAAATTAGAAGAAAATTAGAGTTATAATTGACATAAATTTAAATCTTAAAAATATTACAAGTTATATTTATATTATAATTGTAACTGTAGACAATAAAACTATATAAGCTTAATTTTAATAATTTCTTAAAGCTTTATTTATATATAAAATGATGAAAGAACACATTTATGATACAGGAGATGATTACTTAATGTCTTTTTGTGTTGAAATTTGTTAATCGTAACTTTATTTATTCATCATCATCATTTTAAACATTCTTTCCAATATCTTGTTAGATCAGATTGTTCGGGGTCCTTTATCCTTTTTCTTCTTTATCATCGTTAAAATACACAATATAACTTCATTGTTGATTGTGAGAAGATGAAGATCGAAGTCTTTATTTTCTCACAACGTTTTATATCCTGTTCTTTCTAAATCTTCCTTAATGTATTTTTAGGTTTATTCATCATCACATAAATTTATATTTTATCTTCCATAATTAAAATAGTAATTAATTGCTTAATATTAAATTTAAAAATTGTAATTACCATTTGTACAATTATAACAATTAACATTTATTAATTGTTAATTTAATTTTACAATTTTCAGCACGTAATTTAATATCAACTTCATTCTGATATATTTAAATATCATTACAAATTTACAATATGTAAATGAATAGCGATCTTAAATTCTAATAACAATACGTTAATTGTTTCTATTGGTTATAACTGTGGTGTATTGTTTTGTTTATTGCTTGATGTAGCTAACTGTGATTAAAAATTTATAATTTTTAATAAATATTAGTCATATTATTTATATTTAATTAAGTTCGTACTTCTATTAACTATACACTAACTAGTTTTATCTGTTGTAACTTTAGAATAAACACAATTCTTTGTCGCTCATCTTTAATGGAATCACTGATGGAAATTTAATTATAATTTTTACAAATTTAAACGTATTTTATATGATTTTCAGTTTATTTTGGAGAGGTGTTGTTTATATTTTTAACAAAAGTAACCTTTAAAATCTCCAAGGTTTAGATACGTTTATACATAATGAACAACCAGCCCACCAGACACAGGTTCATGTTAAGATTAAATGAATTTGTTACAGATTTACAACCAAAATTTTAATTAATTTATTTAACTAATTTATAAATAAGTATATGTAAATAAGTTTGAAGATTATAGATAATTGTCGAAGGTATCATTATATAAGGCTTATTATCTTGAAACATGTCATTGAATACAATTTTCTCCTTGTTTCTTATACATAAGAACTCGATTCGTTTGAACTTTGTAATTAAATCTACAGAGCATGTTTGATGTATTATTTAATCTAAAACCTAAAAATTAATTATTAACACTACATGAAAATACTTACATCACTGCTCTCAACTAACCTTTTTTTAATTGGAGAAAAAAAAAAAACTAAGATTATGATATACATATATATAAGTAATGTATGTGTATATAAGTAATTATTAATTAATATGTAATATTCTACAAGACTTAATTACAAGCTTATCATTAATGTCATTACCGAAATGCTAATAATTACGTTGAAATTATAGTGGTTTTCCCCTGGAAAAATCCGGAATTTTTCGTTTATCTCTAGCTTAACTCATAAAAAATAAGAGAAGTGCAACTGTAAAATCTTCTATTTGTTCGTGAGGTGCATAACTTTTTATGGGAGGAAACTAAGTTTACTGTTTGCAAATTCACGCCCCTTTGAAGCCATTTATAAGTCAACAGTGATAAATAAGAAATCTGAAGATTTGCCATTTGTAAGCGTCGTTGATATTGAATTGAAAGCAGTGAAATTTCGGACTCGTGATCTGTGATACAATCGTCTAACAATTACTGTTAAACTTGAAGAATGTTAAAGATTAAATGCATTTCCTTCTATTAATAAATTATCTGTTACATTATACACTATACCAGACATTTATAATTTTCTAGAATATATTTATCATGAATATTCAAAGAAATTAAAATTCATGAGCCGCGATATTCTTGGCAACGTTTTATCAGTAACTGGTGTCATTTTATTTGTATTTTAAAACTAATGGATTAAGTCATTAATGCTTCATTGACTCATTTTTTGTTGTTAAATCATCAAATCATGCGAAAAAAGATAATTAGAAGTAAATTTGTAATTCGTCTCTTAATGATTTTAAGATATTCAAATTAGATGTAGTAAACCTTTAAGTAGAGATTTGACGTTTTTAAATTGTAATGTCTAAAAAAGACTTCAGAATTTAACATCGTAACACATTATGTAACACATAAAATATATATATTTTTCTCGGTTTTAATAATAAATTTATTTGCAACGTAATGGGCTTTCAGAGGATCGTTTACTATCGTGTTATTTGCTAAATTATTAAGAAAATATCCTATCTACTGTATCGAATTTATTTATTTTTAGTAAAATATTATTATTACAATTATTAAACACAAAATTGTAATTTTAATGTAAAAATTAACATTTTCAATCAATCAATCTTTATTTGTAGTAAGAAAAAACCTCGTTACAGAGGGTTAGTATTATAAATAGCTTTAAGTTTACAAATATAGTTTATACATTATTCTGTTAGCCAAATTTATAAACACAACAGTAAAATTATACAATTTTTTTATAACAAATATGAACATATAAATACATTATTATTCCACATATTATGTTTACATAGTAAATCTAGATAACAAAGTAATGAATCAGCAATAATTTTCAATTAATTCGATATCTTTTTAGCTCATTTTTGATTTGAATAAAAAATTATTTATTTTAAACATATTGCATATTGTTAGGTTACCTATCTGGCTCTGTAGTTTAGATCTCGGTTCGTGTAGATTATTTCAATGATTTGATATTTGTTACGCTAGTTTTCTAATGCAGCGCAGTCCTTAAACAAATGAAGTAACGAAAAGTCTCTGGATTTGCACCAATAATAGAATTCTTTAGAAAAATCAATATAAGTATTATTGATAAATAAAGAGAATTTATTAACTCTGATCTGAATTAGTAAACGTTTAATATTCATGTTTATATTAGCAGATAAAATGTTCGAATCTGTAGGTATATTTAGAGTTTCCAAGTACCAAGGGTGATAAAGCGACTTCGTTATTAAATTTTGATCTTTTATAATAGACTGTGATAAGGCTGATTCCATCATTAGTGTATAGCCATGTTTCCAATTATCCTTTGAATTATCAGATATTCTGCTTGAGACACCAAATGATTGAAGTACTTTATTAAATTTGAATCTTTGATTTGGGTGTACATAATTTGATGTATAAATCTTATATTGTCGTCGTTGGTATTTGTTAATCTGTAGTAGAATTTAATCAGTCTCTTCAGAAAAAAGGGAATAGTTGATATCTGTTCGTTTCTGCTCTTATGGAGTATCCTGGGAACTGTCCTTTCGATTTTAAATAGTTTTCGTAGGTAGGTTATGCGAAACTTTTTCAGACCATAAAATAAATCTAACGCCCATATCGGACTAGCGTAGAAAAATGAAGGAGTAATTAGTACATTAAATATTTTCATCTGAAGTTTTAGGTCCGTAATTTTTAAAGCTGAACATAAATAAATGATATTGTTGATAAGTAGATTAATTTTGTAGTAAGAGCTTTCAAATGTAACTGAAAATTTCCATTTCAATTAAAGATTATACCTAGATATTTTATGTTAATGACCAATTCAACAGGTTGCCCATTTAAGTAAAAAGACTTTTCTTGATTTGCTATTTTAATATTATTTCTAAAAATAATTATTTTTGATTTGGATACATTAATCGATAAATATAGAGAGTTCAGATATTTATTTACCTCGTCGATCTTACGTTGTAATTAGTGATGTAACGAATAGTATATTTGGCCTCAACCGAATACCGAATATTCGGCTAGGAGCGTGGCCGAATACCGAATATTCGGCCAAACTATTCGGCTTGATTAACGCAAGTACAAAAATTGGCGCGCAAACCGCATTATGGCAAGGATCGCGCACTCCGCTCTCTATTGGCTCGCTGTCACTACGATTTTTTCTTCCAGTAGATCTAAATTATTTAAATTAATTAATTAAATTATAATTATTAAAGTTAATATGAGATGGAGCCTAACGTCTACCTCTACTGCCAAATTGGTTTATAATTTATGTAATAGCCGTAAATAGCCCCATATGATTCGGCAGTTGTTGGTATTTAGATGTAAGTTATAACTTATAAGTTATTTTATTTGCAATCGATCTTTTTAACTCTAAAATTTTGTTTTTAATACGTATTTGTAGACTGAATAGTGCCCTAAGGATATACTTTAGTGGGGACATATGGTCTAGTTTCTGCCCAGTTGTGAAACAGTTCAAATATATTATTGGGGGTTTTCTATTTGTGAAGTTTTGTGATATTTTGTTGCTATTGTTTTTGTCAATATTTTTAAAATTTAACATGATTTCAAATGTTATCTTTTGTATATAATGAGAAATGCTCATTCTTTGCTTTATATATAAAATAAATTATATATTAGTTACTCGTCTTCTAGAAATAGATAAATAATTCTTTCATTAAATACGATAAGTTTCAATAAAACGTTTCGTAAATCATTTTAAAATATCATAAAAAAAATATTAAAATATACGCGAATACGAATATAACATAATTAACTAATCAATAATATAAATGCCCGATATATTCTAACCTACACGCCATCAATGCCATAAGATATCGGGCTAGATAAAGGCTATAATATTATTTAATTACGAAATAATTTAATACTAGAGTTAGATGCTATTTCTTATTAACTTTAATAATTATAGTTTAATTTTCAGCATTAATAAAAGTTAACAAAATGATTAATTTACTGTGTTTTTGTTATTTCTTACTCCTGTTTTTAAGTATTCGGTATTCGACCGAATAGTGATTTAAATATTCGGTATTCGGCCGAATAGTGAAAAATAGGCCGAATAGGCCGAATACCAGGTAGTAACCGAATATTCGTTACATTACAACTTGTAATGTTGCACGAGTTGGAGTAATTAGTACTAGGTCGTCTGCATAAAGTATATAATGAAAACTTCGACCATTGAGATAAATTCCTTCCGTCTTATTTAAAAATAGGTTATCTATTTCATTAATATAGAAGTTAAAGAGATATGGTGATAGTGGCAAAATTAACATTATTAAATGTACTCATATATTGTATTCATATGTCAAATCATACTCAAATGTACTCATATATTAACCATACAAACATTAATATATTGCACGTAAGACAGCGGCAGTTAAAGACGGCAATAATAAATAGACTTATTACGAAAATAATTAAAAAGTAAATTAAATATAAAAGAATTTAGGAAATTAAAAATATAATCTTTACATAAAAGGATTCCTACGACTTTATCACTCAGAAACACATTTCCACCATGAAATGATCATAAACCGGAAACTGAAAATTTAGATATTAAAAGTAAAAATTTGATAAAATATTTATTTATTAAACGTATAAAATTTTATTGTTAATAATTATTAAGTAATAATTAATAAATTCCAGTAAAATATTCTTAAATGCATTCGTAACATAAATTATTGATTACACACCGGAAAAATTTCTAAATTTGCAAAATATCTAAATAAAGTATAAATTATCTGTATTAAAAGATTGATTACTGAGATTTTTGATCATCATCATCTTCATAGCTTCCATGTTGCGCTTCAGAGTCATTTTGGCAAAGTCTCCAATTTAGCTCGATTCTTCCATTTCTCTTTCTAAATCACTCTTCCCTCCATCTATTCCTTTGTCTTCGAATCAAGAATGAGTATCGATGTTTTGATCATAATCTTTCTAGTTTCCAAATTCTGCTGCTGGATCAATTTGCTAAAATCTCTCTATCTTGTTCGATCCTTCTATCACTCGTCTTCTTCCATTTCTTTCCAATTCATTCCTCCTTTTTTTCTTCCTCTCCTCCTGGCCATCTGATCAAGAACAATTATTGATCTTTTGAAAATATTTAAAAATGGTAAATTAAAATATAAATAATAAATAATTTATTGTTTATGTGTGTGTGTGTAGGTGTGTGTGATGTATGTGTTTTTAAAAACTTTCTCATTACTTGTGCTTTAAATTATTTAAGTAAAAAGGAATTTTAATTATTGATAAAACACATTCATAGTTTTCAAGCCTTTCGAGTATAATTTCGGATAATTTATTCATTTTATTTCAAGTACGTATCAAAAACGAAAATTTGCAAAAAAACAAAAGAAAAAAAATCAGATATTTTAAGAATTGGCTTTAAAATGTTATGAAGTAACTAAATGAATTTAATACTTTATAACGCTTTTCTTCATACATGTGATATAGTTTAAAGTAAAAACAGCATCAGTTGATCTCTTCAATTGATGTCACTTCATATTGAATCTTCTTATAGAGATTTATGATTAATTGCTGTCAATCTTGATTCTCTGTATAATCCCTATAAGCATTGATTCTGGTTTACAATGAAATGAACATACAAGAATATAAACGTGTTTAATATCAAGAAAACTAGTGCTTAAATTGACTTTTCAGATAGTTTCATCGCCTGGAGAATGGGATAATTTGAAATTTGGCGATTGTTTTCAGTTTTAAAAATTAAATTAACTCATTTTTCAAAATTTGTTCTTTACATTAAATTATTGTAGAAGTATTTCTTTAAATAAAAACGAATTATAAAATGCTAAAAATATTATTGAAAAATTTTACGGAATGGTTAATTTATACGGTAAATTATAGGTTATGATATAAGCCACAATAAAAACATTTGTAATTATAATTTTAAAATATGTAATAGATGAATTTTCTTATAAAAAAAAAAGTTAATTTTAAACGGAAGAATAATACTCGCAGCACTTTATATAATTACTTGTTTCGAATGTATAATGTGACGTCCGTATCAACTGAAAATGAAATTATAATTATATTGTTACATTCATTTGAATATTTTGGCGATTTAATTTTCAAATTAACAATGCGTTAACTTTCTTAAAAATATGCTCTACCCTTAAAACTATATTGTTCAATTTAGAATAGTTGTTGTATACGGTGAAATATGTCAAAATAATTCTAAAAATTTATCGAAATTAACGTTTTATTTTAAAAAATCCAGCAGTGAGTTGCTTAACTTTTCAGGCAAAAATATTTAAAATTGCGTGTGGCGCCACCTGTTATTAAATTTCACTTTTTTAAAATTTTATATTATTAATTATGATAAAATGAAAAAGCTTAATTTTGAGGATAGAGATGAAGTTAATAAAAATTTATAAATGCTAATAACGAATAAAATCTTCATAAGTCTGACCCCACTCGATATATCACCCACGATCCTCCTCGAACTTTAACTTGAGAACTTTAATAGCATAAATGCCCTTAATACACAAATCTCCCTGCAAAATTTCATAAATTTTCCACAAAAGGAACGGGATATTAAGCTTGAAAGTGGGTGAACAAAATTTTACTTCCCTCATACAGACACCAACATCCATACACACAGTAAATACCCCCAACTTTTTTTGCATTTCTCGACGTTCCATGGTTCTCTGAGTCCAATAATATAAAAATCTTCGAGGGTAATTTTTTTGACCTATCGCCATACTTTCACTTAAATTTAGACTATTATTTTGACCAGCACCAAATTTTTTTTCTTCAAGGTTATCTCCAAGTTTTATTCTCCCGCTCGCTTCGTTTATCTTCCTTTAGAATAATAAAAATCATCTGAAATAGAATATTTGATAATTGATATTGATTTTGATATCTCAAAGGCTCATTTGCATAAACGAAGACTGAAATCAAACAAAGTCAAAGCATCATCTCAAGCACGCGATGTAATATTCAAGTTTAAATCTGTCTGGTTGGTTGGTCTATTCGTATACTACAACGCAACACATGGATGATCTGCCGACGGGGGTATCTCCCGGGAGATCTTTTATGGGAACTGGTCCCTATTTAGGTGTTACTAACGGGAAGAAAACCCGAAAAACTCCATATGAAATCACGACCAACTACCAGTGTTCAGTGGTTTTATCTACTCGGCCACTGGTGGGCTAGACCTGTCTAATAGTTTGTTTAACAAGTAAGATTAATATGTTTGCATTTGATCTGTAGTGATGTGATTTAACCATTATTCTTTCGTTTCGATTTTACAATTTTTAAGTTAGTTTTAAAATAATGGTTTCATTGAAAGTAATTGACTTATTAAACAGAATGGAAAGACTCCCGATTCTACTTTTTCCTAAACTTTCCATTTCCTTACGAGGAAAGTTCAGGAAAATTAGATTATTTCGAGATCAAATAAATCCTCTTATGCTGTATGACGATATAGAGTTTAGAAATCGTTTTAGATTTTCTAAAGAAGGATTTCGATATATTTTGGGACGTCTTCTCTCTCATATACAGAATACTGATGGAAAAGGATGAACTTCTTTACACATGAACAAAAAGATCCTGAGACTATGGAATTTTCCAACTTGTATTTGGAGATTCACACGTCCACAGGTTGCAAGTAAATAATTTTTTAATATTATTTTCGTTAAATGATTTATAAACTGAAATACTGTAATCAAAAATAAAATATCTTATATTTTCTCGAATAACTATGTGGACACTTATAAAACAAATTTAGTTTCATTATGTAATATTAATAAATGCAAAGTGTTATTACCAGTTTTCTGTAATCTTGAAATATTTTAAAGTAATCCATGCTTTATTAAATTTATCATTATTCATTTAAACAGTAAACAAAAGATGTGACGTAGATTTTTGTAGTACAGGTATTTAAATTGTGACGTAACCGAGTTTATATTGTCATCCTTCTCCTCATTGAACAATATTAAGAAAGCAAAACAACGTAGGATTCTATGTTGTTTTCCTTGTCAGTTGTGTAATTTTATGTATAAAATTTCTCAATTGAATCTGAATAAAGTACATTAATTACAGCGATATTTTGAACAAAATTGTATAGAAAATATTTATAAATAACAATGTCAGCCTGTAATAGCGAAGTATCTTTTATAAAAGAAAAATAATTTTTAAGTTATGAAAGCGTACAAAATAAAAACTACTTTACAATTTAAAAAGCTTAAAAAATATCTTTAATAATAAAAAATAATTCATAAAAAATTTCAAACAGAATATATATTTTAATCCATTTTTCCTTGTCACTATGCTTGATAGATACGAAATAAATCACATGTTTATTGATGGAAGAATAAGAGAATTTTTGTAACAAGTGCTTTTGACAATAATCCTTTGTTGACACGAAAGCAATTTTTTGCTCAGTTTGACTTTCATTCGTTTCTATAAAATGATTACAGCAAACACTCCATCGATAAAAGTAAGAGATGTCAGTAAATCAACTGTAACTTTGAAAATAAGACAGATAATATGCTGTGATTTTAAGACCTGATTCTCTATAAGTGCTCATTAATTTGATACAAAATATAGATTGTTGTGAGACCTTCCATTTCCCACATATATATATATTTGTGAATTATTATTAATATTATCTTTATAATTTTAATTTTAATCATCTTATTTTTATTTTAAACTAATATAATAATAAGTTGGAAATTTTACTGTTTATTAAACTATATTATGTATTTTATATCCCTTTTTTGTTTTGTCTGGTTGCTCATCAAACAATTGTTGGCTATCAGACAAGGCCCATATGTGTGAATGCGACACCGGGATTGTTTATGTTTATCAAGCAACGTTGTGAAGGAATTTCGCCTATTTTTCCGATTTTAGGGACCTCCTTTTCTAAATTTTTAGAAATACCGATTAAAAATTATTCTGAGAACGAATTAGTATTAAAACATTATCAATTAATTGCTATAAATCTCACAACATTCGAAGGAAAAGACGAAGGGAATAATCCTCTTTTCCCCCTTTTTCAAAAGTATTAGGTGACAGATGTTATTCTATCCATATCACGTAGACATGTAATTCAAAATAGACGAAAGAAAATGAGGATTAAAGAATAACTAATATGTTTATCCTTCATTACCTCATATTCCTCCAAAATAAAATCATGATTAGTGAGAAAAAAATAAAACAAAAGGGAATGATAAAAATTCGACAGAAAGAGAGAGAGAAGGTAAAAGAGAGGAAAGGAGAGTGAACACAATACTTAGAAAGAGTGAACTCTGAGGAAAGAGGGCCAAGACAACAGTAGAGAGCCGCACCCGAGGAGAGTGTTAAATCTGCAGGAAATAGAGTCAGAAAAAAGAGAGATAAGGAAGGAAAAGGATAAAGTGGAAATGGAACCAAAAAGAGCTTTAAAGAGAAGACAACACTTTTCCTGGTATGTTGTGAGTCGAGAAATTTTGGATACTCCTCGTTAGGTAAATCCCCGTTTTACTAATATAGAAATAGGCTAACTTTCCAGGACAGACTTTGTATTTAATAATAATTTAAAACTTAAATTTAATGTTATGTTTAGATTTTTACCGTAATAAATTTCTCTTTTTATTCTTAAGTTGGTTAATTTGATTTTGTATTCATCCTCCTGAGAGGCACATTCCTGAACTTCGGGAACTTCTCACGCCTTTGACTTCTTTAGAGTCTAAATCGGAGGTGTGTCCGATAATACTCACCTGTTGGCAGCATCCTATTTAAAACTCCCAGAACTCGATTTTTGATGGCCCTCAAGCCCCCCATTGCTTTTATACTTAATAACGTTGAAAAGTATAATTCCTATGCCGTAAAAATTCATTAAAAAGCTGCATAATAATAACAATTTAAATCGTATTCAAAAGTTTATATTAATTAAAAAGACCACGTGACTTCCGGTCCAGCCAGAAGTTCGTTTATACTTAATAGTGGTCTTCTGCCTCTAATCTCTTTTAAATATATTAAATATTTTAAATATTTAATATATTAATAATATTTTAATAATTTAATAATATATTTAAAAATAAATTTGCTTGTTTATTTAATTAGTAAATCGTTATAAATCAATGAAAGTTATTTTATGAGAAGTGAAAGAATAAAACTTAAAACTTGGAAAATTGAAGTGAAAAGTTTTATTAAATTTTTACACTGATAAGAAAGGGAATTTAGAGAATAAACGATAGAACTATAATAATAAAGTAAGTGCAATAGAAAATCAATTGATAGGATCAGTTTCTAGAAGGAAGGAAGTGTAGCAATGCTACAAAAATCAATTTTTAAGATGCTCATCTGTTCTATTTGATATGATTTAATAATAGCTGAGTAATAAAAGGCTGAAAGGTGTTTTTATTCTAGTTTTATAAACACTTTCTATTATTTTCACAGCCTTAAAAATAATGGAGATATTAGAAGCAAACGATGTATGACGTTATGAATGATATATTAATAAATGATATTTAATAATATATTAATAAATGATAAGATAAATTTAAAATGGATTGAATATATACTAGTGTTTTATCATTTTTATATCATACGTACAGATAATAAAGTATGAAAATAAATATAAAAAGAAGAAATGGAAGAGATAGATGAAGATAAATAAAGACGTGAGAAGAGAATTTGATTACATAGGGATAGATATGGAAATAACTGCCACACTAACTCCAAGGCAATGTAGTATTATCTAAAATATTCTGCTATATTTTAGATACTTCAGGTTATATATTGAGAGAAAGATATATATTACATGATGGTGATTTATTTCATTTTCTTAGTTTTATTTATGGAGAGAATAGACGATGTCATCAAAACGTAATTTGACATAATCAGAGCCAATGAAATGATCGGTTATACTATAACTTATCGGATTAATTTGGGAATGCGTGTGAAAATGGAAATAATTGAAGAATAGAGAAATTCTATCTACTTTTACACCTCATTAAATGACACAATTGAATCAAATTTAATAATTTTCTCGAGTATATGAGACCCCAAACAAGGGATCTCATATACTCATATAGAAACAAACTTCTTATAAACTAAAATATCGTGTAAGCAAGCGGAGGATTTTGAAATTTCTGTGTTTATTATTATAATTTATTACTTTGATAGTGATCGAACGTCAACAGTACTCAGAACATTAAGTCTAATGTAGAGGAAAGCGTTTTTATCTGTATATATTTGGTCGTAACAGTAATATTATAACGTAGGACCTCGTTAGATATGGATATAGATAATTCAACCGTCAAGAGAATTTTGCAAATATCTACAGTGTATAATAACAGCTGGTTACGTAGGAGGTCTGAGTGTCTATATTAAAATACAATTCATTCTTAATGATATAATCCAAGGTATTATATCATTAAATGTAATAAGTTCAGAAAACCGAGAAAATCGTCAAAAAATTGAATACTTTTATTCAAAAAAGATTCAAGACATATGAAATAATCTTGAAAAATTCAAAAAAGTCATATTTTAGTAATGAACGATGTTGATTTTCCAGATAAAGTCTCAAAGATTATTTCAAATAATAAAGATTTGAAATTTATAATTTTTAATATTAAAAATTTATTTAATTAACAAAATTCTTATCTACGAATTTAAATTATTAAAATGCCAAGATGTATGTATAACTCTTTAAGAATTTAAATAGATAAACTAAATGAATATTTTTAATTGGAGTAATTTTAGTTAAATTCTTCCTCAAATGAGAAATTAAAAACGATTCTATTTTTATAAATTATGTTTTTCGTAATAATCAAAAATGCAAATAATTCCTATTTTATCAATTGATTATTTATCAGGAAAATCAATGGAATGTAATTCTAATTATACTCTAAGATTCGAAAATATCCTAAAAATTGAATTATTTCTGAATTTTAGCATATTGTTTTTAAACCATAAAATTTAATTAGATAAACCATTCGTATAGTCGAAGAAAGATAGCAATATTGCATGAAAATTTGTTTAGGAAAATCCTGAAAATTAATATAGAAAAAAAAATCATGTTATGAAACAATTTAATAGTCTCTAAATAATAAGATTTGTATCTGATTAATCGTACATTAATAATTGTGTTGTTACTTAATATTATTTGCTAATATTTTGTTTCATCATTTCTCTCTTTTAATAAGAAATTAATAAAATAATAATATATTTAAAATATGAAAATCAATTTGTATTGCGAAATTAAAGCATTTTTGAAGATGATACAACTTTATTTTTTAAATATACAGTAACATTTTGCTTGATAATTTAAAAAATAACGAATTTTTTGTGACCTCACTGACCAATTTCAATCAGCTTTTGCCCCTTCTGTGGTCAATTTTCTCGTGTCTTCAGGCAAAACAAATGAAATTCTCTAGGCATGTCTTCAGGAATGTCTCACTGGTTAACTGATTCACACGTTCTGTATTCTATACGGATATAGAACGTGAATAATTTTATATACAGCATATATATGGAGGTCAGACAACACTATTATATACAGAATGTACAGTACTAGACTACACGTATATATACTTTTAAGTTTATTATTATGTATATATTTAATTAATTAATTATATGATTTTAGTATTTATCAAATTAAATTTGTATTTTCTAATGTTTTTAGAATGTAAATTACTTTTTATTGAACTAAATATAGATAAAGTTATGAAGAAATGTAACTCATTATACTACTGAAGGATCTACTTATTACATAATTAGAATTACTTATAATTTATCTCTTAAATTATTGATTAGTAGCCTAAAGTTTGATTTTATTGATGTTTAATCGTAAATTAAAGAAAGTTATAAGTATAGAGACGAAATGAATGTATACTGTTAAGAACTTATAATAATTTCAAGACGTTTTCTCTTGGAATAAGTGTTGTATTTAAGTTATTTACACGTTAAAAATACATTATAACAGAAAATTATCTTCTTAATATGAGACTAATCTAAAAATGTAAAGACCGACCTTCAAAGTAAGATGCAAATCGATTGAATTTTTAAAAAAGTTCCCGTCCCCGTAATGTTTGTTTCTCTGTCAAACATTGAATACGTTATGCAGAAAATACAGCTTTACAGGGTACGCTTTTCGTATAAATTATATATCTAAGCGTTTACAAAAGCGATATTAAAATCGATTTTTAATGTGAAAAATATAAAATTTATTTATTTGGTTTTATATTTTTTTACATAAATATTCTGTAGAAGTCAATATCTTTTAAAGTATATAATTACAATTACAAGCTTATTTTCATTTCCAAATCTAGTAAATTCAAAACAGAAAAATTTAAAAACCAAAATAAAACTTGTATTTTTATATTATTTACAATTATCAGTAAATTTAATACGTTTAATTACTTTATAAATATATATTTTATATCTAAAAACTACATTTTCGAAAATAAATTTTTCTTATTATTAGAATAAGATTAATTAATGTCACATACTACAGTAAAAAATAATTTAATAATTCTTCTTAATGTAGCATGTAGCTTTAATCCTTAGTGAAAAATTATAAATTTGAAAAGCAAACAATAGATTCTTTATTGTTTAAAGATGTAAAATTATAACTAACGATAAACTAAAACAAAATTACATCTGACATTTTATAAAAATGTCAAATATCAAACAATATTTTCTTTTATATATATATATAAATTTATTTTGAACAATAAGAAATATTTTATTGTCTTCTTACTACAATTTTTATTTATTTTCTGATTGTTTGAATCTTTTTTTAGAATTAACTTTTCTCATTTAATTAGATAAATCATTTGAAGATTAGTGTAAATAAGGCAGTTTTTAGAGATTTAATTCTTTAAAATTTGATCGTTTTAGATTATTTAATTAGAAAATTTGTTAAATTGTTCTATTTAACTACTAATGAATCTACAAAGAGATATAATGCTAAATTCAACTAGTCGAGCTTATTATCGAGATAAAATTATTAATAATAAATTCTATATTTAATCAAAAATAATATTTTCATCATAAAACAGGATGGAAAAAATAGAATTTTTCCTGTATAAGACCTTATTTTCTATGTGCTTAAAAAATATGCATGTTTCATAGTACAAAAATTCATATAAATTTTTAAATATTATTTTGAAAATATTTTATTATTATATAAAATGGTAAAAAAAATTGTAAAACATTCGCTCATAATTTATTACTTTATATTTTCCTCTGTGAATAATTAAGCTAAATAAAAAGTTATATAAAAAATAAAATTTTTATTAATATTTGAGCATATTTTTTACTACTTTTTAAGTGAAAATATTTGTAGATAAACGATGAAATTACAAAAATTCTTTATTTATAAAATTACATATAATGAAGAATTTTATACAATAAACTGACTTAATACATATTTAAAAAATTATATAGAAAACATTTTAAATTTCATCAATCGATCGATCTTCCTGACAATCAGAAAGTCAGTAGTCTACTTTGATTAAATTGACAAAATAATCGAGTAATCAATCATGTTTGAAGCTTCCAAAACTTATAAGAAAAAATATTTATTAGATAAATCTCTTATTATATTTATTTCTAGAATAAAAAAATATTAAGATTTATTAAGTTCATTTATTAATAATAAATACCAAATGTAAATGATTTAAAAATTATAATTATTAATATATTTTTATTGGAGTGAATTCATGTTATACTCAATTACTTTATTATTTAAGTTTTCTTTGTGAAATTATAAGAATTGCGTGTCTATAAAAATAAATTATAATTTAGATTTCTATAAGAAATTAAATTTATTGCAATTAAAAATGAATTTATCATCCAGATAATCACAGTCTACTTCAATAAAAGTTTATATTAGGTTTGTGAATGTGATGATCGATTGTATTGATCACAAATATAAAATAAGATAGGAGGAAAGTCTCAACATTTTCTTCAATGAAAATAATCTAAAAACATATTAGTTCTATAAAGAAAAAAATATTTTTCTTACTTTATTAGTAATTACTTCAATCAAAGTGTATAAATAAGCTAAGGAGAATTGTTAGAGAATAATTTTAAATCGTTATTATCTATTTTTTCATATTTATATTAATATTTTAACGTTACAGAATATAATTTTGTGTAGGACGAATTTACTTAAATGTCATAAATAAATTATAATTTGATGAATTATTAATGTGAAAATCAATCGAAATCATTATAAAATATATTAAAAAATGATAAAATAAATATATTATTTAGTTTAGATTTATTAAATTCACCAAATTAGTAGTTAAATATAATAATAATTATCTCATAGTAATAAAGTGTAATAATAAACATTCCATTTTCTCTTTACTTCAAGGGAAAACTGACATCTAAATTTATTACCAACAAATCTTTTTTAAATTTCCTGATAAATATAATGATATTAGGCTATAAAATATTTAATTATTCTTATATGACGCTTATGTTTTAGACTTTATAACAACATTAATACAATAAATATAGAATTTATTATTTAAAATTGAAATCTATAAATCAAATAAACTTCAGAAAATAATTTGAATTATTATTTAAATAATTGAATTTTATATCAATATAAAAATAGATTAAATTTCAAATATTATTTTAAAATTATTTTACATAAAATTTAATTTTATCATTTATTGGGACGTGTCGTGAGTTGCAGTTGCTGGTGCACTCTGCTACAGACTTTAGTGATATGAAAGAATCCTTTTTGCTAGAGCTTCTTAAATGTATTTAACCCTTCAAATACAATTCTTTAATTTATTTCTGGAGTGGAACCTAACGCTGGTCCCCATTGTCATGGTAAAAACACCCCAATGTCAGATTTTTAGGATAGAAAAATTATGTGATGACTTTTTATTACTTTGTATTTAAGTCCAGGTGGACTTATTGGAGGAACATGTTTATTAATTGAAGGATTTTACATAAATTCTTTTAAAGTCAACGTAAACTTTATAATGTTGCTTGTTTCACTGACTAACGAGTAAACTAATAATTGTAGCAATAGCCATATTCCATCAGACTGTTTATATATATTACAAGACGTTTATAAATCAGTGAAACTATGGAAACACACTATACCATACATTTTTCTGATGGAAGACTTTAATTCCCGTATTGCTGAAATGAACCAGTGTTGATATAACGGCTTGAATAACTTAATTCTAATTACTCGACTCTCAAAAGATGAAAATTCTAATAAATTAGGTTTAAATTAGAAAAATCTTACAACAGTTCAAAAGATGTACATATTAAATGGCCTTAGCAAAGCAGATGATCCAGCAGAATTTACGTTTATCACGCATGATGGAAAATCTATAATTGATTTTACTATTTTACCGAATTCCTATCGGATCTATCCGTGGATTTTAATATAACTTATGATACTTCAGACCCTTTTGTTGGCAAACTCTTGATGACACATAAAAAAATAATTAAAATAAATTTAACCTATTATCTCTCAATTATGTGGCTCAATTATGTGGCATTTTCTTATTCAACTTCATTGAATTCTCTTTGACTTTATACAATATTTAAAAAGGGGTATAAATCTAAATATTATCGAATTTTAGTCCAGCTTTCAGCTGTAAGAAAATGTTTTAGGGCAGTTTGAGTTAAAAAATTCAACAATGGCATAAAGAAATGGGTTTAGAATCTAAATTTCAATATGCATATGTAAGAAATAGAAGCAAAGAATGGACGATTTTTCTGTTGTTATTAATTTAACTTTATTTGATAAAAAAGCATAGAAAATTATCAACCATTTTCGTAAATATACAATACACGCACTACTTTTAGTTGAGAATCTGAGGGCTAAAGAATATGGAGATGAATTTTGTTGTTCTCATAATACAATATTAATATTATCCAGGGAAATGTCACATCTTCATTTATGTTATCACGAGGAATTCTTCAAAACAATCCGCTTTCTCCCTACTTATTTAATTTTTATCTAATTGGCTTTCACCAACTTTATAAAAATTCCATCGATGGTATCGAAATTTCTAACAGAACTTCTGTTTGCTAATAGAACATTACATTTTAGTTGCAGATGAACTTGCCATTAGCAAAAAATCTCTCTTCAAAAGAAAACAATCAACTTAATTTATATCTCAAATCATTGCATTTAACAATAAACCAATAAGAGGTTCGATTTTAGATACGATGCCATTTTGTGAAGTAAGCATCTTAATAAGCTCTATAAGTGCCTAATAACCAACGTTGTATTACGATTGTGTTTCTTATAAATATATCTAACTATACGATCAAAATATTTTAGATTACTATTGCTTCAAAGTGTTACAAAAACAACAAAAATATAAAATAAAAAACCGAATATCTTTTTAAAAAGACTGCAGAAAAAAGTGGACCCGATAGTAACCAAATTACTGTAACGTCATCAACTGCCATTGCATTTCAAAATAACCTAAAAGATGAAGGAAATAACAATTAATATACTTTAAAATATAACTGATGAAGTTTGGGAAATGGAACGTTTTCGGTTACTTCCCCATACATACATTACTTTAATACAGTAATTTTATAAATATATATCCTTAAATATGTATCCTAGTATTGTATTTTTCTTTATAACTTCCTCTTATATTTTATAATATATATATATATATTATGAAATATAATAAAGAAAAATACAATACTAGGATACATATAATAGGATAATTACATATTATATTAGGATAATTAATAGTAGTATATACAGTAGAGCGTCGAAAAGTGGAACCAATTGGGGACTGGGGTCGTTCCAAGTAGTGCTTTTTTCCAATTTCCGATTATGTACGAAAAAATATATTAACCTGTCCGATGTTCAAATTTTTCTCCGTTGCGTATCGCTTCCTGTTGAATTTTTCTCCGTTGCGTGTCGCTTCGTGTTGAATTTTCGTTGATTTTAAGCCTAACGAAAATTTTTATAATAATAATCGAGGCTATCGTATCGTTAAAAATTATTTCTTTATTTTGTACAAACAAAATAAATATATTGAAGAATATAAAAAACATGAAAATTATACTTTAGAAGTAAATTTAGTATCAAAAACGTTCGATTCAGTTAATTACCGACGTTCCACTTTTCGACGCTCTACTGTATATATATATATATATATATACTATTAATTATTTTATAAATTGAGAATTTGGATAATCTAAATCTCTTGTAAATAAAATTATATCCAAATAATTTATGTATTGCATATTTATAAAAGAACAATATAGTATGAGTGTAAAATAAAATAATAATAATAATTCTTTATTTAATTTAAAGCTTTATTATTTTTATTTTAAGAAATATTCTTTAAATTATTTATTATTTTATTCAAATATTTGAAAATAAAAAGATAAAATAATAAATTGAATTCTCCTCTGTTCTTCGGGAATGCTTTTTGAAGCATATTTAGATCATGTTTATCCTACATGAAACTGCTTTAAAAAACTTCAAAAAGTATAAAAAGAAGTTCAGAAAAATCTGTTTTTTGACTAGTTTTATTCTAACCTTAAATATATATAAACAAAATATAAATCAAATGTCTCAAGGAAGCATTAGTGTTTGGAATGTTAGGGTAAGAATTTGTATAGATTTCCCTTGGAGTTAAAGTTTTCCCAACTGAATACTTTATATCCTTCACTACGTACCTTAAAAAATTGTTTTGATGATTTAAATATTTTTTAAATTTAATTTGCAACTTGAATTGTGATAATAATTAATCCAAATTAGCTCTTACAATATTAAAATATAATGAAGTAATAGAATACATAATCTAAATTTTAAATTTTTACGATAGGAATTATTCTGAATTCGTGTAATTTTTTTATAATATCAGATAACAAACGTTGATATTTAAGGCATTAAAAGTATCTTTGATATTTGTCATTATAAATAGCACAAATAGAAATAAAGATTTCATAGAGTATGACATAAATAGAGAGGAGCCATCTTGCAACAAATATGGAGAGAAATTATAAAGGCATATCAGCCGGCACTCAATTCAATGTTATCGATGATAATGATGATCTTTGTTTTGTCAATGATAAATTATAAATTTCATATTGTCTATCCTACTAAATTCATATACAGGATGTTAAAGGAAATGACGTCACTATTTTTAATGGCTTATAATTCAAAAAGAATGATTTAAATCAAAAAATAGTACTAGAGTTTTCGACTGAAAATTAATCTCTCTACAATCTCTCCATTTTTACACATTTGTGAAATACCTGTGTATGTACACATTATTATCAAAATTAAATAATAAAATTTATAGTGACAAATTCTTAAAGAACAATTATCAAATGAAGTAGGCAATATATTTTACAACTATGCAATGTAATTATTAAAAAAAAAATGAAATGGTTAATATTTTTAAAAGCAATGTTTCACTAGATGTAGTATCATTTGGAAGTTGTCCAATGGATATTTTGGCGTTAAAGCTGTGAAAATTTCTATTAGTTTAATAAAAGATAAGACTTAATCGATTAAATCCGGATATCAGAGAAGAATGAAGTCTCCAGATTCAATTTTTTCTCTTATTCTTTTATAGCAAAAAATAGAACACTAGAAAAAAATTTTTTTTCTAGAGGCTCGTCCTACATTTGACGGAATCATAACTGTATTTTCCACATTCTTAAGGAAAAGTTATCTTACGAAGAATGTATATTTATTATATTTTATTCCCGTTAATTTAAATAAAAGCTAATAATTAAACTAAATACATTTAAAATTATTCATTAATTTAATTAATTAATTAATTATTCTTAAGAGGTTTATCTGTAACACCCTGTATACAAATACGTAAAGTGAACCAGTCCCATAAGTTTGAAATGACTAAAATTTGGAGGATAGGACTAATTATGACCAAACAAGATGTAAGGGTAAACTACACATGTCCAAAAGTTAGTGAGTTTATGTATCGGAGACCCCAAATTATGGTATTCTATGGGGGCTTTCTCACCAAAGTCCATTGGTACTCAAGCTCAAAACGGTGCCGTAGTAAAGTTACCATAAACATGTAAACTAGGAAAGGCAGGAAAACAAGCATGTAAACAGGCGCAACTGTCGTTAACACGCGTGTTTACAGCTGTGTTTAAAAGTGATATACTGACCAGAACACGTGAGAATGGCTGCAATCAGTTATAATGGTAGATGACAGCGGTAAGTACTGTACATGCTTGCATTATTAACATCTGAATCCATGGCAATCAGTTCTGTCCTTGCGAAAACACAATAAAAAGAAAACTCCAACAAGGAATAATTGACAACTTTATTACAATTACTTGCAAATAACGATTACAATTAGTTCATCCAACGTGATAGACGTTCAAAGTAATGTTTACACTCCTAAATACACCATGTGATGAGGCTTCAGATATATGCTTGCACATATAGTGATTCCTGGAGGGGGGTGATTTGGGCACATATCTGCCACAGTGCAAAGCTGTAAAAACGCATGCTAACAATAGTTGCGCTTGTTTATACGTGCTGGTCTACCTACTTTCCTCACTTACACGTTTATGTTAACTTTACTAGACAACGACATGAATTATCAAAAATTATATCAGAGTAAATGTTGTTTACATCTTAACTTACCCTCCAATACAACAATTTTAACCCCACTTATACGGATTTTGTCGAAAAATCCATAGGATTGCATAATCTAGAGATTTCTGAGACATACACCCATCATGTTTTGGACATGTGTTTAGTCATTTTAAATTTATGGGACTGGTTCACTTTATTTGTAACACCCCGTATAATATCATAAATTTTAATAAATTTGTTATTTTACAAAATGAATTTTAGTTGTTATACTAAATTAGAAATTTAGATATTGCTTCTTATTATAAATTTGACAGTTTCTTAGAGATTAATTATTAAATTTATCTAAAAATAAAGCGTTGTAATCAGTCATTTATTAATCACCTAACGAGCAAGTGATAAGGATGATATACTCAATGTTGTGTAAACTTTTCGATGTTTCCTCAAGAATAAACGGCTATTTTCTTCATATATTGAACTCAATTCATTCTTTTTTCTAATGAGAGATTGCTGAATTCTCATTCTAATGAGGATTCAGTAACATGTAGGCACTACTTGCAATTAATTTTAGACATGCTTAATTGTAATATTTCTACTCCAATTAAAAACATGCACTGCATTTCTTTGAATTAGCATTACTTTTCTTCTACATACTGTATTCTAGCTTTATTCTTTATTAAATAAGATGTCTTTTCGATATAATTTAGTGTTACTCCATGAGTAATTACATATAACTATCGTCACGATGCTTTTAGACATAATTTCATAAGAAACGAAGCTAAGCAAGGCTACATCACATTAATCTTATCAATTAATTCGTTTATCAAAACTTTTCTTGTTTCAGAGACTGTCTTCCCTCAGACACTGTTCCTGAACAATTTGTAACTTATATATATTTTTCCCTCACCATAGTTGATGCTACTTTCCTGAAGCACTTCAATTATTAACATTAATAATACTTTATGGCAGCGAATCTCAACCTTTTTTCACCTCGTACCACCTGAGTATTCTGTGTGTAGACTTGTAGCACTAAAGGATCCTTCTTGAGTACCCTGTTGGTACGTGTACCACAGGTTGAGAACTGCTTTATGGTATAATAAATGTTAAGGCTACCCTCATTCATTTTCCGTATTAACTTTATTGATTATTTGGTACTGATCGATCATTTTAACTGTTGAATAAGGTAAACACTATTGAATCATTATTGATTTTGCTGCTGATCTAATTTACCTTTTCTTTTTGCAATTCCTTACTTTCACCTTTAGTTAGTTGATAAACAAAAAACTTCAGCAAAGGGAAAATTTAAATATATGTATTTCTATATAAAATATTTCAAACTAAGTGTTTAGTAAGACCATTTACTACTAAAATAGAATTAAAAAATACTAAAAATTAGCATAAAATGGCAGAGAAACGTGCTGTTTCATAAAAAAATTCGTATAAACGAAAACTGTATTACAGCAAAATCTGTTCAAAAAAGAACCTTAATAAAACGAAAACCTGCCTAAACGGGAAGAATTCTTCAGTGAGTTTCTGTTGGTTTTTTCTTTTTCTTTTTAATTTGTTCAAAATGGAAACCTGTCAAACAGGAAAAAATATTCGGTATCGTGCGAGTCCCATTTACACAGGCTTTACTATATATATGTTACCGGCAAAATTCGATTTTCCGATTTTACGCCAAACTAGTTTGGCCTAGGCAAAACTAGTTTGGCGTAAGCCTGTCAAGCCAAACTAGTTTAGAATTATTATTCAAGTATATTAATGGTTAAAATTAAATTAAAAGGCAATCAATTAAATGAACATAATTTATTCAAACATAGTCTACTTAATTATAAAAAACGGTGTTAATGTTACCCTAGGTATCGAAGGTAGCGGCTCGTCTCCGATTCCAGCAATCAGAAGACAGGGAACAGTGGGGACGCACATTCTAACCTAACCTAACCTATTCTGGTTAGGTTAGAATGTGCGTCCCCACTGCTTAAATATACAAAATAATATAAAATTATATTTTATATTATTTTGTATATTTAAAGTTGTATTATTAAATTACAAATCCAATACTTTGCTAATAACTCTAGTGAATAAAAAAAAATGTAAATTAAGTTAAATTATCAAAATATTTAAACAGACAAACAAACGAACGTACTGTACAATATATTAATAAAAGATATACATTTTAAAACCCATCTCATACACGTTCCGATAAATTCATAAAGAACAGACAAACATACGGAAAAACGTAATAATACATCCTTTTTCAATTCATCTTACATGAGTTGAGATATATTCATTTAAACAGATAGATAAATAGAAAAACTAATAGCATATCTGTTTTAGACCATATATTAAAATTCACTTGAATTCAATCTAATATATATATTAATACTTTCTTGACAAGCTGTCTTTATTTGACTAAGTTATCTCTTTTACTTTTCCCTATCTCATATATATATATATATATAGGGAGAGAGAAAGAGAGGGAAGAGCAAAGAGAAGGAGAAGAGTGAGAGAGAGATAGAAAAGGAGAGAGAGGGAAAGAGATAAAGAGGAAAGGGAGAGAGGGAATAAGAGGGAGAGGCAGGGAGAGGGAGAAGAATATGAGAGGGAGGGAGGGAGATAGGTTAGATAAATCGCAATTATATTATACCCACAAAAAATAGCCAGAGACTGTCAATTACCAAAGTAAGCCATGTTTTTAATCACTGAAATAAAAAGGGGCATTGAAATTCTCAAGAATTTTCTAAATTGTGTTTTCATTAAAATTGTTGAAAGTATATTCAAATAAAACTTTAGTTAAATTAAAGAAATAAATTACTAAATATTTACCAAAAAATTTGACTCGAAACAAAATGGTTTTTGTACTATTAAGGTTTAAAAAAACTAAAAGAGAATAAAAGAATTGTTTGTGCTATTGTTTAAGAAAGTTAAAAGGTTATTTTTAACAAGGCGCACAGTCAATACAAAATCTTTCTTTTCCTTCCTTTTCACATTATTTTCTTCAAAGAAAACTTCGGATTTTTCTTTTTAAAAATAATTTTTTTTTAAAAATATGTGTATAAAACAATTAATAAAGTATTTACTTTATTTGTAAATTTTATACTTATATTTAATAAATAAATTAAAAAATACATTAAATGAATTTAATTTTGTTTATTTTATTATTTAAAATTATTTATTTATATTTACTATTATGAAATTTCAGAGAAAACAATAATAATTAAGGAAATTAACTAAAGCACCGAATTTTAAAATTTTATATATTATTCGTATAAATAAATAACTTTAATTTTTCTAAATAAAATTTTTATTTTCAAATTTATATAAAATATTTAAGTAATAATATTATAAATATAATCTAATATTAAATTTTTATAATATAATGAATAATGTAAACTGACAGACGGAACAAAGTATTAAAATTTAATTTCTCAAAAAAAGAAAAATTAATATAAATAAAAAGTTTTGATTTTTAATAATTTTTATACAGTAGAGCGTCGATAAGTGGAACCAATTGGGGACTGGGGTCCTTCCAGTTAATGATTTGTTCCAGTTTCCGACTTTGTACGAAAAAATACATTAACCTGTCCGATGTTCAAATTTTTCTCCGTTGCGTATCGCTTCCTGTTGAATTTTTCTCCGTTGCGTGTCGCTTCGTGTTGAATTTTCGTCGATTTTAAGCCTAACGAAAATTTTTATAATAATCATCGAGGCTATCGTATCGTTAAAAATTATTTCTGCATTTTGTACAAACAAAATAAATATATTAAAGAATATAAAAACATGAAAATTATACTTTAGAAGTAAATTTAGTATCAAAAACATTCGATTCAGCACGACACAGTCCGACTGAAAATCGTTCCACTTTCCGGCCATTCCACTTATCGACGCTCTACTGTATTTTAATCTAAGGAAATTATAGAAGTGTTTTATTATAAGAAATATCATTGATATGAGATATAATGATTAGAGAAATATGTTATACAGTAAAAAACTCCATTTAACGAATTAGTTCGTAAAATCGAGGCTTTTTTTTATTATATTTTGTTTTCCTAACATCGCAACATTTCTCATAATACAAGAGTTCCAGAACTGATTTCAAGAACTTTAAACTTAATTCTGGAACTCAAGAATGTGGAGATGAGTTTACCTCAATTTCTCAAGTTTTTCCTCAATTTCTCTGACGTCTTTCCTCGCAATTAATTCTAGAATTTAAGAAACTGAAGAGTTTTCCCTAAGATCAAATCTAGATCTAAATAAGTTCTTGAGAGTTTGTATCACTATTAAAAGTTTATGAGTGTACTTTGATGCTAGATTTATGTTCCTAGTATCAATCACATTGTTATAGAGTGTGTTGGTAATATATTTTTCTTAATGTCATTACAATTGCTCCTATTTTGATTCAATTGGTTTATTTCTTGCTGATACTTTATCTAATTTTTGAATAAAATTTAATCATTTACTTGATTTTCAATCGTTAAACTTGCACGGAAATATCAATAATTTAATTTATTTTTTAAATAAGAATCGAAATTTTAAAAGAAAAATCATTTTTGTTGAATTATCTTCATAAATAAAATCTCTTTGAGTTACAAGTTTAGATTTTTATTAAATAAGAAATAATTAAATTTAATGTAAAAAATTTCAAATATGATCTTTATGAAAAAGTGCAATCTAGTTGTAGTGATACAAAAATTATATTTTAAATTATAATTGTATCGGATATCGTTAATTAAAAATTAATGTTTTTGTCAGAAATTTCCTTACCATAATGCTATAGAATTATCAAATTTATAAATATAATCATACAGCATAAAATTAAGCAGGAAACAAACTTTTCTACCATTAGTATCTGAGAAAAGGATGGTGAATTCAGGAGATAAATGGCAAAAATAAAGGTTAAACATCACACTTTAATCAGAAGAATTTTAAATATATGTATATTTATATACAAAAGCATTATTAGCATTAATAAAATATATATTTCCTAATGAGAACTATTACTGAAAACTATCTAAGAATGCTTTAAGTTCTCTAGTATTGTGCAGTCTGCAGCACACTGTAATTGTGAGCAATATATTTTACTATAGTTTGTGACATTTAGAAATGTTATTGATATATTAGAACTATAATTGCTCTGTCATTATTAAATTTAATAAAGTGGCGATGCTGTCACGAAAGATAATGTTCTTCAGAAAACGTCAAGATTAAAGGGTACAGAAAATAGATAATTTTTATTGTAATGCTTCTTAATGTAGTAAAGAATATCCAAAACACATATCTGATACGTGTGATATGTTTAAAAAACGTATAATGCAACAGAGAAAACATCATTGTGCATCAATATTGTCGCATTCACGCTTTCATACTCAAGAGTTTAAATCAAATAGAGATTCATAATATTCTGCATTGTAGAATATGGATCAAATTGATTGGGAGGATCTCTCCAAAAGTATAAAGATCAATAACAGAATATACAAGCTCTGAAAACAGTTTAGCCTATGGAAATTTCAGTAAAATACAAGAATTTTTATCCTCCAAATTTGCCTCTAGCTTCTTCATTAAGAGAAAATTCATCTCTTTTGTTAGGTGATTTAAATTTATAATATATAAGATCTACTGTATTTCTTTAAACATTTTCATTACTTCACATAAGATTTAATATCATATGCAATAAGCCAAATTTCTATTATTTGCATGAAACTAGTGCATAGAAATTGTCCGGATAAATATAGCTGATGCCTGAAATTTAGTAATAGCATCATTAACAGATCGATTACAAGTGAAATTATATTAAATACATCGGATATTATTAGTCTAAATGAACATCAAATTATGAATTAATTAGGATTCAATATAATGAACTGCATGTTTTATGCAAAAATAGTTAATTATTTATGCATAATTCATTTGAAAGATTTTAAAATGCGAATTTTGATTGAGATTTTTTGTAATTTTTTAATAAAATATTTATAATTCTTTAATTTTATTTCAAATGTTTTTCTTCTTAACGGATAATCGTATACAATTTTTAATGTTAAAAACTAAGAATATGTTAGAATTAATTATTATTTTTATAGAATTTATAACAATTCTGTATAATTAAATACAAGATAGCCATTAATCAATCGAAATATCTCTCTGTTAATTGTATATTCAATATACATTGTTTGATTACTACACAACTCAGCATACAACTATGTCTCGTACAGGTATGTTAATGATTACAGTTATGCTCCCATTGAACAACAGGTAATGCCATCAGAGTGCTTTAAAATAGCTATTTTAGTATACTATACAAAGGCCCATAGATACTCGTGTTTGTAATTTTCAGTATACCTGTTCCTTGGAGGTCTTCGAAGGCCAGGTAGGCCTATACTTGAAGTCAAAGACATTACGCACCATCGCAAACGACTTAGCCTATCGTCTTTAGTGATAGGTTCGTGTTACAGTATTGCAATGCAGAATTGAAGTTTTCACCAGTAATGAAGGATCACAGGTGAGCACTTCAATTTCGCATTTACTGTTAAGTGGCACACTGTTCCCATTGCGGGCGTAGTGGTCTGAGCAGCCATTTCGTATGAATTTGTAATTAAAAACATTTGCAAATGTCTATTAGTTAGAAAAATGTTATCCAGATTTAAATATCAGTAATTTCATTAGTTAATAATTATATTCATGATTAATAAGAACATATAACATATTGTAATATAAATTATACGAAACAAATTACTAATTAATGTTCTGTTAGTTGTACTTATTAATTATAATTGTCATAGATTGATGACATTTATTTGATTGTAAATTTACGTTAATAAATATTTGAAATTCTCTACAAATATAATTATTTTATATAATTAAACTTTTATTATCTTTCATATTCATTTATCTTTCGTCAATAAGTAATGATAACTGACAAATGAAATAAATTATTTATTTCTTAGATATATTCCTATTGTAGTTTCTATCATATTTTTATAAATAGTTTATTAACTTTATTCGCTATTATAAATATAAAATATATTTGCAAATTTAGTTTATATGTTATATTCGTGATAAAAATAAATGTCAGTGAACAGAATGTGCGAGAATAACTAAAATAATTGAATGAGTTAGCGTTATTTATTCAATTATTTTGTTTATAATCATACATATTGGAACGTTTTGAATCATGTATATGAAAATAAATTAAGGTGTAAATGATAAACTTATTTAAATACGAAAAGTAATATTTAAAAAATTAATTATTTCTCTTTCTCTCTCTCTCACCTTCTCTTTCATTCTCTCCTCTTCTCTGTCTCTCTTCTTCGTTCTTGTTTGATCCGAACCCTAATATTATTTAATTAAAGATGTTTTAAAACAACTTACATACATAAAATTTTTGGAATATTACAAAAAGTCGGGTTCAGATTCTAATTAATTTATTAGGGTCTTATTCTATTTCGTCACAATACGCACGTGATCACAATTACAGTTAAGTAACGATACAGAGTAATTAAGTTTTATCCGCTGAATAATTGATAAATATGAATTCTTAAGTATAATTTATTTATCGAGTTTATAACGAAAAACATTTAAAAAATTTCAATAATTGAATTATTTTTTACAGTTCTGCGCTCATTATGAAACATCCAACAAACAATTATACCCAACATTTGCAAGGACGAGACCACCCGATACACAAATTTCAAAGTCAGTTGCTTCTGTACTTCGAGCATTTCGATGGAAAAAGATTGCATTATTATATTCCAGTACATCAGACCATGATTTTGCTAAAGTAGCAAAGACAATCCGACAAACTTTGCAATCACAAGGAATTGAAATACGATACATCGACACGTGGAAAGAGACTTATCTTCACGGTTACGGAGATAATCCATTCGATAATCTGGTTAAGAATTCTTATCAAATGACTCGAAGTAAGTAAAAAATCTTTTCTTTTGCTCCAATAATTGATACCCTTATAATATAGCATAGGTTTAATATGAATAAAAAGTACCCACCAATGGCCGAGTGGAAAAAACCGTACTGACAGTTGGTCGTAGGTTCGCCCTCACTAACGCATTATGTTGGAGTTTTTCGAGTTCACTTCTAAAAATGGGCAAATTTTCCCATAAAAGACCGCTCCCCTAGTAAAATTGCCCATGTTTAGCGTTACCATATTTCATCTAACCATTGTGAATAAAAGTTCATTATAAATTAATGATACAACAAATACTGGGAAAAGGTCTTCCCATTTTTAGCTACACTTCATCCCTTCCATAGAAAAATCATATTATCTAACGTACTAAATTCTAATTAACACTGCTTATAGATTATAAGACAATTAACAAGAATGGTTTAAAAAAGGGAGACATAGGCCTTGAGTATGATGAAGACTAATTTTACTCTGGAAATATTGTCCTCACCTGTTAAATTGCAAGTATTTTCTTCCCTTTTTAAATCAAATCTATTAATTTATTTTTACAGTTTATGTGGGGTTGCGGCACGTGATATTACAAGTTCATATAATTTATGAAAGATATAGCTCAAAAGTTTAGCTAAAAAGGGGAAGATCTTCAATTTGTGTCATATGATTTATTTGTAATGCATTACAGCAAAATATATTAAAAATAAATGATAAAACTACACTTATCTCACTATGTTATGTTAAAATAGTAACCATTGAATTAATTTATATCCTTTTCTTTCATCTGAGTTGAAGAAAATCTTGTTAATTCTAAAAAGCATTTGTATAAAGTAATTTTCTCTTTCCTTTATCTATAATAGAATCATCTAGTAGTTTATCTAAAATTGAAAGGAAATTAAGCAACAATCCCCTAAAAATGCAATTATTCTTAAGTATTCCCGTTAGATTATGCAGATATTAATGAAGGAGAGTTTAATTCTCCAAAGAAATAAATGAATTTAATAAAAGATAAAAAAGAAACTGTTGATTGATTTTTTAAAATAAAAATATTCAAGATGAAATTCCAGTATCTTCCAGATTTGTAGTTTCTTATATCTAATAAATAAATACAATTTTTTAATTAAACGAGAAATAATTATTGCGACGTCGTCACAATACCAAGCTGCAATTTTTTATCATGTTTTAAATTTAAAATATATGCTTTAGATCTCAAATTAGTAGTCACTTGCCCCTGTACATCATACTTTTCCTGATAACAACAGTCATGCCAGCATCTATCTAACACCGTTCTCGAGATTAAGGAAAGACGGACAGACGGACAAAATAGAAATTTATAGGTCTACAAATATATATATATTTTTCATTTTTTAAATAATTTTATTTTATTAATTTCGAAAGTATTTAATTACTTTTATAACATTAAATATTATTATTTTACTATAATTATTCTATTTCATATTATATTATACAAATAATTTGCAATAAATTAATTAAGAATTTAAAAAAAATTTTTTTATTTATATCTGTTATAAAATATTCTTAATTTTTATTCATGTAATTTAATAATATTTTTATCTTTTACAACCAGATTTTATGTATGTGTAAACTACATACACTATAGAACTACAATTGCAGTTATTATAACATATAACTGTAAAACAATTGCTTTAATTAATTTAGAAAATTAATTAATTATATTCACAACGTAATTAATTAACTTAGTGAATTATATATTATAACAACTTTTACTAATTTATATCCTCTGTCTTAAATAACAGTAGAAATTTTAAGTGTTTCGTGGAGTTTTTCTCTCATCTTTGTATTTATTTTATGAATTTAAAAATAAAAATTAAGCAGTATAAAGTAATATTTTGGAAGTATTTTTGTGGTCATTTTTAGCTTAAATTTGTTGAAAAAATTAATTAAAATTTGTAGAGGACTTTCTTTTGTTAGAATCCTTTGTAATTCACATTGGACTAGATACAACTTCATATTGATTAATTAATTAGAAAATACACACAAATTCGTTTGAAAAATTGTTTTTTTTTATTTATTAACAAAATTAGATTTGGAATGTGAATTTGATAAACATTTCTCGCCTTTACTTAATTATGATATTAATTTTTTAAAATAATATTTTGTAATGAGAACTGTGATGTGAATTTCGTGAACTTTGTTATTAATATAATTTAATTATGAATAGCAAAGTTTATGTTTTAATATTAATAAGAAAAATTATCAAAAAATTTAAATTTATTGCTAAATAAAAACAGAAAAATAATATTGTTGACGTGTAAGAAAAGATAAAATCAACAATAATGTTTTTTGCGGATAATTTAAATAATGTGATAAAAATTAAATTATGTGATAAAATTTAATTTAGGATTATCAATTTCTCACTCATAGAAGCAATACTTTATCGTTTGTTTTTCTTCGATAGTAACGTCTTAGAAATGAGATGAATTTTTTGTTTGCTTTATCGATCATTCTAAAATCTTTTGTTTAAGTAAATCATATCTCTGTTCAAAACTTCGATAATTTTCTATTCTATTTTTTAATATTACATTACTCCTCTTCAGTTTTCTCTTATTCTATCTTCACCTTTCATTAGTCCTACTTTGAAAATACGTACTATATGATAATCTTTTACTCTTCTTTCCTATAATATTTTTTTTTCTTTTACCTCCTTTTCTCTTCTTCTTCTATTTCTTCCTACTTTTCTCCTCTCTCTTCCTTTTTCTCATCTTCTTTCTTCTTCTTCCACTTTTCTCTTTTTCTCCGTCTTTTTTTCTTATTTTCTTTGTCTTCTTCCTTTTTTTCTTATGTTTTCTCTTCTTGTTTTCATTTCTTCTTCCATTGATACACTATATTAACTGTATACCTGTTTATATTTTGTATATAAATTCTTTTAAAAATTTCTCTAATAAATTAGTTTTTTCATTCATTTATACAGAGCTGTATTAGCCCTCCTCGAATAATATTGTTTAGTACATCTGTATTATTCATTACAAATATAACATTATTCTCTTTTAATGATAATTAATTATCTCTTCATTTCAATAACTTCTTTCATATTTACAACAGATAGCTTAATAAACAAACGCTTAATTTCATTAATATCCATTAAAGGAGGATAATATTTTATAATTGTAGAGAGATATTTAATAGACGTATAAATTCCCACTGTCAACTGTCTGTCTGTCCTTCTTTATTTCAAAAATTTCCCCTGAACGGAGTTACATGGGTGACTAGCATGACTCTGTTATTATCAGGAAAAGAATGATGTATAGGGACAAGACACTACTAATTTGAGTTCAAAAGAATATATTTTAAATTAAATAAATTAAAAATTTCAGTCTGCCATTGTGACGATGTCACAATAAAGTTTGTTCGTTTTTTGATAAATTACTAATGGAGACATGATTTTTTATTTTTAGTTATGGATTGAGTTAGTCATTTATAAATGCTTTGTGGTAAATTATGAAGCCTGTAATTTGTAGAAAAAGCAATGTAATACTAGTTTTTGTAATAAAATCAATCAAAATATTTGTCGTGTCTCCATTAAGTAAGTGATTTAAATATAATTCGTTATATTTCTATATAGTCAACTCCTGATTTAGCAAGGTAATTAGGATTCTCTGACCAGGATATTTCGAATTCCACGGTAAATTTAGCAAGGTAATTAGGATTCTCTGACCAGGATATTTCGAATTCCACGGTAAATCCGCAGCCCGATATATCGAGAATTGAAACTCACGTATCACTTATTGAATATCCATTTATTTAATAGTCTGTTGAGGGTTTGTATACCGAAACATGTAATAAAGTTTGAATAAATGTTCCTGATTGGGGACTGCAAATTTACCAACTTTTTTCAGTATTTCCGGTTTTTTCCCAGTTAATTACCGGAAATTATTAATTTTGTCTACAAAATTAAGGCACTAAATGGCATTATGACTAAAGACACGAATTGTTGAACATTCCATCAAAGTGGTGTAATACGACTCATAAAAACACCTGTAAATTACTGTAGTTAAGCACATTAAAACATGTCTAAAACGGAACCTGTGTAAACAGGAATCGCACGATTCCGTTTTGTATAGATTTCACTGTATTAGTTTTAGTGCTTACTATTATAAAATCAAACTAAATGACTCTTCCCATTGAGTTAAGATTTATATCATGCAAAAATTATTAAATTCATATCTGGGGACGAGAATTATTATTTATACAGTAGAGCATCGATTATTCGACTCAATTGGGGACTGGGGTTGGTCGGATAACTGAAAAGTCGGATAACCGAAAAGTATGAAAAAATACATTATTAGTATAGTGTATTAGGCCTGGTTTAAACACTCCCTTTCATGGTCGAGCTAGTGCTGCCAGCTAAAACATGCAAAAATTTAAGAAAAATAATATTAAAGTAGCCAAGACATAACCAAATATTGTAGCGTCACATCACTAGCGGACATTTGAATTTGCCGACTAGAACGCGGTCGGTTAACCGATAAGTCGGTTAATCGGGGTCAGATAATCGATGCTCTACTGTATTTTCAACTTGTTTAATCTTAGTATCATTCCTTTGATATTATAATAAATTCGAATCGTTTTACGTTATTTCCTTTTTATTTAAAAGCTCATTTATATGTAAACGTTCCAAGAGTTCGTGTTTCAACTAGTTGGAAATTCACGAAAGAAGTAACCGCGACCTAGATTATGAGAATCAATACCTAATTTTTTTTAAGTCTAAAAAAATATTATAATTTTCTTTTTTTTTGGATTTATAATTTGTGTTATTTAAATTATAACCATCTAGTTGTAATTTAAATATTTTATTAACTTCTACATAAAAAACTATACCCGCTTTACGACCTAATTGGTCGTAAAACAGAATTCTAGGGGTAAAACTGCGTAAACCGGAATCGCATGGTACCGGGAAGTTTCTGCTTTAAACAGGTTTCCTTTTTAACATAGAAAATCCTTCCGTTCTAAAAAATTTTTCCCGTTTTAGATAGGTTTCAGGTTCAACATTTAGGGGTACTTAATTACATTTGTTCCCTTTACATCCACACGTTTCTTTTATTATAACTAACAGTGTATAAAGACCATATGGCCGAGGTGGAAAAGGCATTAGCCTGCCATTTTAAGAGATCCTAATTTGAGTCCGAGTCAAGAATTTCGGGAATTTCTCAAGATGTGATCTGTTTTGTACGTGTCAAGTCTTGTCCCTTACTTAATCCACCGTTTTGTCATTGAATTGGTTGATGGTTTATGGCCATGCAACACGGGAAAAAAACCGTTATGAAGTCTAACGATGTGGCACTGCAAGAAGGACTTTCTATAAGAAACTGGCAGTAAAGTTCACAAAAACGTCCGATGTGTTCACTATTGGCGACCGACCCGGTGCGCCAATAACATCCGATGAAGTTCTGTGTGTCCTGTTGGGAAACACCGTTGCAGGTCCGTCGGGAAGACACCTTGCGAATATTCCGTTGCTTGAAGGCTCCGCTCGGGTCCAAACGATCTTCGAAACTTCTCTCGCCAACCGTCCGGATGGCGTAACGTGGGCGAACCTCTCGAATCACGTAACAAGACGAACTGACCTCCACCACCTGCGTCCCTCTCTCCTTTTTCTTTCCCACACCCGAGCGTCCACTCCCCTCTTCCCGCCTCGACCTTGTTCGTACACACATGTCGGCCACGTGTCGGATGACCACCCGGTGTTTTCCCGTTCACATGTGGTCAGTCCCTCCCTCCACCGTCTTCTTGGAACGATGATCGTTATCAGCGCAAAAAGGGAAGGGCGGGAATCGTGTTTACACAATTCCACCCCGACACTGGCCCATAATTTTTAGTACCTGAAGTAAACCTGAAAAACTCCACGCGGCCAACCAGTTAGTGAGGCATGAACCAGAGACCAATTGTTAGTGTTCTGTGATTCTATTCACTCGGCTATTAGCGGGTTGTTTGTGTAAATAAAAGGTCCTCAATACGCTCACAAGACGGAAAGAGTTTTAAAAAAGAATGTGTAAAATATGTCCTATTTTCTGACTTTTACAAATTATACATGCAAAGTATAAATTAAAAAATACAAATTATTTATTAAAATATCATTTATTACGTCAAAAATTATCCTTTAATACCTTATATTATTAGTTTATTTTATAAAAAGAAATTTCAAACTTCAATCAAAATTAATTTTAAAAATTAAAAAGAAAAAAGTTTCAACATTAGACTTAAGTTTGCTTAAGTTCAATATGATATTAATTAAATTCGAATGCAATAATTATTTAATATTTATTAACTTTTAATGATATTTTGTCTAATCAACTATTTATTTATTTGAAAGTGATATCAAATTCTGTTATTAAATATGATATACTTTGTTTATTCAAACAAATAGAGAAAACATATAGTATTATTTTAATTAATGTTATAGATAGGAATGTATATAAATTATTAAGAAAGTGACTTTAAAACTTTTAAATTTATTCATATCTGAGAGGATATCTGATGACATGATGACCTCTAAGACATAAACACTGGTAGGTGTGTTGATAGTCGTGGGTTTGCGCCTGATCTACGGACCAGCCACGTGGAAATTTCCAGGTTTTCTTCACGATTGTAACACCTAAATACGGCCATTTTTCATAGAAAGTCCCCAGGAGGCATCCCCCTTTTCGCAGATCGTCCACGTGTGACGTTACCGTAAACAAATAAAACAAAGCATCTCACTAAATAATAAACAATTCGTTAATAAGAAAAAATGAAATAAAGGATAGTTACTAAGCAAAAAGCTAAAAAAAAAGCTATACAGGATAGTTCTAAAGTCAGTTAATCATTGTAAAGAGTAAATTCCTACGTTATTTGAAAACTTTATTTCTTACAAACTTTAAAAAACGAGATTCTTTTTCGTTCATTACATAAATGACAACGCTTTTTTTTAAATCTTTTCGCCCTGTGGGCACTAAGAGGGCCTCTTTTAGAAGGCCCATTATGGGTTCGGCCAGGCCCACAATGGGGCGACCGGGTGGTGAGGGACGGGGCCCGACATATCCGAACGGACCACCCCCCGAAAAATTCCTGGGGATTATTCGACCCGATCGGATTCGATCCCGGGTCCCCCAGAGCGGTAGGTTGCCACCTTGGCCGCTCGGCCATCCGGCCGTAATGACAACGCTTTAGCAAATGTAATTACTGGGCTTCAATTTACAAATTGCAGACTTATACATTCCCACTGAGATCCGTTTGTCTGTATGTCTTTCGTTAATCTCGAGAATGGAAATAAATTTAAATTAAAATATGATTAAAAATTGCAGCCTGACATTGTGATCACAAACATAAAAAAAACATTACTTAAGCATTGGCAGTAACAATTATATTGTAAAACCAATCGTAAAGATGATCCCTTGCACTTGTACAGCGGGTCCTATTCTCTCTACGGCCTGCTGTAAAAGTGTACACTAGGGCCTATAATCTACGTTTCATCTGAAGGAACCAAATAGGCTATATTTTCTATTACAATTGAGAAAATTCCGCATTTTTTATTTTTATTTTTATGTAGTCTTATTTATTTAACACTATTTCACACACGAAGTGTATAATCTCAATTCATGACACTGAGTTTATTTTAATCAGAATGATTCACTTTACGACTTAAACAATTTCGAATTAAGTTGCAAAAGCAACTTCTAATGTATACAATAATATATATATTATTTATTATGTAGGGAATTTTAAATTATTCAGGAATAGAAGACATTTCTCATTTACTATTTCCATCAATTTTATTTTTAATGCTGTATTTTAGATGCAATTTCATATCAGAAGGGGAGAGAGAGAATATTGATTACAGGATATAAAGCACAATTGAAATTTCCATTTGTACACGGAAAAAATGTCCTATTTTGATTAATCATTTACTTCCACTTTCATTATATTTTCCGTAAACTCTTCATCATCTCGCCCTTTCAACCCTTTTGCATTTTTTGAATTAGAAGTAGAAAGTTGTAATTTATTTTTATTACTTTAAAAACTTATCTACGATGTTTTGATCCTGTAATTGAACTATTAATTTTTAATCAAAAATATTAAAGATTTGTATATTTATTACATTAAATAATATAATAAAATGTTCATAATCTAGAAAAATCACTTGTAACTAACTATACGTATGTCGATAAATAATAAAATGCCGTAAATGAGATTTCTTAGTTAATTAATTAATTTTTATAGTAATTAACTATACATTTTCTTCTGTTAAAATGTATACATTCTTATCTCTTTCTGGCTCTTTTTAGAATTGTTTTTTTTGGGGGGCTGCAATTTTCGAGTTTCAGGACTGTCTGGCTGTCTGTCCTTCGTTAATCTCGAGAATGAGGTTAGACAAATGAAAATCGAGAATGGATCAGGAAAGCTTAGGGGCCTGATATATATAGGAACTTCCGGTATGAACCAGAGTCACGTAATTCTTTAAATTAAAAGATAATTAATAATTGCAACCTGGAATTTAATGCGTGCAACAAATTGCAACTTCAACCTTCAAAAATGGCGTGAAAATAAAATCTAATTTCATGAAAATTCTCTTGATACTAAACTTAGTTTTAAGAGCCAAACTGGTGTAATAAACCCAATTGGATTAGAAATAAGTTTTCTGGCCCAACGTCTCTAATTTTGTTTAGATCCAGAATTATCAACACATAATTAAACACGTAAGAATTTAATTCCGTTTAATTTTATTATAATTAGTTTTTAAACTTATAGCTTTGTGTATATCATATATCAGCAGTTTCAACTGTAACTTGCGATCTCTCTAAGGATAGTAAATATAATCCATTTATTAAAATTTCTGCCATTATAGGAAGCGAGCCAACTTAAAAATGTATATACAAACAGAATTATAAACCTTATATATACATTTTTTCTATAGTTCAATTAATTAGTTCGATGATGTTCCTTCGTTTCAATATAATTTCAATTAAACGTTTTGTTAATAAAATATTGAAAAAAGTAGTATAAGATAATGTTTGAAACCCTTTAAAATTACATTTCCTGTGTTTTATGGAGTTTATACTTAAAAAAACATATACTTTTATCGATAGCAACTTTAAAACTATAAAGTTGTTTATGTTTTTCCTTAATTCAACTTTAAAAGAGTAGGATATTGAAATTCTTTCTCTATCATATTGTTTACTTTCTTTCTGGTTCTCATCCTCAAATATTAAATTACTTTGTTCTTGATGTTATTACATTCTTTATCCACTTTTCTTAAGACATTTTTTAATTATTCTTCAATAAAATTTTACTTGTAAATTCCAGTTTTTGATGAAATTATACTTGAAATTATAATACTTCTTTCCTACTCATAATATTCCTTTATGTAATATTTACATTCTACAATATATAAACTATAATACTTTATAATTATTAATTAAATATTAAATATATTTTCGAACTTTTTCTATAAAAATTCAGAAATTGTCATGAAATTATATAGAACGAGCAACGTCGTCACAATGCCGGGCAGCAATTTTTATTTATCTTTTAATTTAAAAAATAACTTTATACTTCCGGTTCAGAACGAACGTTCCTATATATTTATTCGGGGATTACGTCCCATATGCTTTCTACATCTGGTCTCAATTTTCATCTCTATAACTACTTTCTCGAGATTAACAAAGGACAGACATCGGACGACTGCCAAATTTCAAAATTACAACCCAATAATCACAAAAATCATTAGAGAACAATTATAAAATAAAAAATTTCCAGTAATATTAATCAAAACTAATTATATTTAACTAATTACAATACTTTGACAAATGCAACAACATCGATTATTTATTAAACTCAACTTCACATTCTTGAATTTAAGAGGAAGAAGAAATAAAAGAAGTCCTAAAATTAAATAGCGTAATTTCTTCTCTAAAAGATTAATAATCCTAATTAATTCATTAAAGTGATTAATATAAAGTTGAACTTGAAGTTTAATTATATAATATTTAAAATTTATTACTTTGATTTTTCTTTATTAAAATTTACTTTACTTGTAATTCTAAAGCCTCCTATCATTATCAACTTCCGTTAATTAGTGACGTAGATTTGTGCGTAAAATCATCGTCGATGATGTTTTAATGACGTCAAATATGAGGTATATAATTATGTATACGTTTAGTTGTAGTTTTTATTAACAAAATTTAAAAAAAATCTACCACGTTTGATGAACAGTTTATAGCATGTCTTTGTCTTAAAATCAGTAACAGGTTAATTAAGTCTTATAATTTTATAACAAGTTAAAATTATAAATGACTTTTAGAAATTTAATTATTTATAAAAGTTCATAAAAAAATTGGATTCTTTCACAATATTTTCATAAGAATTTTGAATTTCGTTAACATGATTATTAAATATTGTTTATTTTAAATAAAAATTAATTTATTAATTTAATTATTTATCGAATACGTACAAAACGTACAAAAGATAACGTACAAAAATATAAATTTAAGTAGAAAAATAGCCAAACAACTTTGAAAACATAAAATATAACGGGAAGAACAGGAAGAAAATACAAATTTATAATAATAAATTTAGAAAATTAATAAATAAATTATATATTGACGACGGAATATTTGTGAACTTTATTCATTTATATTGTACCTTTATAATCTTTTAACTATATTTTATACAAACTCTACATTTTATACAAAAACGGAACGAAATAGACCAAAAAGGGTTAGTTAAACGGGAAATCAACTGATAAATTCTGTTGATAAGAACAGTTTAAACTCGATTCCCACGAGTTGAGTTCCTTGTTAAGATGAGTCAAATTTCGGTGACACGACTACGTCACCAATAATTTTATTGGTCCAAGAAGATCATCTCTTCTGACGAAATTAAAGAAGGGCCTGCAAACTCCCTCCCCATATAAAAAGGGAGTACGATGAGTAAGACGAAGAAGTTGTTACTGACCGTGTGTTTGTGCGCTCAAAAGGATAGTTACCTGTCGCCGCCGATCCTCCCTCATCATCTATATTCAAGCCGAACTGTCATCGTTACACTTCCTACCTGAACAACTATTACCTGTTAGTGGACAGAGTCATTACCGACGATCTACTATAAGATCATTTATTCTTAGCCCGAACACCTACAACGGTCTATAAGGATATCATCGATTATTACATCGACATCCGACTACATATCTTGAGGTATTTATCCTACACGCGAATATTTGTAAGCTCTCTCTCTCTCTCTCTAATCCGCGTAGAATTTATGTTCGCGGATCGTGAGCCATGTACCTTATCACGTGTCTCTCTGTAAAGTAATCGTTTGTACCTAATTAGTCCTATGGAAAAAATAAACGGGTATATTTTTATATATAAATCTCTGGGTGCGTTCTTTCCGTCATCCTCTCCACTCGCTTCATTCCGGGTCTAACCCATTTAAGTAGAAAAATAGCCAAACAACTTTGAAAACATAAAATATAACGGGAAGAACAGGAAGAAAATACAAATTTATAATAATAAATTTAGAAAATTAATAAATAAATTATATATTTAAGAAAATAACTTTTTCATATATTTTTTTCTTTTTTCATTTGTTTGTTGCAGAATTTTTGTAAACAAATATTAAATTAACGGCATTACTAATGCATTCGTGTTGCACATACACACGTAACATCAAACAGAAATGCATTCAATTAGATGACGAGATAATAAAGTGAATTTTTTATCCAAGTATAAATACTTGAAAGTATTGAGAAATGTTAATAAAAACTCATACACAATGTTAAATAGCAGACATTTTAGCAAAAACAGCGCATATAACTAAGCTCTTATTTAATAAATAATTAATAACAACTTGCAAGTAATTTATATATATAGAATTTTGCTTAAAAGATTTTAATACTCTTTATTGTTTGATGCAATTGTCCCACAGTGTATGTGATAAACGTTGATAATCAATAGAAATAAATACAGAGATTACAGATTGCATGTAATAAATGAACATTTATACCAAAAATACACTTAACTAATTTTTTATTATATATATTTTAATTAATAGTAAGCATTTGTTTTTGAATTACACGAGCAAAAATTAATTACGACTGCAATTTTTAATCATGTTCTTAATTTATAATTTAAAACATATGTTTTCGATCTCAAATTACTAGTGTCTTGCCACTGTACAGTACATCATACTTTTCCTGATAACAACAGTGTCATGCCAGTCATTTATATAGCACCGTTCAGGGGAAAATTTTGAATTAAGGAAGTACGGTACATTAAAGTTCACCCAGACTCTTCACTAATGACGATATAAATTTTAAAATTGAATAATCTTGATAAATATTAATAAATTCTTGATATTTTTTAACTAAAACGACAACAATTCTTTCGAATAATCACTTAATATCTTCTATGTAAAAACACCGTTTTTCATAATGTAAGGGTATATGAATGAATCGTTTATAAAATATAGTTCCTTAAAAAATTAATAATAAGTTGACATAACTCGTAAAAAGCATATTAATATATATTCTTTTATAAGTAAACTTTCAATAATGTAATATATATTATTTAAGATGTTAATTAAGATAATTTAAAGAAAATACGCTTTAAAAACAGAATATCAATTACTTTAATGAGTATTTGATGCATTTGTTAAAGCTAAGAAAGAGATGAACGTCATTATATTAATATAAGAGTTATATATTTATTTTAATGATGACAAAACAAAACAAATATTATATAAAAATACATTTAAAAATTTCAAATTTATATCAAAATCAATTTAATAAAGTATTTTACTCAAACTATAATGAACGAGGTGTTTATTTTACACAAAATTGCTTATTAATTATAATGAGCTTTAAAAGAAATATTCTCTGTTTGTTCTGTCGCAAATAAACTAGATAAATAAATGTTTTGCAAGTAAAAATGACCTTCGTTAGCAAAAAATTCTTTTTTGAACGTTTTTCACAATAAACAATACAATTTAACTTAGAACTGGATTCGAATTTTTATTGAAAGCATTTCCAATGCTATTGAAAAGAAAACGTTGACTCTGATCTTGTTACAAATAGAAACCATTAAAAACAAGTAAACAGGATTATTTTTACGACAGTTGTTTGTTCATAATAGACAATTCAATTTTAATTGAAACAGAATCCGAACCCATCTCTTTTCGTGATCATTTCAAATACTCTGCTAAACAAAGACACGAGTTTGGATCCCTTTCAGGTTCAAGTAATTTCATTGTTTAGAAAATCAAATATGTTCCTTTCTGTCTGCATCTTAGATGAATATACAACTAAATGTTATTTTTCTTATTAAATAATTATAGAAAAGGGCTTAAATTACTGTATAAAATAGTAATAATTTCTTTCAACGACAAAATTTCATAAATGAAATGTAATTCAAAATGTAATTAAAAAATAAAATTTATGTTTCTGTTATTAATTTAAAGAAAAATGGCATAAAATTAATTACAAAGATTTCATTTTTCTCATTTTACCGTAACAATGGTCTATTTTATCTTTAGACGGAATGGATTTTACATTTACCTTTTAGAAATTCTTATGTTACAGTATCAAATACACAAATTTCTCTTTAAAATTTAATTATAAAATTAAAATATGTGCATACAGGATGAGAGAGAGAGAGAGAGTTCGCACGCGACTATATCTCGGTTAAGCGACTTTTGGACCACCCTCTATATTTTCTAATTTTACATAATTATATAATAGCAAATTGTTGATATAGTGAATAAGTTATTTCCTTTCGAATGCAAATATAGTATCATCCAATCATTGAAAAATATAGGCTAGATTAATATGTAGTAAAATGTAAAATAAATCCAATCATGGGACCTTATAATTTATCACGAATTGTAGCGATTGGAGCACTGTTTTCCACTGTATATCCATGCTGGTCGACTCCTTTGTGGTCCATTATGGGGTAATTGCAACTAACTACATGCTAGTGCATGTTAATTAATAAACCTCTTTTAAAAATTTTACATCTGTCTGTTTGGCAGTAGAAAGTTCCCTTTTTTCAAATATTTTAAATAAAATTATCTAAAGTTATTTAATTATATTGTGATCGAACCCATGCTTTTTATAAAAAATATTTCGAATGGTGAAAAAAAGCGTTGGTTCTAATGCCACTTTGTGTTTAGATTTTGGATGAATGTGTGGTTTAATGTAAAGCCACGTTATATTAATTTTAAAGAATCAAACATACAAAAAGGAATAATGATTGAGATTGAAGATAAGATTTTTAATTGAGGTAATCCATAGTAATGAGGAAATCCTGTGAAAGAAAGAAAATCAAAGAATCGTCGTGGTACTCCTTGACAATGGAAATTTCAATTAAAATCTAGGATATTTATATATCGTTGCTAATTTATAATTTAATGAGAAAATTTTAGCTTTATAAAATAAAAGTATAGAAGAGAGAGGTATTTCTAATTATTTAATTGTTCTGATGAAGATTAAGAATAAAGACCATTATCAAATGCTATTTTACTTTCACGTATACAGAAAAGTTTCAAAATTAACAGAAAATTACCACTAGTTCACTTTAAAATGGTACTCAAATTTTTTTTCAAAATTGACCATATCTTCAGATCAAACTAAAAGAAAACTAAATGTGAATATACTTAAACATATATAAATTATTATGTAAATTAAATAATAAATTAATTAATTTTATGATGATTCATAATTAAAGACATTTATTTTTGTAGAAAAAGTTCATAAAATTCAGTAAATGTTATTTTTTATTATAGAAGATAAAATTGCAGATGAAAAAACATATATAGTGGGATCTCGTTATAACAAACTTTTTCAATATTATTCGACCAAATCTCCACTGGAATCCACGAGAAAGTCTTTCAGTTGTACAATATTATTTATAACGAACTTTCAGTTTAATATTCCTTTTTTGCAATTTTCACTTCTTTATAACGACCTCGTTACAACTTTTCTATTTTTTCCACTATTCTCTTCGAACTCGTAAACAACTGTATCCAAGAGGATGAGCTCGAAAGCAAGTAACGAGTTGCAACTAACAAGATGCAACACTTATAGTGAATAAGAGCCGCAGATTGTCATAGATACAAGTCTTTTATCTCTTTAATTCATCTTTTGTGAGGTTAAGATGAGGCGCTAAGTTGGCACCGAGGAGATCGACAATGCAATGGAAGCCCATAGGACTCCATTCCTCCGATTCGATATGGGTATAGTAGCTTGATAATACACTATATTTTCTTGCATAGTACAGATATAATCTTAGAATTGTGTAGTATTTAATATAAATATGTAAATACTGCGTTAAAACTTGAACATCGTGCTTGAATAGTCAATCTGTCCAGTTTGATCTGCAGACAATGAATGTCTCTACTTTCTTTTTACGGACGATTGAGATTGCTAGTTTTTTATGGGTCGTTTCACAATTTGGGTGGCTCTTTATTTTTAACTTTTTAAACCCAGTGTTAAATATATGGTTAGCTTTGCTTTCTGTTTTCTGTTCTACAAATACATCATTCTAAGATACAGCTATCAAGAATGTAAGAAGGTATGGCTACCAGAAGAAAACAAAACACGCTAGAAGAAAAAGTTCAGATTATTAAGACAGTTTAAAGTAAAAAAAAAATGATAGTAAAGAAATTTTTATAACAAAACTACACTTCCTTCAATTCTTGAAAACAAGGATAAAATACTGGCTTCTAAGCAGTCAGCTCAGGAACCAAAAAAGAAAAAAACTTCGGATGAAAGTTTTAAAAAGATCGATGCTGAAAGTAAGATTTCTAAATGTTCCAGTTAATGGCCCGTTGCTTCAACAGAAAGCACTAGAATTTGTTGGAACGTTGAACAATGAGAACTTTTAAGCCAGTCTGGATGGCTATTCAGATTCAGGAACAGATACAGAATAACGTGGAATAGTGTGTGAAGAAGCAAGTTCCAGCCCAGAAACTGCGGAGAAATAAATTGAAATAAAATACAGTTTTTGAAATTTTCTCTTGTAAACATTTTTAAAGCAGACGAAACTTGGATATTTTATTAATTCTTCTCTGATTCTTCAAATCTATTCAATTCTTCTCCAAAACTACGACACTTAACGGAGAAATTTGTGTTGATGGCAAGCATTCAAAATTGTGACTATCTATTTTGTTATACTACAATAGAAACAGGAACAATAAGCTAAAATCTTTAGTGATTGGAGAATAATCATCCGGGATGCTTTCCAGCCTTACCATGATATTTTATCCATAATCAGAAAACCTACGCTTTCTAATTGTATGTATCATATCAAGCCATTCAGGAAACATCATCATGTTTTTGAATGGCTGACAAATTTTTAAAAAAACATGGGAAAAAACAGGAACAATCTTCTTTTGGTTGACAATTATATAGCACATACGATCAATGTTTGCCTCAGCAACATGCTACAACATTTTGCTACAACACTGTATTTCGTTGACTCAGCCTTTGCGTTAAGAAATCATAAAAAATTTCAAAGTGATTTAAAGGGAAAGGCTACTCCAATGCACTCTCATTAACATTAAGTTAGGAATAAACGAGTTAGTCAACATCCAACAATCTATCGAAACGATAGTTGATGCGTGGTGGGACGTAAAACAGGATACCATTGGCTGTTTCTGGGAGAGAAGCGCTTAAAAGCATCACAAGAAGTAAGTGGCAATGAACCAAGTCATTTAGGAAAGTAACGATGGACTATGGCAAGAAATCTGTAATGCATTATTGAATTTGAATGAAGAAATTTCCTTTAATGATTAGTGGACTGTGGTAATGACGTCGGCACAACTCCACAATCGTCAATTCTTTTCAAGGCACAAGTCAGGATACAAAAGAAAAAACTTGAAACTGTTTGGGAAAAAGCGCCAGTCCTATTGAAAGAAACATTGAACAGTCTCGAAAATTTGAAAAAAATCATGTATATTCACAGAACAAAAGAAATTTTAAATGTCTATTTCAGTCAAGATGAAAATAGTCTGCAGCATTTCTAGGATGCGGCTCTCAACGCCCCAAACTCATTACGAAAATTACAGATCACTTCTGTACTGTACTACACAACTGTACAGATCACTTCTAACATTAAACCTGTGTTTAGTTATTTAAATTTTGGTTGTGTCGCTTTTTATATCCAGGTATACCTCTTCAATAAGTTGTTTATTAATCAGTTTATTTATCTTCGTTTCATGTGTACATATATTTCGCAATTAACGCCATTGATGATAATTTACATACGTTTTTCACTACAACAAACTTTCAATTTACAAACGTTTGTAGTTTGCAAATTTAACTTTTTTTCCTTCCGAAATTCCTCTCATAGTTTGTAGGCCTTAATATTATTAAAATTTATTTGACAGATATGATATAATTATGTAACTTCCTATAAATAATGATGCATGAAAGCAATATTAGAATAGAAAGTGGCCTAAAAGTCAGTTTAATTCGATTTATTTTGTGTGTTTCAGGTATACTTGCAAGTATGAATTATAAACTGAATTTAGAACAACGTATTTTCTTTTATAATTGATAGAAACACGATAAAAGTATGGTTAAAGATTTATATTTTTGAAATATTTAAATAATTTTCTGGCTTCCCGCTACATTGAGATATTTTCTATATCAAAAATACGTAAATAAAAATAAATTGCTGTAGTAATAAAACCTTTCGAAAAATAGGAAAAGTTATTAACTTTTCAAGATATAAAAAGTTACTTTAAAAAAGAAATTGTAGTTTCAATTTTAAAATCTAAAATTATACGTTAAAAAACAAACAAATTACTCGTAAATTTCTTGATATTTCTGTTATTATAAACGGAAATGCCTTTAAAATCATTTATCATTTATCAAATAAATGAAAACAGTTTTCATATCGATTAAATGTAAATAAATTTACATGGTTCTATATCGCTGTTGGTGCGTTTCCAATACATGACTCAAATGACATATATATATTGTTTCTTGTAAATTTAAAGTGTTATGTTGTCAAACAGAATATTATGCTATCGTTATCAATCTTTATTTCTTCTGTATTTCAAATAAAATTTATTTAACTTTAAAATAAGCATAAAATTTATAAACTGAAAATAATAAAACTATATCTTCTACTTTGCTTTAAAATATATTTTATAACGTAAACTTGTAATAAGTAATTCGTGATACAGTATTCAAATACTAAAAATTTATTGGTATGTACTCTAAAAAATTAAGTGTTTTAATATTTATATATGAAATAATTCACTTAACTATAATTTACATTATAGAAATCTTTTAATCGTAATCACGATTTATTGTGTAATTTAATAACGAATAAAATATTTTTACACGTAAACTTTGAAATTTCGCTTCTATTTACAAAGAATTAAAATAGAAAGAGGTATACATGAAAAATAATGAATTTCTCTTACCATACATTACCTTACTCTTCCATGATCATTCGTTACTTTTAACATTACCTTGCTATTTTACAATTAAGACAACAATAACAGGAAATTCTGGTTCTATTAACTTTAAAATTAAAATGACACATTAAATCAATTTTAAAATTTAATTATTATTATTAATTAATTAATAATTCACTCAGTATTGCTTCTCTGTTGCCAATTTCAACAACAGCTACTGTAATGAGCAATTTAGACCATTAAATTGCGAGAAAATAATGATTAAACGATAAATTTAAGCACTAGTTAAGAGCGATAATGATAGAAAGTTATTAACAATAACACAAAACGAAAGCATATACAAAAACCTATTTATCCGAAGATAATATTAAGAATAAACGAATACTGATTGCAATAAGATAAGTTTTTTAATGCATTCTTGATTCTAGGTGATTGTAAGTAAAGTACCCCTATTTAACGCTGTCTTGAGAGACATTTAGCAGTAATAATGCAACTAAATTTGATATGGTGACATTTCAGGACATTCGAGAGACATCTTCGTAAACAATATACTACCAAAACTCATTATTTATGATATTTTTGGCAACACAAGAAGGGAAATATTTTGTTTACGAGACACTCATGTTATGCAGAGATTTTAGCAATGCATAGAACACTGTTCAATGCGTCCCTATTCTGGAGGTGTAAAATCTGAAAGCAATAAACAGTGTATTCAACGACCAACCGATACTCTGTTACTGTTATGCCTCCCACAAACAGTATGATACCGTATGTGAGAAGCATCGAAAGCAGCATTAGAAGCACCAAATTTGCGACAGGCCCTCGATAAACCACATTTTAAAGTGTTTCCATAAACAAAAATTGCATTGGTCCATCACACGAATCATGATCTTATGCGGAAATTATGTTGCAAAAACTGTTGTTCGCGTGTGTCCGATATATGAAAGCGCGAAGTATTGTATAAAATAGTTGACTTAAGATATTGTCAATGTTGTAATTTTGTTACGACACATTTTTGAGCATCTCTTGTTATCTTTGGACCTTCATAGAACATACGACAGGTCTATTTGGCCTAGCTTCCTCGAAGAAGAATTTTCCACGGCAAATATGACTGAATCCACACTAGACTATAATCTTAGGAGATTACAGTGGATTCTTCTGGAAGACGAGTTTTCCGTGGCCATATACGATAATTTCGGATGTTTACTGTTCCGCTGAAATAAAAATGTGCTTCGTCTTTCCACAGAATCTTCCAAGTCCTCGACATATTTACTTGAATTCTCGCAAGGTAGTCCAGTGCAAAGGTCAGTTTCCGTATAGATGGCAAGTGACTGATAGTTGTTGCTGATCTTATACTCGTACAGATAACAGTGCACCAACTTTCTCAATACTTTCCACACTGTGTGCCATAAGATATACTCAATCACCGTGATAGGTACACTACTGGAACCTGAAACATTATTCATTGACAGTTCATTCATTATTCATTGACATTGCGTCTTCTGCCGGTAAATTTTACAGACTCTTCCAAAAGACTTGAATACAGCGATCATTCTCCCAGAGCTTATAGGGTCGATGGTGAGCGTAAATTCTTAAACGGCGAAGTTTCCGAAGAGCAGCCAAAGTACTGATTTATTTCATAAAAGGTTTACAAAAAATGTGCATTTCGGTAATATAATTGCCATTGTAACTAATAAAAATGACGTTTAACAGATGTAGCCACTTTTATATCGAGAACGTGGCTGCAACATGTGTGCTTCCGTAGACGAAATTACTTTTGTGTCGCTTTCAGCGCCATAGTAGCGAGTTTTGGTACTAAATTTTTTTCAGCATTGTCTTCTGATTATAACCGCAATATAACAAATACTGAATTCAACTTGTGGAAAATGGTTTATTTTAATAGAATTAAATTTTAATTATGCTTTTTAACTATTATAAAGTAACTGATATTAAATAAGATTATGAGCGAGATATCTTTTAATAAAAGTTTAATTTACTAAAATATAGTTTTTGCATTTAAAAATGATTTATCATGAAATGTAGGTACTGGTCGGAACAAAAATTATGTTTAATGTAATTTTAAAAGCTTTAAAAAAATTAAAGTTTATTTTGTTCGAGCACTTAGAAACATTTTTGATGGTGAAATGTTCCTCTATTGAATTTTGTTTCATTGAAATTTCGTGGTAAATTAAAATTAATTTCTTAAATTTCTTCAGAGAAAGTTGAAAACTCGAATTGAGTTGGAATGAATTTTTTTGGATGAAGTTGGTGTTGAACTTCTAAGATGAAACACAGCTTGAACTCTGTAGGATCCGAATCCGATTCTCATTTAATAAATGTAATTCAGTTTTCTTGTGAATTTTCAGTCAAAGGTTACCGTATTGCCATATCATGAATTGATTATTATTTCTATGTTGTGGAAATCGGATAGTCCTTCCCCATCTCAATACGCAAAGTAAGATTTACAAACCATTTATTTGACTAATAATAGTACATTTTTCAGCACTATTGACAATATACATTTAGAATCGTTGTTCCTCATCAATTGTGAAAATTGTAACAAGAGTGAAATGTTTCAAGCTGCACAATTGTTAAATAAATGGTTTGCAAGCTAGAAATACAAAATCCTTCTAGAAGAAAGAATAACTTTGTTACAAAAGCTTTTCTACTATCGTTTATGCATATATTCTCTTTCATTTCGTGTACAGAGCAGCAGTAAAATTTCAAACTAATAAAATAAAAATAGCATAACATTAAAAGATTCTCAGAAAGAGAAAGAGAAAAGACTTGAATTGAAGATTAAGAAAAGCTATGTTAAAAAATAAAATAATAGAAACGATCGAAAATATAAAAGAATGAAAAGAAATAACTTCAAGTCATGACTAGGATAAATTTTTCTTTTTCCCTTAGTTTTCTAAAATGTTTTGGGCATCTTGATATACAAAATATTTTTACTTTTTATATAATCAAGGTTTAGAATTATAATTGCCCAATTTACGCCAATATAATTTGAATATACATGTTACGTTGATCTACATCTGTAAGATATGATATTCCAAGATTCAAAATCGACATTTATAAGCCGATAATTTTCCTTTTTATTGAATTACGTCATAAAAAATCGAATTTGGGACTTTGTTTCTTTCTATGTTTATTATGTGTCCATACATCGTTTAGTGTAATTAAGAGTATTGAATGTTTTTATAGATCATCTGTATTCATGTCTTTGTTTTTATTAACGTGTATGCACCTCCTTGCACTTTGGAAAATTTGCTTGTATCCCTCTTATATCATTTTAAAAACTCAAAAAAGAGTGTTTAAAATATCCAGGACCACCAAAGAAAATTTCTTAACCTCAAGAGATTTTATGAAAGACCTGGTTTTCTCTGGAACCTAAAACACCCAACTTTCCTACGGCTTTTCATATCCAGTCTCGATTTTCATCTATTTAATTCCGTTTCCGAGAATAAAGAAGGACAGACAAAAAGACAGACGACAGTGGGAGAGTATTGATCTGAAATTTCAAAATTACATCCCAAAAACCTGGAGTACTGACTTTTGGGCTCTCTTGTATATTAAACTGTACACATAAACTATATATTTACTTGATAGTTGTCATAATTGTGGAAATTATGTCTTATAATTAATAATAATGAAAACAAGACGAGGTTTACTCTTTAAAGTATACTTTTGTTAATTATAAGCATTATTTTTAATGTTTTTTCTTGAAAGTTTGAAATATGTTAGTAATTTAAATTCGTTCAAATTAGCAAACCATATTTTAAATTTTTGAAAAAGAAAGAACATCAATGTAACTCTTTGTTCATATAATTTACACGAAAACAAAATTCTTTACTGAAAATTTAATGAGATGTAAACGAATTCACATTTACAATATTAAGCCAAATATACGAGCTTCCTTAAATTATATATAATTCATAACAAAGAAAAAAGTGGTACTTTAGAAAGATTTTCAAAACGAAAAAGTTACTGCGATATTCAAGAAATTTCAATTGTGGTCTCTTCTCTATAATCATTTGTCATCGTTGAGATGAACAGCTCCTTTCACAATGCATAAGCAACAAATGAAAGTCTTTCTATTCACCCGTGTTTTTTGAATTGAAACGTTTGCAGAAAATTAAAAACTCAGAAGTTATATATAAAATCTCTTCCCAAACAAACTATTTGTACAGAACCTTATTTATTTTAACTTTTGAATTTTGATAAGAATTTTTAGTATGATAAACTATCCACCATAAATATGATGATCAACATTGACTATAAAATAGTCATGTATAGAAAATAACACTTTTTCTCTCCGTTAGTTAAAGCATTTTTTATAAACAATCAACCATCATCATACATTTTTGATATACATAGTTGTGACTTTGATTCTGTATGGCCAAGTGACATTACAAGTCTCATTTCTTCTATCTGTAAACAATGACAACTTCGCATAATATTTTGTGTTTATGTATAATTATTCAATTTTTAGTAAATTTTATTTTATTTTATTTTTTTAAACTTTTTATCTCTTTTTTTTTATTGCAATTCTCAGAATCAATGAAACTACTTACCAGGAGCCATTTTAACGCATCCGAAGAGCAAAATACTTCTGAAATTATTATACAAACAAATTATTCATACACTTCTTTACTGTTGAATATTCTGTTGTACTCAGTGTTTAAATAAAAGTATACAGTATACACATGAATGTATTTGTACTGTACTTTCTGGCATACGTTTCTGGCGTTCGGAAAAATAAATAAAAAATTGTGTAACTATACTCAGATCTACGTTGTTGTAGGGAAGTAGTAAGATTAATGATATAAGATAAATAGAAGCTTATGAAAGCGATAAAGAGTCAGCCTATCAAGGCCCGATTAACTATAAACGAAATTTTGGTCCAGACCGAAAGTCACAAGATTTTTAAAATTAAAATATGAGTAAAAATTGCAGCTTGGCATTGCGACGATATCAATAAATAATTGCTTGTATTTTGGATGTTTCAGATACACTCGTGAAAAAAAATTGTAAATTGGATTTATAGCATGTTCTTCTTTTAAAAAAATTGAAAAAATGTAATAAAACACAATTGAATTAATTATACTTTAAAATTGATTTATATAATTAATTGCAATTTAGCCTTTACAATGTTGGATTGACTTTTGGGTCATCCTGCATATTTTATTCGTTATTTTATGCATATAATATTGATTAAAGCAATTGGTTTATACGTAAATAAAAGAGTAAAACTATCAGATAATGTTTTAAAATGTATATTTAATAATAAATGATCATAAGTCGATTTCAAAATCATTATATTTTAATACAAAATTAATCATATTCTATTAATATAATAAACGTGTTTCATTAAAAGTATTTGAGCAACGCAATTGAAAACTTCTCGTAAATCAAATTGCAATAATAAATAAATCAAATTAATTGCAAAGTATTTAATTATGTTAATAATTTACTAAAGTTTCAAAAATATTAATTTTTTACAGAAATTTTTCAATGCTTAAACTGATAATTACGTTATAAAATAAGTTTGATTGATAATGGAGAGTGAACACGTGCAAGAATTTGATAAATTTTGTAATAATATCATAAATTCTTTTTGCTTACTTTAATTAAAATTCGACATTGATTATTTCTTAGGGTATTATTTTAGCAAAAAATCAATGTTATTACTTAAAGCTACATTAAATAAATTTTAATGAATTTTATTAATTATTTCTCAGGCATTCTTTAATAAATTTTCTTTATATAAACTTTATATGACTATTATCTTGTGTAATCAGCAGTTTTGTAGTTTATATCACTAGATAAACTACAAATGTAGAATATTTTAAATAATATTAGCACAATGTTTAAATACCTTGTGGTAGGCCTATCATTAATTACATTAACTCCTGTGCCTTTTGTCGGAAACTTCTGAAATTTTGCAGAGAGATTTATTTATGTATTAGGAGCATTGACGCTGTTATATTTTAGTGGTTAAAGCTCAAAGGGATGGGGAGATAGAGCGGGGATCATGCGTCATATCTCGAGTGGGGTCGGACTTAATTTTACTCGTTATTAGTATTTACAGTTTTTGATAAAACTCATCTCTACCCTGAAAATTAAAGTTTTTGCCGTTTTATAATAACATAATACAAAAGGTTTTAAAATAAAATCGCATAACAGATAGCACCACACGTAATTTCAACTGTGTTTGCCTAGAACTTTTTAAAAATTGTTTCGTTAAATGATACGTATAAAAATTCTTATACATTTTATGAATTAATTTATATTTAATGATATTTTTGAAAAGATAAGATATAAACTTTATTATAATTTAAAATATATCTCTAAATCTACTTTAAAATTGTAAAACGTAAGCACGTATACTAAAGTTATTAATTAATTGTTTTCCGTCGACTACGATGCTCATTAAGCACTAATAATGATAACAATTTTATTCACTAACTTAATTATCTACATACAAATTAATATGTTGTCTTATTTCGAAATTTAATTTTGAATATAAAATTTTGTTGTTAATAAATCGGATTGATTAGGAGCATTTAAAATAATTATCAGGATATCAGTAAAGTATTTTAATTATTCTTTAGCTTAACTTTATTGTGGATATAATAGATTAAATACTCGTTTTTCCTTCCCCATTTTTGACTATAAAATATGTCTTCAATTAATAATATATTCTGAAAATTCCAATTTAGTTCATTAATTATCTGGATGAGATTGAACGATTATGGAATTCCTTTGTCTACTTTATGGCAACCAATCTTTATTAAAACGTGTTAAATTCTCGATTATTTATTTTTTAAATCTGCCATTTAAATCTTTATAATGATAATATTTAATATATTAAGCTTAACTTATTGATATTTTTTAAATTTCACACGAATTATTAAGACAAACGTGATGAGTGATTAAAGAGAAAGTGTGTACGAATTATACTTAAAAATTTGTATGAAATTTAGAATATATTTTAAAATATACAAGCTGGTTCAAACTTCAATTAACCGAGATATAATTTAAGATGATTTTAACAACCAGATGCATATTATTCATCTGCTTCATAAAACAATCTTAAAATGTATTGCGATTAACTGAGTTTTAAGTCACTCTGTGTTCAATAATAAATATTAGATACAGTCAAGAAAAAGTTATTTTATAATCAATCGAATAAATTCTGCTTCTGTGTACAAAACCACAATAAAAACATTAATAATAATTAGTAAAAATAGCTTTATTAATTATATATTGATTTATATATAAATCTTAAACGGAACGTAAAAAATGAAATTATTTTGTAAGTTCTAATCAAATAATTTAATAAAATATTTTATTAAATACTTCATAGTTCATTTATGGAATCTAAAACCTAAGTAAATTACTATAAAATTATGACATAAATATTTATATATTTAAACATTTAAATAATTTATATTTTAGTATGTTTTATTAAAGAATTAATTAAATTAAAATCTGAAAATTGTGTATAAAAATTAGCATGAAAGGACAGACAAACAGAGGCCAATAGTAGGAATGTATAGGTCTACAGTTTGAAAATTGCAGACCAATTAACTAATAATGCATTAGTAAAGACATGAATAGTGACGAAATGACAAGAACCGATTTTCACACTTTTTACTGTATTATATATAACAGCCAGGAAGGTAAAAATGGAATACAAGGAAATGAGAGTTTTATATTCTGTGCAAATACAGTTTCTGTAATAAAATAATTGATTGAAATGCGAAAACAAGCTAGAAATAAAAATATCTGGCGAGAATTGTTCCATATCCTTGGATTATTAATTTTCATGCATATAAAATATGTTCATTACTTGAGTGGGAAAAATTAAGTAGTTTATCAATTGCATTAAAATATTGGAATCGTGCATGTTAAAGGTGTGCACTATTGCTATTATGAGTAATTAGGTATTTAAATAACTTTATAAATGTCTAGGGTTTGCTGAAAAAGATCTTTTAAAAGATTCCAAGAACTTCATAACTGCAATTCACAATGCAAAATTGCAGGAAATGTTAGCTGTACTCGGTCAGCTGCTACATATACACTGTATATAGCAAAATTTTTAAGAAACATTGTTCTTTAAATAAAAAGAATTGTGGTTAAATGAAAATTGCAAGAAAAAGACATAAAACATTAAAACATCTCGTAAGAACGCTTTGGTTCCAATCAGCTGGCCAACTTCAAATAATGTGGAATGAAGATGATACAGCAGTCAACTACTTGTGTTCAATGGGCTTTCAATCATGGCTTCCTAAGATTAAGTCTCAATTAACTCCAAGACAGAAGAAACAGCATTTACAATATACCAGGCAGAATGAATCGTGGACAACAGGGTATAAAAGGTTATTTTCAGACAATTGACACTTCTACAGTGATTTTGGTGATAACGGTTTTCATATTTGGCGTAGAAAACATGAATCATACAATTCAAGTTGCTTGAAGACGTCAGTTAAATTTCCAGTAAGCATGACTGTTTGGGGTCGTTTTTACTAATTGTGTTGGTAGCGTTCCGCATGTAAATGCAAACATTAACAGTGGTATTATTAGATTAGCTTGGGATACTTCACGCTACCATCAGCTAAAGATCTTTAGGGAGCAGATGATTTTGCGTTCTAGCATGATTTAGTGCAGTTCATTTCATCAAAAGCACACTCCCGTTGGTTTTCACAACACAATCTTAATCTGATTGAGAACTTATGGAATATTGAAAAATAAACAACTTGCAGGGTTGCAATCAATTATAGTCAATGATCTGAAGACGAAGTTACAGCTCGTTGAGTCAAGAACATCCCTAATCATGCCAAAAACTGATTCATTCCAAGCCTCTCTGTCTTTAAGCCATTATTGCAGATAAACGAAATACTGGAGATTATCTGCATGTTGCTAACATTTAGCAATGTTGTCTGTATTCTTTTAATAAACAATGCTAAATTCAACCAAATTATTTCGCTATTTTGACATAGGAAATACATTATTTCAGTTTTTTGGTCAATGAATTAAACGATGAAAATCTGAAAAGATGAAAAATGTTGTTTGTAAAACAAAGGAGAAAATTAGATGGGAAATAGAAAAGAATTGTTGTATGTAAAACAAATTTTGCAAAATGCTTTAAAACAATACATATTTGTTTTGTACTTTAAACGTTTATTCAAGATAGAATAGTACGGTATTGGTGTGATACTCAGTAGTGTAAGTATTCAGTCGTTCTTGTATTCTATTTTTTTCATCTGGTATTGTATTTATCGGATGTAAACCAACTGTTTTTGAAGGAATCAGAAGGGATTTAAATTCTTGATAAAACGTTTCATTTTATTCTTTACGCAGATGATTTATTTCTCACTCTAACAATAATTGCGTTAGCGAAAAATTAATCCATTTAATACTCGTTTAAAAACTATTTATTTAACAATAAATAATGCAAAACAAAAATTATAATTTCTAAGAATAATGTGAACAGTCACCATAGACTGTTTTTCGTATATTATCCAATTGAAAATGGCCAGTGAGGCCTAAACGCATTTTGGAAAGAGTTAATTAGATGCGCTAGGTGCATAATAAACCTGGTTCATTAGTTCTAATTAAGTATGTTTTTTGTAAATTAGTAATACAGGCAAGAAGCATTTTGATATGTTAATAGACAATTTAATATATTTACGCACCCCTTTGAAAATATGTAATATTTACTTACACATAAAATTACGGTACTTAAATTCTATTTTTAATATTGAATAGATATTAGATGGAAATCAAATTTCAGTGTATTTATAATATTCGTATTTTGTTCCTTACAGTTTTTAAAATTAATTTATACATTATAGTAAATTAAATTAACGTTGAATAATGACAAGTGAAGAATTATTAAATTTATTTTAAAAATGTCTACATTAATTCAAATCTCAAATTTAATACAGAACTTTTGAGTAATTCTGTAGAAACAAAAATAAAATTTCGTGTTTTTTATTTATTTTTTATCACATTATATTGTTTATTTAACTCTTATGCAAATTAGTAATCATAAAATTAAAAAAAACGAGAATAAATCTATTTAATCAAAATTTAATTAATTTATTATTGTAAAAAATCTAAACTAAACTTGCGCATTGTCTTTTTATTTGGTTTTCTTGAAAAAATAAGATAACAACACTGAAATATTCTGAATATAGACGACTTTCGATGGTGTTTGTTTAACAGATAGAAGTATTTGTCGAGCACATGGCTTATTGTCTGTAGACATCATTATGTTCGGGACAATACGATGTCCCTCGAGGCACAAGGCACCATACAACGATTTCAATGTGTATGACTGGAAAGTTTTGAGCTTACATCTAGTGAATTACTTCATGTTTATTCTTTTGAAGCGGCATCTGGCTAGTTTATACTTCCAGTAAGATAACGTGGTAGAATTTGTCATCATCAAATGACTCTGTCAATGTGACTTAAATATCTTCCATGACGTGTATATAGAGAGTATAGCAAGGTAAGTATATATATATAATAAAGATTTCAAAGAGGCAATTAAAAACGGATGAATTACACGATGCGAATTAATTTTTTTATACGAAAAAATTCTTTCTGATTCCGAAAAATAGCCTTAAAATATTAAAATTTATCTTGAAAATTCTACAAATAGCTATTATCTTATACAGGGAGGATAGTTTTATGGGGTGAGCATATCATTTTAATTACTCAGTTAAAAACTTACAGAAACAGAGTTACGTTTAAACTACTTCTTAATACATACTATGAGAATGATTAAAAAATTATTACAATTTAAACTTTATTTATTTTCACTTCAAACAAACTTAAATTTTTTTATATCTCTGAAATATATACGAAGTTTAAATATATTGAATGCGTTTCTGTATCTGTGATAACATATTATATTTCTTTGATTTATAATGAAGAATTATTTGATTTTATAAAACAGTTTATTAACTCACGCTGAAAACTCCATATTGATATAAGAGCATCTTTATACCCGTACTTTCTTCTCTCTCCTTTATATCTACTCCGATTTATCAAAATATTTTATTGATAAAATAATTTATTTATTCATTTGAAATTACTTTATTAATTTATATTCGAATATTTATTTACTGTTTTTTTTTATTTATACAATAAAGCATTTTTATAATAATTTAAATTAATTAATTAATTAAAAGTTATTATTTAAATAATAATGAAAATTTAATTGTTTTCTATATTAAAATCATATATTTAACATTTACTTAACAAATAAAACATAAACTTTAATCTTAATTAAATTAAATACACATTATTATTTTATATTATTTTAGTAGTAATTAATTTATATGATTTTTTAATAGTTTATGTCATCGTGGGTTATTATTACGAGCACGTTGGTATGATGATTAGTTTACAAAAACAAGGATTATTAGAGAATGGTGAATACTTTGTCATTGGAGTTGACGTCGAACAATACGACACTTCTATACCTCAACGATATCTAAAAGGTAAAATGTAGTATATTTATATTAAAATTTCATCTTTAATTTAAAGTATATCATAGTTTAAATTTGGATAGACCATCGTTTTGCAACCTAATTGGTCCCTGTAAAATCGTCGTAAAGCAAGCCATTGCATTACATTGTAAATAGCTAACAAAAAATAAGGCACTTAAATATGGCGTTTTTACAGTCATAATAGCGAATGTAATTATGCTAGTCGTAAATAAAAAGGTTGTAAAGAGTGCGGTCGTAATATTCTATTCTCTACGTACAGAATTTATTTAAATTATATTATTAATTATTAATTTGTTTCAAGAAAAAAATATATAAAGAATTTATATGTACAATTTTACTGTGTATTTGTTGTAACTGTGGGGAATTACATTTTATATCATCAATGATATTAAATTCTTATTCTTACTATATAACTTTTATTTTATTTTATTTATATTTAAATAAAATAATAATAATTTTTACCCTTAAAAAAAGGGGAATGGCTGGAGGGAATGGAGATTTGCTCTCTTGACGTAGCAAAAGTATGCTGGAACAGGCGAGAAATGATGATGAATAACAATTTAACAATATAATTTTTAAGTTATTAAACAGGATTAGTAAAATTTTTATAAAATTTATTTAATTAATGACAGAAATTTATATTATTTTTTCTAAAATTTCGGAACTTAAACGATATTTACGAATAACTTATAATTAATGTAAGTTATATCTCGTTCGAGAGGAATTGCATTAGAGACAGAAAGAACTCAACCATATAAAGTTATACAAGTTAGTGAACTGAATTCACTGTGATTTTTCTAGGAATTTCTTGACAGTTCTGTCGATTCGATCGCTAAATATGTCTTCAACGTGTCAATTCGCATCATTTTCACTCTAGATTTCATAATGTAGAACCGATCTCTATTTATGTTCATTGAGTGAAATGAGGAATAAAATAATCGTTAAAATGAAGTAAAAACAAATATTTAATAGGAATTTTTAATATACAAACACATTCTTTGATTGTCTAATTAGTATTTAATTTCGTTAATTGAAATCAATGAATTTTTCGTAATGAAAAATTTGTAAATTCCGTGCGAAGAATCACCGGAAATGACGAACGTTTTATAATTTTTTTCTACTAATAATTATTTTAATATTTTGTTTAAATAAATTGGTGCAATATATGTCTATCAAGCTTTAACATTCTTTAAAATATTTAAAAATTCGTAATACATTTTGAAAAAATTATAATTGTGCCAACTTAAAACGTAGGTTAAGCATACGATCTTAATTAAACTGTAATATTTTCTGCGCAAATATTTTTAATTATAATAAAAATAAACTTTCAATAATCTAAATATTGGTTAAATAATGTTATAAAAGTGCTTTAATTTTATTTTAATTTGTAAACTAAATTTTAAGTACGTTTGCAAAAGAATTACGATGTTAAAGAAGGTAAAATGGCCTAAATTTTGTTTTATTGTATTTTATATTTTTACCAATTAAACAGTTATTTTTAGAAATAATTTGATTGTGTTTTCATACAGACAATTATAGATTAGATGTATTATCCCTCACAGAAATGTATTTTGTCAATAAGTCACGATGTTTCTTGATTCACCCTTCATTTGAAGTATAAGAAAAGCTCCTTCAACTGTATAAATGTAATGGGATATTTTCAAAAAAATCAATCGAAGTAATGCTTTACCTCAAAATGAATCTACAAATTCTTTTAAAAACTTTATAAATATAGTTTTTTTTTCCTTCAAAACAGAATTTATTCTCTTCATTTCAAAAAAGTTATTTTATTCTCTAATGAAATTCTGTACTAGTAAACGAGTCTTTCGTTCTTAATTAACGTTTAAATTAAAATACAAAAAGTTCATATAAATATTTGTGTAGTGGAGAAAGTTTAAACAACCAATTTTAACAGCTGGAGTGCATCTTTGCCATATTTTTGATTTATGTTTTATACATTTCTTCAATTTGTTTCGTATCATATTTTCCATATGCTACTACATATGTAATATATGTATATATATATTTGATTCGAAGGAAGATAAATTCTTTTCGTATTCAAAACAGTACAGTTTTGCTTTCTGGACATCGAAGAAAGTCGTTTTTTATTTCTTAACTTTAAAGAAACCAGTATCAATATTCAGGTATTGTTTCAATATTAGAATTATTACAAATTTTTCAATTTTAATCATTTAATTTAAATTAATATTAATTTTAAATCGTTTAATTGTATGCCATTTCTTCATTTTAGATGAATATTTAACTTAATTTTATTACATTTAATTATTTTCGTGATTTTAACAAAGTTCCACTTCATTTACATAAGTTGAGATATTCAAGCACATCAAAAATGTAATTAATTCTTGATTAAGTCTAATGTATTATGCTCTTTTACTTTATATAAAAGCAAGTTATTATACTTTAATTATTCCAATTAAATCCTGAAACACTTTCTTGTAGTTTCATTTTTGTATTTTTATTATTTTTATGACAGATTTCTGATGTTGAGTGATGCTCAACATCGAAGATGACTATTAAATCAAATTTTTAACGTAAAATGTCTTATAAAATTGATAAATTATTGATATTATTATCATTATCATCAATTTTGTTTCTTCAGAATTACAATTACAATCCATGTATTCATGTATAAGAAATTTAATACTGTGACCATGAATTGGTACTTATTCGCCTGTACCATTTAATATATTTAATTTCGTAAAAGGTTTTATTTTTTAGGAAAAAAATAAATATTTCTTTCATTAATAATTCCTTTCCCTGTTATATATCTGATTATCAAATATCATTGCTACGTGTCTTGAAGAATTGATACTTAACGGAGTAAATAAGATTAAGAGATTAATAATAAAGCGATATATTTCCTTAAGATTATTGATTCTTTTAAAAATAATACTTAGTTATAAGCAAATTTTTTGGTAATTGCAAAAATAAAACTTTTTGAAATTCTAAAAATGCCATTACTTAATACACGGATTAACATTTTATATAAGATTAAAATATCTCTTAATTGTAATAAATTATGTATTAAATAAAAAAATTACAATCATGAAATATTAATCTTTAAATTTTTGGTCGTTTTCACTTTAATGCATTAACAAATGTTAGAATTTCCTAAATATAAGTTTATTTTTCAATTAGTTTTATAGAGGTTTCGTACGAAAAACAATATAATTAAATTATTATAAATTTTTACTGGTGTTTGTAGCAAATAATTTATTATTTATTCGACAAAACTCATTTATTTTTTATCTTCACGCCTTATTTTCATCCAAGTTTTTCTAACAATATTAATAAAGTTTAACGTAAAAATATTAAAATTTTAAATATATTCTCTTCGATTATCGAATAGTGTCAAGATCTCCATATTATTCTTTCGTGTTAGTGAAAGGAAGCTTCTTAAAACAATAATAAATAACTTAATTAATAACTAATATACTCGATAATATTTGTAAAATTCATCGATATAGCGTTAAAATTAAAATATAGTAATGATTATTAACTCATTTAAAAATTCAATACAAATTAATCTTTAATTTAATTCTATTTATAGTTAATTTTAATATTCTTTTTTGCTATTATTGAACTGTATTTTAATTTTCAATCAACTCTTCATTTATGTTTTTCAATACTTTTTCTTCTCCTAATTTCATTCGATATGTAAAAGTATTCATGAATATATTTAATCTCCAGAAAAGTCTTTATGTGAGTGCAATTAAAGTCTGATATCCTTAAACTTATTCTTCTTTTTTCCAGTAATAATAATAATAATAATAATAATAATAAACAGACAGTATTGGAAAACAACACGCACAAAATGTACTACGACAGAGCCATAATCACAGATAAAACAATTTACCACAACAGACCAGACATCACACTCATTGTCAAACACAATAAAATCACATACATTATAGACATATCCATTCCAAACACTCACAATATACAAAACGCATGCACTGAAAAAATTAGCAAGTACACAGAACTCGCCCAGGAAATAAGGCATCTGTGGAGGATGGATAGGGTACTTATTGTACCTGTAGTTCTCTCCTCTACAGGTGTCATACCACACACACTACACAAAAGCCTGGGCACATTAGAATTGAATAGAAACACATACATCACACTACAGAAGGCCACTATATTGAATACATGTCATATTGTGAGAAAATTCCTGAATACAGACACACACACTGATACACTTCTTTAATTTCTGTTTTGGTTACTATGCCTTGACTTTGGTCCGACATGGTACACAGCCACCGGAGTTATCCGAGTATATCTCACTTAACCCAACATAATAATAATATATAATATATAATAATTGACGAGCCCATATAAAAAAAATCAATCAGATATAAGCCTGTAACATATGTAAGCCTGTAAAACTGGTTACAAAAAGTTTTTTATTGTTTATTTTTTTCTGAGAAAGAAGAACGGAAATCGAGATCAGTTAACGCGACAGGAAAAGTCTATCGTAAGCATTATGTCAAGTAATGGACTAGTCTTTTCCCTCAATAAATAGGGGTAAGGTATACAATTAAATGGAACAAATTATTCTCGAGTAGTTTATTCCATTTAGATAATTATATATACCTTACCCCCCTATAGTTGTATAGTTCCATTACAATTGGAAACGAAGCTGGAAGTTGTTATATTTAACAATTTTTATGATATTTATAGTAACGACAGGGAATTTAAGTGAGAATATAATTCAAATAACAAGAAATAGATAATAATGTATACTTTATTAAATTTTATGTAATTTTTACATATATATATACCGCTTTTTGATTGCTGTTTTACAACTCTCTATACTAACAAGTTGTACACATATTCTATTATGACCTCATAAAAGGTCGTAGTGTTGTTTCCATTAATAAATGTCACATTGTATAGTTTAAATTGTTACTTCCAAGAACATAATCTAAATTTATGAAATACGCGTATAAAAGATGAACCCCCCCCCTTTATGACGCTTTACAAGTTTCCCCGAAACTTCTCTAAGATGAAAATTTAAAGTATTTAAGATTATATTCATTAATTTTCTATTTACTTGTATATTATGTATTAATCCGATGATGTTAGTGAAGAGCTAGGCTTTTAGTATTATTGTAAATATATATCTGTAGAAGTAACTCATTTCAACGATCGAAAATCAAGTTAATAATTATTTGGAAATATACATATATTATAATGTTAAATGTCACAATGACACTAGCAAATTCAATTTATTTTAAGTAAATGTGGGTACAGATTATAATCTGCTTATTATTGCTTCAGATAATATTATATATTGTTACTAAAATTACTAATAACAAGAAACAATACAGATGTTGATTCGGCTTATTTATGTAAAACAATTAACGTTGTTATTGTATGTTATAAAATTTTATATATATTAACACTAAAATTTATAGTGGATATTCAGTGCACTAAATATCTTCATTCATTCAACGATAAGTATTGGATAATACGCGAATCTCGTAAATATTTTAATAACCAGTCAAACCGCGAGAATCTGAAGTTACAACGTACAACAGTACGTTGTAACTTCAATATATAATATGGATTGAACAGGATATACTAAAAATATACGGATCACATTCTGTAGTTACCACGCTGAATAACATTTTCAAGCTACAGGATTTCTAGTTAATTCGCAGATTAATTATCTTAGAATAGGCTTTAAAGCTGAATTACCAAGACTCTTCAGTATCCGGATTAGAGGTGTGTTTTTATAGCATTGCCTGTACAAGTAAAAACAGAGGCAGATGAAGAAGAATCCTTTTATGAAAATCAAACTAAATTCAATGGTGAATATCTACTTTGTGATATTAAAGTTGTGATTAATGACTTAAATACTGACATGGGAAGGGAAGAAAAATTTAGGCCCGTAATTGAGAAAAATAATGTTTGTCATGAGTCTAACAACAAAAAAATCATGCTAATAGACTGCTGCAGCACACAATATGGTTATTGGCAACATGTGCTTTTAACATAAAAACGTGCATAAGATTACGTAAAGATGGCAGGACATAACCAAATTATCCAGCTTATAATGGATGCTGAACACTACTTTGATGGGCGTCAGAACATGCACGAGGTGTGAATTTAGTCATTATTTGATGATAATCAAAATTAGAGAGAGAATCTCGAATGCAAAAACAGATCGCAACGAACCGAAAACTTTAATTAAAAGATGTTAATGAATTCCAAAATAAAATGTAAAAATGTTAATCTAGTTGACAAACTCCTGATTGAAACCAAGCAATCATACTGCCTTGGTAGCGACTCAAATTGACAAATCGCTGAAACACGTTTTCGAATGTAATGGCTCAACGAAATTTTGCAATTACTAGAACTAATAAAATGGCGTGTCGTAGAACGGGAGATATCGAGGGTCAAATGTAATCCCATGTTAAATCAATGAGAAAATTTTGCGTTGTAAAAAAGTAAACGAGCGCGCTATCCGACATTCGAAATATGGCGTAGCTCTTGCCCAATTTTATTAATACCGATCTTTTTTTCTCGTTTTTCTCGAAAAATCCACCATGTAAACTCAACCTATACCTTTACCTTATTGTATTATACCTTGCATAAAAATATGTTTTAAAAAACAATTGCTAAAGAGTATATTAAGTTTCGTTTCCCATTGTAAGTCTACGAGGAAAATATGCCTTCTAGCAGCTATGAAAGGAAATAATAACTGGTCAATAAATAGATCAAACCGAATGGAGAAACTGTTATTTTAAGTAAAAGACTAAGGCACAAAGACTGGTTTGACAAGTAATGTGAAAAAAAGTGAGAATGCCTATAGAGGTATAGACAATACTAAAAAGACCTGCTGATTGTTCTATTGAGGAATATCGAGATGCTACAAGAGAAAAAACTTTATTGACAAATAAAGGCATTGAAGAGCGTAAGCACAAAGCTATTGAGAATTGAAAGAAGCTAACGAATGTACAGCATTTTACTATGAAATTAAAGTTACTCGAAAAGACTTTAAACCCAGATTTACTCTGCATGGTTAAGTGAGTGGTGACAAGCACACTGCGGCGACTAACAGGCGAATTTGTTAGTTTTCTATAAAATTTTTTACGATTTTAAAAATTCGTAGAAAATTAACAAATTTGATCTGTAAAATTCTAAACTGTACGCTAATAAATTAATTAAATATGATTCTAAAACTCCTTGATTCTATCTAGTTCCGTTTTGGAGAATTTTTGTAAAAGCATCTTCCCAGAGAAAAAGCATTAAACTTTTATTCCTCATCTGCTTCCAGATAGTGTGGCTAACCAAAGAGATTACAATCAGTGTAATGAAAGCATTTCGTTTCTTTACACCTGTAATAATAGTAAATGTTATCTCTACGATAAACAATCTGGTTTTTAAAAATTGAATAAAAATTATTTATTTAAGCTAAAGTTTCAGTATAAAGTAAATGAATTTTCTATAACATTAATTTGAGAATAATTTAGACCTACTTAAACGTATACCAGAGAGTTTTTTGAAATTTTAGTGAAGAATTTATCGCTATTAAAATTCTATAGATTTTTATAAACATTTTATACAAGTATTTAATGATAGGATATTAAATAATTATGTTCACTTAATAAAGTTATTTTCACAATGAATTCATTTGACGAATTTACGATATTGGATCCAAAAATTCGGGGGGCGTATAGTTCATTGCCTTGGATAATTTAAAACATCAACGCAAAGGATACGATGGCCTGCAGATGTTGTCCGTCTGCGAAGAGGCTAAGAGGAGATAAATCACTCGAATAAGAGGGATGTGGAAACATATTATTGTCATTTCTGGCGAGAAACTCTGATTATGGACCGTTCTGCATGCATGTAGGAGAGGTATTATGATCACTTCGCACATCTCAGGCCGTTTACGACAGATGGACTCACACAAATGTCGTAAAATATCGGCATAATATCTTTATTCATTGTTATATCTTCAAAAATAAATTTTGAATGGAGTAAAAGCATTGCAGAAGGCATTACGGATGGTGCAGAAGATGGATTGCATCAATGCTTCCAAAAATCTATACCAGTGCTGTCAAAAGTGTATCGTCGCCTAAGGGGATTATTTTGAAAATGATTGTGCGTCGGTATTTTAAATTATTCAAGGCAGGAAACTAAATGCCAAGCGCCTCGAATTATTGTAATCTAATTCTTATATTAATACTACACAAAATTTATTTAAGCTTCGTTTATATGCGATGAATAATTAATTTTATTTCGAAATTTAGCTTTAGTAAGTAAAGTCTTAAAGAAATTTACATCAAAAATGTTTTTAATCTTAAGTTATAATATTGATACAACACATAAATATTATATTTTATATAAACGTAAATAAACATTAATACTCATTACTTAAAATTTTCTACTTCTCATAATGTATAATATATAATATTGATGATTTTTTGTATTAATATTTTAAATGCCAAATAAGGATTTAAGACAAAATTTTAAAGTGACTGCTGAAATTTTCTATTTAATTATTATATTTTTTGAACTTATATCGATGATACAGATGAAAGCCAAACACAAGATACCTTTTCCCATTAAAGTAAAAATTAATTTAAAAATTTATTTAGAACCGACTGTACCATTTTCTAGATATGTTCTTTTAATCGTAATTGTATAATTCATAATATATCTTGCAATTAATATCTTAATTATACTGAAACTAATGGCATTTGTCCTTCCCTAATGCGGAAATTTTGCAAAACTTTTATACAGAATGTAAACGTTTTGCTGAAAGCCATAGTTAAGTATTTAATAGTGTTTCTATCTTATAAATCTTTGTTTCTCTAATATAATTGATTTATTAGTTGATAGGAAAGGAATATTTGTTAGAAATCCGACTTTCCTATAAAAGAATTCATTACGACTAGCTATATAACTTGTTTGTTTTCAAAGACGTTATTTAATATTTATTACATTAATTAATTTAATTTAAAAACTACCAAATCTTTTCGTAATTTATACTTTTCCTTCGTTTTATTTAGTAAAATTGTAATAAATTTAATGGAAATAAATAAAAGTAAAGCATGTGTAAGTTAATTTGATTACAAGAATATAAAATAACTTCAAAAATTATGCACAAATTCATTCAGTTGTTAATATATAAATACGATTTTCTTGTCAAGTTGTAAATATTCTATCTAATAAAATAGTTGAAATTAATAATTAAATTATCATTAAAAATTTTTAAATGGCTCTCTTTAAAAGAATAATACTTTTAATGAATTAGATGCGTTGTAATTATTTATTTTCGGATTTAATTCAAAAAATAATAATTAAATTTTTAAAAACTAAAAACGAAATAATTTTAAAAAATTTAATTAATAAATATTCATTTAATATTATTATTATTAACAATATTATCCATTATAATTGTAATTTTATGAATTGATTTATTTTTTAAAAATTTTATTGTTTTAATTGTAATTTCATAAAATAATTTTTAATATAATTAAATAAAATTTTTAAAACAGTTTTATAATTCAAAGTTTGTAAAATAAGAACTAAAATTCTTAAGTTATTAATTTAAATATTTTTTTTAAATGTTGAATGAACTTTCTAAGAGGATTACGTGTATTTTTAAACTTCTGCAATTTATTATTTTGAATTTATGAAATTGGAATTAATTTTTTTTTTTAATTTACAACTTATCAAGTAAAGTTATGTAAAGTAATTTATTCCTTCAATACAATTTCGTATTAAACGGATTTATTGTAAATGTTTCTACTAAAAAAAACTTTAAAAAAATATATTATAATTATTTGAAAATAATTTAAATTTAAGTTACTTTGTATTACAAGTAATATTTAATTTAATAATTTAACATCAAAGTTTAAAAACAAATTAAATAAATTAGAGAAATTTTATTAAATAAATGAACTAATTTACAACTAAAAACACAATAAATTTATAAAAGAAAGAATCAGGTAAAATAAGTATAATATTATTTAATTTATAGGAAAGCATTTATTACATTTAATCAACAGGAATTAATTATATTTACTTATTTAATATCAACAAGTGGGCGATCTACCGAGGAGTGTGCCTCTCGGGAGGATTTTCTGCGGGAAACTGGCCCCTATTTATGTTTTTCAAACGTGAAGAAAACTTGGGAAACTACACGTGGTCAGCCCATTGTTGAGGCTCGAATCCACGATCTGTGTTTAGTGGTGTTTATCCATTCGGCTACTGGTGGACATAGTGAGAACGGAACTGATAATCTTAAAAATCTAAATTTAGTTCACAATCAAAACGAAACACGTAATTTCTATACGAATGTATGCTTATTTCCATTTTGATATCTACTAGTATACTAACTTGGATATCTTTTTGAATATCTTTTTTTCACATTTTTTTTGCACTGAGTTCACTAAGAGGTTGTTTTAATCATACTCTTCATAAATTGGTCCTGATCCGCAATATAGACGAGGTATGAAATATCCGAAAGAGACTGTCCATAAAATAATTCCTGAAGTTCCCGAAACGAATTCGAACTCGGGTCCCCCAGAACTGCAGATTGATGCATCTTATGATACAGACATACATGAACCAATAGGTAATCGGATTAATGAAAATATCGGATGATAGAAAAACTTCAGGGGTCAAATTAATCGTAAATTCATAGGAATTCCAATATAAATTTGAAATCGAGTTTATTAATAATTATTCAATTGAAAGAATTGTTTTACTTCATTGTTTGTTTGCTATGTTTCTCAAATAATATAGTTATATTAATTGAAAATTCAACTTGAAAAATAAAAAAATCTCAGTAAATATGGTGCAGTGCAGTGAATCAAAAGTGTAGACAAATAAATGACTCTACGGTACTTCCATGATGTGATATACTGAGAGACAAAGCGCAGAGATTATGGGTAAAATAATACAGTAGAACTCCGATTATCCAAAGGCCGATTAACCAGTGTTCAATTATCCGAACCACCGCTTGCCCTCCTTTCTCTCTCCCACTGACATCACATTGCAATTCTCTTAACGTCATGCGACTGCATGATCAGTGCGCCTATTTTCTGTGATAGATCAGCAGGATGCTTGTAATTTATTCTTTACATTTTAATCCTTTTATCCGAATTTTCGATTATCCGAAACACCTGCAGAACGAATAAATTCGGATAATCGGAGTTTTACTGTATGTATAGGTCCGATACTACAGCCTTGTAATTTAAAATAATTATGAGCGAAAATGTGTCCGATTTTGCTCTTTTCTGTCATTCCGAATATTGAACTTAATCCTCATCTATTATAAAAACATTCCTGAGGATAACTTCTCGAGTTGATATATTGACATACGTTTATTCATTTCCAATTATTTTTTAAATTTTATTTTAGTAACAAAAGGCTATTGTAAATTAAATTAAATTAAATTTACAAAAGTTACGTGACGATAGACACAGGGACATGTGTTTGTTTTAATATTAGTCTTTGTCAGAATTATCAAGATCATAATCGAATTTATTTGTTAATACACAAAATACGATAAGATGAAATTCATTTTCAATACTTTAATGTAATAATTGGGCTGCAATTTTCAAAATCTGTATACCTATGAATGCTCACTGTCCTCTGTCTGTCTGTCTGCTATCGCTTAGGGGTGTAGGCCCCGATAAATTATATATAAACTTAGGTAATGACCAGAAATCACGTGGTTTTTAAAAGTTTTTTTATATTTAATAATAATAATTAAGAAAAGTTGACATCTTTTATCCGACACCATTAATTAAATTTAAAAACTATAAACTAATTATGACGTTTATGTGGAAATTTCCTGGTTCTTATCACCATCGGGAGAAAAAAATTATAATATAAAATAATGAAAATATCACGTTATTTTGGTGGAATTTTAAAGTAATTGTCCTTTAAATATTTAATATAATAAATTTTTTTGTATATTAATTTAAACATTTTTATAAGTAATGACATTTAATTATGAAAAATTTTTAAAGAAATTGTATTAATCAAGCTACTAAACTACTTTAAAAAAACCATCGTGTTTTATATTCAGATAACAATTCGAAAACTACATATTATTTTATTTAACATTTCTATCACACACAAAGTAAAATTTATAATTTAATCATAAAATAATTTGTTTTTTGAGAAATTTAATTTATTCATTCGAAACGTCTAATCTAAATAATAAAAATAAATTTGATTTTATTGATAAAGGTTTATTGAAAGAAGAAGTTGAAGATGATGCCAAGAAAGCTTTTCAATCATACATTGGAGTCGTCGGATCTCCACCAATCGGTTTCGAAAATTTTACATACGAAGTGAATAATAAAATGAAAACTCCTCCTTTCAATTATTCTAATATTGCTGACATTGTCGGAGGATGGAAAAAAGTAAGTTTCTTGCCAATAATTTTACATCAATTCTTTTAGTTTTTAATTTAAATCTTTTCGAGTGGATTCTTTTATATTAGGAATTAATTAATTGTATACAATTTAAGCTATTTTTAATTAAAATATTAAAATACTATTTATATGTTTTTTAGCTCGTACTTTTTTGAATTGTATACAACTTAATGAAATTCAGTTCTGTTCACTTAATGAAATTCAAATCTCTTTGGATCATTTGACTTTTAAAAATATTGGAATGGTAAAACAGTGATTTATTCGTGCTAAAAATAAATCAAACGATGCAGATATTTAAAAAAATAATTTTAAAAATTAAATTATTTCTATTATTAAAGAACATTTTTAATTTTTTTTAAATAGTAAAACATTCAAGTGTAACTGGAAATAATTAAAAGTTAATATATAACAATAGCAATTATAAATCTAAAAAATGCATGGAGTGAAACGAAATAAATTAAATATTCAATTGAAATCTAACGAGAATAATATAAGAATTAAGTTGAAACCCTCAATAATGAGGCTATCGAAAATAATGAGAAATCCCGAATAATGATGTCCAATATAATGACATATAATACAATCCCTCATGAGGCTATCCAAATAAATTTATAACATTCAGCATCCCGTTGGCATCTTGAAGAAAATATTACAACAATAATACAGGTATACCTCGAGTTACGTCGTTCCCGATTATACGTCGTTTGTCAAAAAAGTATATGGAAAAATCGAGTTTAAGTTAGTTTATTCGACTTTAAATCCGTTCGCCACAACTACGACTTACGTCGCCTCTTCTGGAATCAATTACCGACGTAAGACGAGGCATACCTGTATCATTTTTACTTTCCTGGCTGTAATATAACAGAGGGAAGGTATGGTAAACGGTCAGAAAATGATCCGCAAAATTTTTACATTTTTGGACTCGGAATCTTCAGACATTGAGAAATGCAAAAAAGTTGAAATGGGGTTTTCTTCTTGTCTATATTGTTTCATGTATGTTAATGTGTGTGGGGTACGATTTTGTTAACTAACTTTGAAACTTAATAAGTCCTGTGCCGTTTTTTGAAAATTTCTGAAATTTTGCAATGAGATTTGGGTATTAGAGGGAAATGTTTAGAGAAATTTTTCGAAAAATTGGACCATAGTTTCGGGAGATATGGTTCCACCCTTTTAATATTTCCCGAACCAATATGAACGTTGCTAGCTTTTTTTATATTTATTATTATATTTAATGTTGAGATATGTAATTTTTATAGATTTACAGTAAATCTTTCATAGCATAATATAAAAATTTTCAAAGAGAAACTTTATAAAACAGTGTTAACAACAATTAATATGAATAAGTAAATACTGTACGTAATATCGAACTACACAAATGCCGTTTGTATTAAATTTATGAGATAATTTAGGGAATTTTCATACGTGAACATATCAAATACCATTTTATAAAACTATACATTTTAGAAAATAAATCGTACTAAACTTAAATTTTCAGAATAAATTATCTATTTTAAGACTACGGAATGAGTGAAAATACTTAAATTTATATATTTTAAAGTCCATAAACATCAGTATTTTTAGAGTGTAGATAATAAAAAGACTATATTTTTAAGTTTATGAAAGAAAAATGTAAAGATTTCTATTCGAAATGATCTTCTTGAAATTAGAAATTTCAGAAAGACGAATTCATGAATGTTAAATTTGAAATCTATTAATAAATATAATTTTCTTATAACTGAGTGATAAACTTAAACTTATATAACATTACATATTTATGTTAGTTTTAATATATAATAAATAATCTTTAATTTCTTAAATTAAAAAGATTGTTTAATTTTTACGGCTTATTAATTACACCTTGTCATGGGGATAAAACAGATTTAATATCATTTATTATAAGGAAAAACACAGTAAATACGAATTACATCAACTATAGTCCGTGCAGAGAAAGAATAGACACGAGTAAGTCTAAGTGGAAAGGGTCTATGTCAGATGAAAGGGATGAAAGGAGACATGTGGGAGTTGACACACGCATCACAGTAATAAAATTTGTAAAAAAAAGGTAAAACAGTAGAGTTATTTATGGAAAAGATAGTATAAAATGTAAAAAAAAAAACAAACAAACAAAGCAGCTGAACCATGTGTGAACTTTCACGTGTCTCTTTACATCCCTTTCATGTGACATAGACCCTTCCAGCTTACGTCAGACTACTCTTTCTTTGCACGGACTATAATTAATTGGTAGCTTATATACACTTCATAATATGCGGTCAAACTTCGATTTAGTGTAATTATTTGTTTGGCACAGTAAATCAAATGCGACGCTAAACTGAAGTATCTCAAACAACTAGATTTATGTAATGTAACTAGGTCTGCATGTCCAGTGTTTGGTCATGTGATTTGACGATACAGTGTCGTTTACAGTGTAAAATCCTGTATTTAGCGATTCACATATATTGGAAGGTTCTGTATTTAATACTTATGAAAAAAAATGCATTTACAAGTACTCAATGGCGCTATACTAGAGTGGCATATTTAGGAGGGTGCTATATCGTATTTATAGACTAAATTCGGACAGAGACTCCACTTTTTACTAAATACAGTAAAACCTCGACGTGTAATGAAGACTTAAAGTTAGAGGCTGTCCAGGAAAAAATAAATTTGTTAAAGAATAGGAAAAAAAAACTTGATATATAATCTTCTTTTGAGTATTTTTGAAGTGAAAAAAGTAATTATATTAAAAAATTTTTAAAAATGATAAATATTAAAACAATCTTTGTGTAATTTAAAATTTGAAAAGTATGATTTAAAAAATTTATTTTCTTGTCCATTATCTTTTTACATTTTAATTTTAAAATCAATATTAATATTAGGCTAATATTTAATGTGTATTTAAAAAATGATTTAATTAATGTTTCTTGATACATTATTATAATAGAAAAATTCGTGTTTTTTTTTATTTAAAAGTTTTGATTAAAAATAGAAATCTTGCACAAGACGTTAATTAAAATATTTTTTCCTTTAATTTTATTTAATAAATTTAATTGAGAAATTCGTATAACATCACTTGATTTATAAATCAATTTTTATGATTTTTTTTAATCTCAAATGTCTATTAGCTTCATTACGTTTATCTCGTGTTCGTTCGTCTGTATGTCTGTTAGTCTGCCAGAATTATAAAATTTGCTTTTATCGCACTATTTATCTTCAAAATTATAATTTTTATTTTTCCGTATCATGTATTTAAATTATATTCATTATTTTATCTAAAATAAAAATTTCTAATAAATTTTAAAAATAAAATTACTATTTTAATATTGAGTAAGTTTGAGAATTTATTATCTTTTACATATATTTTCTCCTTAAAATTTAAAATTTTTTTTAGAATTTATAGTGTAAAGATTTTATAATGTAAATTGTTTCTAATTGTATCGCTATCCCCTAGCTATAAGTTGGAATTTATAGGATATAGTAAGTTATCGACTCTGAAATCCCCTCAGGGGTCATAAATTACTGAGGATGGATAAATTATTACTGGTCATTTGGGTCATTTATCAATAAATTTCTAGGGTTTTGGCGTAACTATCATTAATTAAGCGCAGTTAAGCGACGCTTAAGGGCCCACAACATAAGGGGGTTCAGATAACACCTGGGTACTATTTCTACGAAACATTAAAAATATGGGAATTTATTTTATATTTAACAAAAATAATAGTCCACAATTCGTTTTCGTATTATATAAGGATTGATGTACCGATTGGGTAGGTGTTTCGTATGTCTCCAGTGCAGTGTATTGAATATTTTTGTGTAGGACCTTCTACTATTTAACCTTTTACATTCTCTCCTCTGTTAGGAAATACCTTTGTTAGCATTTCCGCCGTATTAATGCTAACAAATGTGTAAAACTATATGTTAATAAGTGTATTTAAAAAACCTGATTAGTACTGACCTTCGAGATCAGACTTAAATTTAAATCTTAAAGCGAAAACAATGTTAAGTTAATATGAAATATAAATAAATATTTATCAGTCCTGAGTGCTCCAGGATTGCTCTTCAAAGACAAAACGTTTCAGAACTATTCAGATTCAGAACCATACAAATGAATGAACCGTTAGTCTGACTGTCTGTCTGTCTGTCTGTCTTCAGTTAATCTCGAGAAACGGGTTAGATAGATGAAAGTCGAGACCACATGTAGATAGCATAGAGGCAGAAGACCCCGAATAATTTTCTGATTGGACTATAAGTCACATTATTTCAATTCATTTGTTGTCTCCTGAACGGAGTTAGATAGATGTCCTGCATGACAATATTGTTAAAAGGAAAGCATGATGCACAGGAGCAAGACACTACTAAAATTGAGAGCATTGTGACGAAAAATCGCAGCCCGGCATTGTGACGATGTCACAATGAATAATTAATTGCTCGTTATGTGTTAAAAGCTTTTATAATGGCTGCATAATAATTTATAAAAAAGCGCATAATTTTATTAAGTGTATTAGCCTTATTCCTGTGATATAAGGAAGCTATATATAAAAAAGAGGACATAATAATGTATGAAAATAGATGATGATTTTGATTTCGTAGGTTGACCAGTGTTAATAATCTTTGTACAATTGGGCTGCAATTTGAAAAAGTTGTACACCTATAAATTCCCGCTGTCTGTCCTTTAATCTCGAGAACGTTCTTAGATGAAAGTCGAGACAAGATATGAAAAGCATAAGGACAGGAGGCCTCGTTTAACTATATACGAACTTCTGCTTTGGGCCGGAAATCACGTTATTTCAAATCGAAAATTTTCTTTTAAACGGAATTAGATACATGATCGGCATGACTTCACTGTTAACAGAAAAAAGAAAGGTTGGGAATTCCTATTATAAAGTAGTAATGAAATATCTAAATGAAAAAATGTAAATTTATATTTTAATATTATACCTAATATTATATTATATATTATCAAATAAAGTAATGTTTAAAAATCTAAATGATTAATTAATTTTAATAAAATACGTATACCGTATTCTACATGTTTTAGATATTTTCTATTATTATAAATGAGTGTTTTATTTTTTATAAAATCGTTATATTTATATTATTTACTTCAATTTCTATAACGTTTCTACAAGTTTAATAGAAAAATTACAAAATTATGATTTATTAAATTTTATAAATTTATAAATTTGTTTAAAATGTATAAAATTTAATTAAAAATGTATTAAATATCTTTAAAAGAAACAGAAAGAAATGAATATTTTATTGTTTCATAAATCTCATAATTTATGATAAATTACTCGAAGCTGAACATTTTTCCAATTTGTGATTTGAAATATTACCTCATTATAACGTTTGGAATTTTCATTAGTGTCATTCTTCGTATTTATTATTAGCGTTTCATCGAACAATTAGGGAAAATCCTATAGAGGCAAAGATACATTTTTGAAAGTGCCGACAATAAGGGGATGCAACTGCAAAGTTATCGTATACATAACGAAAAAGCTTTAATATTAAATATAGATTATATGACTGAACTGTCCTTATCTAAGTTTATATCTTCTATCTATGTTCAATGCTATCGAATTGCATAACGGTTATAGTTATTATGACCATTAACACAGAAAAAATGTCGAGCTCAAGTGCAAAAATTATTTATAGGGCATCACAAAGTTTTTATTTTTATTATGTTTATAAACCAAACGAGCTACGCTACACCTAAACCTAACCACAGGTCAGTTTTCTATTGAAAGTTCTCACTGTAAGCACTCCCTTTATTGCCAATGTGTTGCCTTGCTTTATCCCATCGATCCCTAAATCCATCTAAACTTCAGAGTACGATAAAAAAAGTGTTGATCTTCTGACGTCATTTTTAAATTTGGAAACAATTTAGAAGTTTAATATGCCAGATCCGGATTGTAAGAATGGTGCGGACAATTCGTAAGTTCGCATTATTAGATATACTCACTGTTTCGTTAATGCAATGTTATCATGATGCAAGAAAAAACAAAAGTATTTTTCTGGCCTTATTTTGCTAATACAAGTGTAGGATGCGGGTAATATTTCTTATTACGTCAACAAATTGACTTTTTCTCTCTTTTCCAGATTGCATTTAATTTTTTCTTTATCTATATTAATGTTTCCCAAAGTGGTTTCTATGGACCTCTGGGGATCCTTGGAACCCCATGGGTTCGTGGCAAATTAAAATTAATTTGGGAGTGCGTGATACGTCAAGGGTTCCGTGAAAGGTTTAATAAAAAGTATAATGATTAACCCATTTTCATTATTATGAAAGCATACATTTACTACATACATTGTAGTATTTTAGAATTTATTTTGTTTGTTTATAGAATCTTAATTTACGAATTAATTAATTAATATATATATCAAATTTAATATTTTTCTAACAATAATGATTATAAATTTATAAATTTTAAAGAGCAAATATTTATTTTGACATCGTCACAATGCTCTCAATTTTAGTAGTGTCTTGCCTTTGTACACTCTACTTTTCTGTTAGCAATAAAGTCATGCCGGACATCTATCTAACTCCTTTCTCAAGATTAAGAACAGGCGAACAGACACACAGACAGACGACAGTGGGAATTTATAGGTCTACAATTTTATATGTATATAATTGGGTGTGTGTGTGGCACGATTGTGTTCAGACACTCGGAAACTTAAGAACTCCTGTGTCTTTTGTCGAAATATTTCTAAAATTTTCCAGAGAAACTTCTGTTTTAGGTACATTAACGCTATTGAATTTTATGGTTAAATGTCAAGAGGGTGGGAGATGGAGAGGGACACATGTTATATCTCGAGAGGGTCGTACTTAATAAAGATTTTGCTCGTTATTACCATTTACAATTGTTTATAAAATTCGTCTCTATCTTTAGAATTTTATCATAATTAATAGCATAAAAAGTTTTTAATACGAACTTGCTACGATTAAAAATTCGTAAACTAAAATTTATACTTTAGCAAACCTTCCTTCATTAAAATACAATTTATGATTAATTTTTGTTTCCTATCTTTAATCCTATTCACAGCAACTTCATTACGATTGACGATCAATTTATTGTCACGTGGTATTCTTAACAATTTCATAACTTGGAAGTTTTTGAGATGTGGAACCACTTCCCTAATATCTCCCGAACCAATAGACAAATTTTCCTGAAAATTTCCAGAAACATTTCTCCCTAATACCTAAACCACCTTGCGAAATTTCAGAAATTTCCGGCAAAAGACACAGGAGTTATTTAGCTTGAAAATGCTTCACACACATACACTAACATCTATACGTAGAGAAAAACTCTCCAATATTTATTGTATTTCTTATTTGTATTTGTAGCTTTCCAATTTGATTTGACTTAGTATAAGCAATAGTTGCTTATACTAAGAGTAATCATGATTAATTAATGAATTTTTAATAGATTTTTTGGAAAAAACACTATAATTTTAAGTATTAACTTTTGTTATTCAATTGATTTCGGTTGAATTAGAATGCATTGAAGACAAGGAAACCACTTCAAACTATTGAAAATTTCAATTTATTTAAGTAGCTAGTAAATTTCTATAGGTTATTCGTGATATTAGAATTGTCTTGATATTAATTAACATATTTATATTTAAAGAAATGGGACTTTTAGTGATTAAAAAATTCATTTTTTAAAATGTTATTTAGGTTTTTTTCTAAAATTAACTAACATTATAAAAAATCGTAAGTTTAATAATTGTTATAAAAGTTTTAGTTCTGATAAATACGTTCGAAATTAAAGTACATCAGGAAGCATGAAAAAATTAAGTATTACGCGCGCTTGGGGCCCTCGATCGTCTGGGGCCTCCGAAAGTTAGCAGCTTCATAAAGAGATACATTTGCGAATCTCAGGTACAGATACTATTTTCATCTAGACATTTAGAGACTTATTTTTAAGGAAACGATCGACCTAATTGTAATAAATTGATACCATGCATTACTTCTTTAGTACTTAGAACAAGAGGCCTCAAAACTAGTGCCCTTCCAGTGCTTTATCCGCCAGTGAAAATAGTGCATTTTATTAATTATTTTTAATGCCTGGATTAAAAATGTTCGATAAGTAAGTGACAATCTAAGAAATTCCCTAAAGAAATTTTATTGATTGATGAAGGAAGTTTATGAGCTTCTTTATTGATCAAGCATAATTCTGTCTTAGAAATGGTGAAAAATGCAAATTATTATTACATTCTCTGATTTTATGGTACTAATTTATGATTTATGGATTGTTTTTTTTTTCCTTTAATTAAAATGAAATCTGAATAACGTGTAGAAAGAATATTATCATAGTTCTAATCTATTGTTTATAAAGTTTAACAGGGTTAAACTTAGCTGAACTTTATAAACAATAGAAGCTGTCAGAATTAATTTTTGTATTTATAATTAATTAATTATCAATTAAATTAGTTTCAAATTTCTTTTTTATTATTATTTCTCTTAATGCAAAGAAAACAATTAATTTATTTTTGTGAGTGCTTAAAACATGTTTCGAATTCAAAGTTAAACAAGCAAATTCGAAAGATTGTATATGTCAGTAATTATAATAAATCTTACATTTTATGGCCTATTATCTTGGCCTAATTGCTTCTGCCCAATTAGACTTATTATATGCCTAATTGGTTCCTTGAGAACTAAGCAGTCGTAAATCGAACTCTGATTTCGTAAAGATTTAGTGTCATTATTTAAGATTTCTTTCTTGGAAACAAGCTTTATAACACCAAGTTAAGCAGAGGTAGTAGATGTTATAAAAGTAGACTGAGTTACTCATTACACTACCAGAGTAGTGTTGAATCGTAGCAGTTACTATCATAACAATACAGTGGCTCAGCTAGGAATGCTGACTATTTACTAATACAAAAATTAAGATGTCAAAAACGATTACACAGATGTTGGATAAATAGCATTCTAGCAAAACTTAATAATAAAATTACCTACCAAAACACTGGCCTTTAAGTCTGACGTTGATTTCCTGGAAACGATAATATTGTCCAAAAATTTTAATTGGATAGGACTTAATGTTAATTAAGATATTTTATTACTACATTAATCATATTAATTAATTAACGTATTTTATGAGCTTTATGTTTTTAAATTTCATTTTAAATTTAGTTTTAATAAAGAAGTTTTTATTTTATTATTTTTAAATTTGGAAGGAGTTATCTGGATTTTATAAATAATAATAAAGGAAAAAATGTTAAAAATTTTTAATATAATTTTATCGATTTACTTACAAGAAACGTTGAATTTTACACATTTTTTTTTTAAATAAAAATAAATCTAAAAACGAATTTTTACTTACAATTTTTTAATATTTTTTTAAGTTAGAATATTTTATACATAAATTGATCGAATATAAGAATTTGTCGAGTAGGAGTCCAATAAATTATGCTAAAAACGTTTTATATATAAAAAAATATCTTTTAAAATTCATAAACAGGGAGATTTTAAATAGTTTAACATATTTTGTTTTTTATTTTTCAATAAAATTATTTTAAGATTTTAAGAACAGCAAGACCTCGCTTAATCTCTTTGATAGGAAACTGCGAGGTTAAATAAGACCATATAACGAAACAAATTATACCATAGGCTAATTGATATTAACAGGATATTATTTGATTAATATTATTTTAATTGGACCGTTTGCGACCTCCAGCATTTAATTTCTACCTCATGGAACAGTTTCACTGTTTATGAAGAAAATTCAACGGCGATAATTGTAAATGATTACAAATTTACTTGTATCTTTCCTCAACGACGTTATAACGAAACAGCGTTAAATGGGGACTTGTTGTATATAACTAGCATCTAAATTTTAGAATATTTATAAATATAAATCAAGAATTTAATAGCTTTGTGATTAAAATTTGACATAGCATTATGTTTTCTGCTAAATTTTACATTCATATAGTTTTTTTTTAATTTTTATTTTATAAAATAAAGGAGAAAAGAGTAGAAAAATTACAAAAGATTAGAAATTAGTTTCTATATGATGAAATTTTTCAACCTGTAGCTGAAATGATTAAGCGTAGCATTCAATTTTTTACCATTCTAATCAACTAAACATGCTATTAATTTTAAAAAAATTTTTGAAAAATTTTTGATAGTAAATCCTCCTTTAAAGCGTAAATATGAAACCATAAATTTCCTCCTAAATTAACAAAATGTAAACAATGTATCAACGTGCCTTGAGGTAAAGATCATAGTATAAATTTGGTAAAATTACGAAGTTTAAGCCTGAAGGAAGATCAACGAGACAAATTGCTAGACAAATTGGAAGATCAAATACTGCTGTTTATAATGTTATTAAATAAGGAATTAAATATGATAAAAAAATTAAGAAGATAACATTACTTCGGAAAAGAGAAGGATAAACCATTCTAAAGAAAGCACTATAAAGAAAAAAATATACAAGAACAATTATTGAAATGGAGAAAAGTAATTTTCTTACGTTAAAAAATGTATCTTGATAGACCAGATGGTAATGCTTATTACTGGCTTCATTTTCGGAAAGAACCCAGGAAAGGTTCATTTGGCAGTTGTTCATTAATGATACGGGTGGCATTTTCATCTAAAAAACAGGATAATTTGGCCTTTTACAACAGCCAAATTACCCTGTTTTTTAGAAGAAACTGCCACTCATTCCAAGTACTATGAACTTTGAATAGGTGGCATTTAATTCAAAAAGTTACTAGAACTCGTAGAAATTCATCTTCTTATAGTAGCATATTTGATTGCAGGAAATAACTGGATTTTTCAAGAAGACAATGCCGGCTGTCTTGTTTCTAACTCATCAAAATGATGATTTATTAATAAAAACATCACTTTAGTAGAATAACCAGCCTTAAGACCTGATCTGAATTCTATGGAGAACCTACAGGGAATGCCATTACCAAAAATATAGGGAAACAACAAGATCTATAAATTATTAAAATACACTAATTTAAAATTAATGTTTACTGGTCTTATAAATGGATTGAATTGATTGATGGATAAAGGCAATACAACACAAGGACGATCCACCAAGGAGATTGCATCCCGGCAAGTCTTCTACGAGAAACTAACCCCTATTTAAGCATCACACACGAGAAAAAACTATCAGTGGTCAGTGGTTTCATCCACTCGCCACTGGTGGTCGTAAAATTATGTTGCATACTGTATTATTTCAGAAGTTTTAATATATTTAAAAAATAGTAACAATAATAAAATTCAAAATAAAATAACTAGCAAAAATTATTGTGACATAGTCACAATGCCGGCTGCAATTTTTAATTATATTCTTAATTTATTTAATTTAAAATAAATGCTTTCGATCTCAAATTAGTAATGTCATGCCCCTGTACATCATGGTTTTCCTGATAACAAGAGTCATGCCGGTTATCTATGTAACTCCGTTTAGAGTAAAATATTTGAATTGAAATCACGTGATTTCCGGTCTATCTCGGAAGTTCGTATACAGTTAAACCGAGCCTACTGCACCTACGCTTTCCATAAGTGGTCCCGATATTCATCTATCTAACACCGTTCTCGAGATTGAAGAAGAATAGAGTAGAAAATACATTTAAAATTTGAAAATGTGTATAAATATTATATATTTTTAATTAAAATTGATGAGAAAAGATTCTAAAATAAATTTTACATTTGTAAACACTGTAAACAAAAATATGAAAACATTACAAATTAGTTCCTACATCGTAAATACATCACTTTCAGCTCGAGATACCCGAGATGGTGGTAAAGCGTATTCTTGTACAATGTCACCCTCTTTCAACACGTTAAGCGACTAAAAAACGTTGGAAAGCTCATTTATATGTGTTAATTACGATCTTTATTAATAATTACCACACTTTTCTTAATTAGGAAACAAAAATATAATACAGAAATAGTGAAGCATTAGTTTCCACAGAGGAGAAAAAAGAGATCTTATTTAGTTGTTCTAGTGTTAGCTCTGAACAAATATATATTTTTCTTATTAGTGAAAGAATTTATTTTACCATCATTAAGGACTAATTATGTTTACATCTTCTCACACTCGAAGCTTCTTCCATCTACCTGACAATAATTTTAAAAAAATAACTAAAAATTTAATTTCAAACGTAAGAAAAACACTGAATTTATAAACTATCAGTGCATAAATCAATGCATATTTTGTTATTTAATTGATGATAAATTGTATTTTATTTATATATTTAACGAAGTTCATTAATTCTAGTGATAAGTAATACAATTTTCTCAATGAAAATGATAATGAATGTTGACACATCGAACGAATCATATGTTTCATTTCATGCTTTAATTATTCGCCAAATCTATTAAAAGAAATTCCAACCCCCGTCTTACGCAAGTTTCACTAATTAAAATGCTAAAAAAAAGAACTAAATTTGCATTATTTGATGAAGAAGATGCAGAAAATGCAGACTTGATGAAGAAATTGTATAGAAATGCAAATTTTTCATCAAGTCTCATAAATATAATATATAATCCATAGATAATTTATCTTAAAATTTAATATCTTCTGACTTTAAAACATGAAATAAGTAAATATATAATTATTACTGTTCAATTTAGCAAATTAGATTTAAAAAAATAACGTGGTTCAAATGTCGGTTAATCAAGATGTTAATAAATTCAATTAGCTCGGCTCACGGATTTTTGGGCCACAATTAGTTGCTGTACAGAAAACTAGCATTAGAAAACTATTTTAAAATGTAATAAAATTTATTTAAAAAGTAAACTAATTTTATTTTAGAATAATTTCTTTTTTTTGTATTATTTACAAAGGAGTGTAGATTTAAGTTTCTGTAATCTGAAACTTTGTTAATCTTTAATTAATATCGTTGAAAAATTGTTGAAGAAACAATCGTGTTAAATTAATTTGATACAAGATACTGTTAAAGTTCTTGACACTTTTTTTTAATTTAATTATTATTATAATGATATCGACTTTAAACAGGTTAATGTTACTTAGAGCTTTTAAGAGTGAGTCAATAAGAAATTTTAATCCCTGTTTACTCGAGTATGATGAATCAATTTAAAAATTAAAACAAAAAATTATAACAATAAATGTCTTTTTACATTAAAGCTTTATTAAAATTGCAAATATTTTGTGTATTAGGGCAAAATGTAGATAGAAATTTTTAGGAAAATCGGATCGGTCGGGAGATATGGGCCCACCCCTACAATATCTCCTGAAGCAATCTGAAGACCTAAAGCAATTGTTGGAGACGAAAACAAATAAATAGTGCCGGAAGAGTCCAGTAACAACGTTTCTAGCTAATTTTGAAAGTTATGATACTGTTTTATAACGAAGGATTTATATAAATAATTTTTAAACACCTGATTGTACAAAAAATAAAAATTAGTTTATATTATGGTCTTCCAGAAAATTTATTGTAATATAGGATAGCCAAAATTTTGTTCACTGTGGAGTATTTTAAGATATTGAATTAAGAATAGTGGCATATAGGTGGTACCCTGTATTATTTAATGTATATTAATTTATTTGTTTTATGTTAATGCTGAAATTTTTTCATAATTATTTTTCTCAAATTTCGAATAATAAAAAGTGAGAATTATTCTCCTAAATTATATTTTTATCTATTTTTATAAAATTTTTTAATACTAAAACAATGAAATCTTACGAAGTATTGTTTCTCTGGGGTTTTCCCATTTTAAAGGTGGAAAAACTGAATTATTATAATTTTTATTTCGTTATTTTAAAATAAGTTATTTAATACTTTAAAGATAAGTATGTATGTCAGTTCGCAACTCTAAAAATTTAGACAAAATGTTACTGTTACTTTCAATGACGTCATAAATGAGTAAAGTGTCATTTGTTTTCATAATCACTGACAAAATACTATCATCATTGACGTAATATCATCGTCATAAGTATCGAAAATGATTGCATCACAATAGCTGACTAACCCCAATAGTTACTAGCATTGACGTAATGTCATCACAATTACCTCAATTGTATCGTCAGTAATTGCATCACCGATAACATTACAATTTATTGTTAGAAACTAGATCAAAGAATATAAGTGAGGCGAATTCAATGTAAAATTCAATATCAGCCTTACATACGTCAAACCCCCCCAAAAAAATTTCCATCAAGAGTTGTGTAACTTTTCCGGCAAAGTCAAAATAAAATTTCATTAAAGAAAAAAATGTTTATATTATTAATAATTATAAATTGGCAGAAAACTGAATAAAAATTTTACGTTATTAGTTAAATTAAATCTGACCCCATTAGAGATACGAAAAGTGACCGCCTCTATCTCTCTACCGAGTTCAGCTTTAACTACCAAAATTTAATATTAGCAATGTGCCTAATACGTAAACCTTCCTTCAAAATTTTAGAAATTTTTGACAAAAGGCACAAGAGTTATTAAACTTCAAATTCGGTGCCTGCCCCCCACACAAACACAAACATCCATATATACATTAAAAAAACCTTTCCAATTTTTTTTGCATTTCTCGACGTTTTAAGGTGCCAAAAATGTAAAAATCTTGGAGAAGGGATCACTTTTTTATCGATCGCCACGCTGTCCCTCTGTTAATAGCCAGAGTGCTTTAGTTTTTTGAAGAACTCTGACGGATAGACACACGAACATGTGTTAGACGAATAATTTCCGTGATTTTTAGTCAAAATTAGAAAAAACAGAAATTAAATATTTCTTGTGATATGGGAATATTTAACATTGTGAAAATTAATTACAAAAATCAGATTTTGTAGTCAGATATATTACTTAAATGCATTAAAATTAATTCCAAAATTTAGTTGCTAATTTTTCTTTATATACAATTTACTAGAAAAATTTTATTAAATTACCAAAATTTTATTTTTTAAACGATATGAAAATACATATTTAACATCAATCCGAAAGGTAACTTCTCATACCAGACCCCTGTTTACAAGTAACCTTATATTAATACTTATCATTATATGTAAACACTGTTGATTTTTAACGTCCTTGAAAACTATCTTCAGGCGTTAAACTCCTTACTTGAAAACATTTATTCTTACTTCCTACAATTTTTATATCACACGTCGTTATTAATAATCAGATACAACTTTTATAAAAATTGTAAAATGTTTATTTACTTTAATAGTGAATAGCTCTAAAACTACGGATTGCACCTTCTTACAACTAAAAATAATTTAATTTTTTTAATTTTAAATTATTGCAATACAATATTTTTAAAAAGAAAACCGTGATTTTTTTCTATAAATTAAGAAATTTGGTTTAATTCTTACCAATTTTGCATCTACATCTGAAGTTTCTGGTCTTCTTGAGCATGTTTAACAATACAAGAGTAAATTAATGAAAAACTTGACTTACAAATAAAATGTTATATATATATAAAGTATTAAAAATATATTTTATAACACATATTTTCTTTATATTTAAGGTACCAGCAGAAGGTGCATATTTATACGATGCTGTATACGTGTATGCAAGAGCATTGAATAATTGCTTAAAGGAAGAAAAAGACCCATTTAATGGTCATGTTATATTTGAATACATAAAAGGCCAAACTTATAGAAGTAAGAATAATTTATGATAATTTTATTCGTTAATTAATTAAGCATTAGCTGTATACTGTAGTTCACATCTGCACTGCAGGAACTTAATGCCTGCTACACACATACCCGTATACCTGTTCAGGTATACCGGTACGGCCTTAATTGAAAAAAATTACACAGCTTATAAATAATTTTTATACTTGTTACAAGGCTGGCCTTTATTACAATAAATATGATTTTCTTTGTTATAACACAAAAATACATTAAATAAAATTATAACAAGTATTGATGTTTTCCTTTAAGATAGGTAAAAAAAATATGAAGTTGGATATGAACTAACACCCAACATACATCGATATATGAAATAAAAATAACAATTTTTACTTTATCTAATAAAAACATTTAAGCATTTCACACAATTCTTACATGCCAAGAAAATGTTATCGCAGTAAAACCTGTCTAAAACGATAAAATTCTTCGAAACGGAGCGATTTTCTACATTAAAAATACCTGTTGAAACCTGCCAAAACCGGAAAAAGTATTCGGTATCGTACGATTCCGGTTTACACAGGTTTTGCTGTATTTTCAACCTCAAATTCAGTATTTCAATAGAATATATTTAAAATAATGAATAATATAATTCTAAACTTTTTTTGAGATTTATAATTATAATAAATAATTTAATTTTTAAGGCTAACAATTTTATATTTATTACCTATTTAATAAAAACTTGAATTAATTGTGACAAAGAATAATGTATTCTTTGTAAGTAATTGTATATATTTTTAAAATTTAACCAATCAATTCATACGTTTATTCTATTTAAGAAATAATTTAAAAAATTAAAGTAAATATATTATTAATATTTGGTCATCATTATCAATTTTTGTTTTATATTTAGTTAAAACGTCATAGAAAAAGAACGAATTTTACAAGATCCAACCTCATTAATTTGAACTATTCATTTAAAAGTCTCTATATTTTTCGATTTTCTGTTGTATTTATTGTTTATTAGAACCAATTTAATTATTATTTAGGCTATAATGAAACACCTTTCATCGTTTACAGTCATGATTAAACTTAATAATTTACTAATTACTACCTGACCAAAGGAATCTATACCTATCAAAGCTTAGATGATGGAGTTGTAGTCACTTCACATAGACAAATTCATTAGCAAAACAAAGCCCATAGTGTTAAGAGAATGTTTACGATGTTATTTAACATCTAAAGCAAATTCTAAACACAAAATTAATCAGACATATCTAATTTTATTATCCTTCTACATCCTCCTTTCACTGAATTGGAAAACAGTGAGAAAAATTCATCTCTAATTTATCATTCTTCCCCTTTACAAAATTGTAAACAAATTCAACCACATTTTATACTTGTTTTTAGGTCTGAAAAATTTTATTTAATTTTCACAAAAATATCTAAATTATCTTTATAAAATAAACAATAATATTAAAATACTAAAAATTTATTATTTTTATATAATTAAATTAATTAACAGCATTATTTACTACTGCACATTAGCTTCATCCAACAAATGATGAGGAAGATGCGGAGGAAAAAAGAGTTTTATCTTGCTAAAGTTAAAGATAATTCTTTTACCTCATCATATTTTTTGTTCAATATAGGATACGACTATTAATTCAAATATTTTCTTTAGTTAAGATGAAAGTAAAATATATAATATAGCTAATATCCAAAAGATCATTCGTTCTCTCTAGTGTTTTTCTTCCGAAGAAGCAACATTTTCAAATCACTCCATTAATATAAATTGATAAATATTGCTTAAAAAACAATAAATGATATTTAAACACTCTTATTTCTTCTATAAATTAATAAAATTTTAATATAAAAATTACAACTTCTCATAATTAATTTAAAACTTATAAAGTAACGTTTCTATCTTAGCAAATCTATTGAGATTAATTGATATTTTTTAAGGCGCTATGGGCTATATGGTTTATATTGATGAAAATGGTGATGCTGAAGGAAATTACACCCTTATTGCTAGAAAGCCATTGAACACAACACGTGGCGAATATGGACTTTACCCCGTTGGAGTGTTTCAATTATCCGAAAATAACAGTGCATTTCCTGTAAGTTTTTTTTTTCCAATAATCTATAAATTCTGTAAATTATTCAAAAATAATATTTCAATTTTAATGAAAATATGACGTATTTTTTATTGAATAAAGTTGGAAAAATTATTTTTTGATTGATATTTGTATAGTTTAAAAGTTCTATGCAAATAAATACAATTACTGAGATAAAAATAATGATTTTTTTGTAATTGTTTTATATTTTACTCCGTTCTCGAGATTAAATAAGGACGGACAGACAGACAGACAGACAGACAGTGGGGATCTATAGGTCTGCAATTTGGAAATTGCAGTCTAATTAATTAGATACTAAAAATATTAATTAGATACATAATAAATTTTTTAAACTCCAGATTATTATTTATGTAAAATTGGTTTCTCTTAATTAAATGAACAGTTTAATTAATCAATTAATATGAGTTTAATTACTGATAATTAAATTAAATATTTAGATTGAAACGCCTTAATTATATAGTTTTATTAATTATATATGCAAATTGTAAAGGTCGCCTTTGGCGGCCTGAGTCAAAGAAATAGCCCGACTGAGATAATTGCTCCCACCTGGAGCTGGGGCCATAAACGGCCGGAAGGATCAAAGGTGGAGCGTCCCCACTTAAGGGTCAATGTGTTGGCCACGTGCCGGCCAGCTCGAGAAAACAAAAATAAATAAAGCACGGACGCAAATGTGAGCTACGTCGGCGGGAGATAGGGCGGACGTCTTGGAAGGCTCTAAGAAGGGGAAGGAAGTGATTGGTCGCAGGAGGCAGTGCCAGAATCCCTTAAATTGGAAGGGTGGCAAAAAAGCGAGGAGAAAAGGGCGAGCGACCTGATACGTGGCGGTCTCTAACACCAGGCAGACCTTTGAGGCGGAAGAGAGAGTGTTCTCCTCTTGGAAAGTCCTCTGGAAAAAGGTTGGCGTAGAGACGGACGGCCACGAGGTTAAGCCATCTCCGGAAAGGTGACTCGTGTTCCCCGGCCAGCAAAGTCGACGTGCGGCATCACAGTTTCGGTACATTAGCGTACGTAATGTTATCGCATAGTGTACATCTTTGTAAATATTTGTAAATAAACTGTATATAACTAATTATCGAGTGTGGAGGTGTGACTTTCAACGGACCATCAAACGGACAATCTCGAGGCGTAAAGAACGACTCGGGACGGAACTTTTGTAAAGATCACGTGACGAGTAAGAAGGATCTTCACTCAAATATTTTAAGAATATTTCATGATATTCTATAATATGAATGTTAAGGATTAAGAATATTTAAGAATAATTATCCTATCATTTATTATTTACATACGTGATAATCTTCTTTATAAAGACTGGATAAAAGATGGTGTGGAGTATACAAGAATATCCTCTAATATTCGTGGGATTAAAAAGATTAACGTGAGAAATTATGTAAAGAATCAAGTAAATGCTTGAAGAGATTTTTATGTGCTCTTCAGCATCTTCCATTCAACAGAAGATGCTGAGGAGCATACATGGATATATTCATATATTTATATAATGCCTATTATTCTAAATATTAATAATTTTATCTAACGTAGGGAGGCTTATTATCTACTATTTTCATTAAAATCTTAACCATACCCCTTACAAAATATGGGAATAAATTAAATCTGATCAACTCTAATCTTACGAACATTACGTTTAAGAGAAAACAATTTGCCTAATAAATTTATTTTGTACAACGAAGGAATAATTAGATGTACTGTACATTAACTTTGTTAGCGTGATTACTGAAAATAAAGATACATTCGATTAGTGTGGATCACATATTCTAATTTCGAATAGATGGATAAATTATGCAGGATTTTTATCTTAATTTTATCACTTAATCCTTTAAATAGCTACACGTTAAAAATGACAATAATTAAAATTAGTGATTTTTATTGTCATTTAATTGTTTTGAATTAAATGTCTTAATTTTATTATTTTTTATATTAATATTATTGATTTTAAATCTTTTGTTTAAATATTGATGTCTTACATGATGCTGCAGATTTATTTATCTTAAATTTTAATGTCTTAAAGTATAGAATATTTTATTTATTTTTACAAATATATATCTGAATTTTTATATTTCAAAATTATCTCTATATAAATTACACTTTATTGCAAAAATAGTAAATAAATCATTGAACTTTTTAAAGCTTATCTTCTAATTTTTTATAATTTATAAATTTTAAATACCGAAATTCGTGTAACCGGTGACAGTTATCGGCAATAAATTCTTATTATAAATTAAAAATTTTATTTTAAAATGAAAAATTTCTTATGAAATTGCTAAGTGACTTAGCTGAAAATATAAAATTATGTCTAACATATGAATTTAAGTTTGTACAGTAACTTCCATGTTCAAGCAAAATAAGGAAGCAAAAGACATAAATTTAAACAGGAATAGGAACCGAACCAACGTTATTAACTTCGCTTAGATTACCTTATATGTATATACATAATATATACTTAGTTTAGAATGATATAAATCTAAATACATTATCAAGCAAGCAATTATTCCTTGTGACGTTCTCACAATTTCAGGCTGCAATTTTTATATTTTAATTTTAAAATATTACGTGATTTCTGTTCCATATCGGAATTTCTTATATAGTTAATCGGAGCCTCGTACTCCTAATCCTTTTATATGTGATCTGAATCTTCATCTATCTACTCCCTTCTCGAGATTAAACAAGGACAGACAGATGGACGACTATGGTCATATATATATATGTATGTATGTATGTATATATAGTATATATATATCTGCAATTTGAAAATTTTAGCCTAACAATGTTGTATTGGATCACCTATAACAGTGTTCCGCAACCTTTTTCTACTTGCTGCACACCCATGACTCAACACGGCACACCAAAATGTTATTACCCTAAAATACGTATGATATGATACTATTAATAGAATTACATAATGCCATTAAGTTATTATTATTATTTTTAAACAGACATCAACACCTGTGAGCAAATTTATTTTACATTTAATTTCTTAGAATACATAAAAAAATGCGTAGCTTGTAATAAAGAATAAACAAACATCGTCTTATTTCATCAGTTCTGCGGCAGAAAATGAAATACAAGCATAAGAAACACAACAACTGTGATAAAAATATATAAATAAAACTTGACAGTTAATAGAATATGTAAAAGTTCACGTCACACCTTTCACCTTGTGACGGAACACTGACCTATAAGACCAATTATTTTATGCCATTGTTTTCTTAAATTCTTTATTAAATTTTTCAGATCTATGTATGATTTTAAGGTCATAATCTGGATGTTTTTAATTACTTTCATCTATTTTCATCAGTATACAGGCGTATACCGTAGAAAAATCCTCTTGCTGTTTCCATAAATTCAACATATGTAAATATAATGATGTTCATTTGAATTTTATACCTATAAATACATATTATTAAGTAAAGAGTAAGTAATTTATATATGATTGACTTCGACTTTTTATTTAATTAATAAATGATCTGCAACGTAATAAAATTATCTATGTTTCACTGCATAACAAGATTGCTTGAAGGTGAAGCAACATCTGCAGTAAATTTAAGGACAACATTTTTCTTAATTTAATGTAGTTTATTTGTGATATTTTATATATTAAAATACCAGTGATAGATATTTTTAATTTTGTTTTATAAATGTTATAAAAATTTATAAACATCTTTAATCAAATAAATGTTATAATTCTTATAGAAAACTATAGACTTGATATCAATATTTACACCATTCTTCAAAATAAGAAAGTACTGTCAGTATCAGTCGGGTGTTGGATGATGTTTAATATTTTAAATTTAATATTTTCTTTGAATTTTGATGCAGGAAACGAAATTAATGATGATTTTTACGGAAAAATTTAGAAAAATGACCAAGAAAAATGAAGATTTATTTGTTCGTGTTTTAAATAAAAGTAAAATTTAGATGTAGAAAGTCTGGTACTGGATATTAGAATTTGTTTAATATAAAAAGTTAAAGTAAAAATTGTTTACTATAATGAGCTAATAACTAGAATTTAAACCCTTATTCTTCATAATAGAAAAATGATCATCTGAATTATCCCGTTGCTATGCAGTTTCTTCACAATACAGTAAGAATATTAAATAAAACTTTAAAATTTAGAGTAATAAAATAGCTAACATAACAAAACTTCGTGGTTTAATCCATATCTGACTGGATAAATATTTTCAATAAATTTAAACAATTACTTGTTAAACTCCTGCCCTCATCCGAAGGTTGGATTTAGAATAATATCCGTCAAGTATTTCTATCTTTTCATAAATCTTTCCTTTCAATCTTATTGTACTTGCTTCTTTCTATGTCTTTCTTCATTTGATCCTCCCATCAATTTCTACATCTCCCCAGCTCTCTATCCCCATAGTTTAAGCCACTGTTGCTATTCTTTCTCCCCGCTCTGTTTACGTGACCAAAACACTTAATTCTTGATGATTCTGTCTAGATACTTTTGTCTTCCCATCTTTAATTCTCAAATTCTTTGATCACAGCTTAATTCCGTGATTTGAGAATTCATTATTTTGTCTTTTCTAACCTTTCCTAACATAGATCTTAAAATTACCTCTCATTGGCTCGTATTCCTTTATAGCCCACTTTTTTTTCTTTATCTCAAAATCGATTTTTAATAATTGACGTACGATTAAAATGTCTTCCTTTACCTATCTAAACTTTAATAATATAATCAAATTTTGAATTAAATTAGATTTAGCGGCTACTTTATCGACTGATCTAACTAGTTTTCGTTTATTTCGCTGCCAAACCTACTGTATAACGATTCGACTTCTTTTAAGCTTCAATAATTTAATTTTGTGATTGTTCTTCAATTTCAAAACTCAAATATTTCCTTAACTACAATATTTTCAGTTTATTTTTCAATCAAAATCCTTTATTTTATATTCTTCTATCTTTAAAGTCTCTTCTTCTCCAAATTTAATATTTACTCATTGGACAAATCACCGTTTTAAAATCTGCAAAAGTAGCTATTAAATATCAAAATCGTCATCTTGTAAACTTTTCCAAATATTTATTTATCTGTGAAAAATTTCAGGAGTGAAAACATGAATATTATCTTTACATATTTTACGACTCCTCTCCCTGGAGTCGTAAAGTATATAAAGATAAAGTTTGGTACACTTTACGAGAATGTACTTCATTTACCAGATAATCAAGAAAGTTTGTTATCAAAAAATATTTTTATCGTAAACTTTGGATAGAGTTTTATTGAGATTAAATGTATTCGTAAATAAATAGCCTTTTATATATCAATGGTTGTTCTATACAAAGAATGAAATCTAGATTTATGTTCAGTTTTTAATTCCAATTTGAGAATTCATATTTGAGACGTCGATTTGATATAATGTGCTACATATGCTACATAGCTCATGATGTCAATGTAGTTAATACAGTAGTGCGTATTAGGTTCATCTTGTGAAATGCTTGCTAGCAAACGTTCACATGATGAACATAAGAAAAATTAACCAACATTTTTGGGAAATTTTATCATCGTTTATTTGCTCTTTTATTTACTCATTTTTGTTATCCAGTTTACCTCCGTAAAAAGCCTTTGTTTGCCTTCTGTTTTGCTTATTTTTACTGTCTTCTCAGACTGTATGACTATTCTTAGTGTATTCAAAACATGAAGCTTCATAAAGACAAAACACAAAGAATGTTCTGTTAATATTCTCAACGTTAAGTTATAACTACAACGTGCAAACGTACCCAAACGTCAGTTAATTTGTTTTTTGTGATTGTGTTTCAAGTGCACTCATCCTGCATCTTAAAAGGAAAACTTTCTTGACGTTCTATCTTCGAATTTTACACTTTTAAACTTTTAGTTTTTTGGCATGGAATTTTCTAGCATGAAACTTTTTTGGTATCGAACTTCGAAAATCGTCTACAATACTTTTATTATATATACATATATATTTACTTATCTTAATCTTTATAAATCGAAAATTAGGAAATATTCTTATCCGCTTTAACTGTTTATGTACGCATTTGAGTCACTATATTATGATCACCAGCTGTTATTCAAAATAACCGCCTTTTGTAGCACAGACAGCAGCTAAATGGTGTGGGAGTAATTCAGAAAAATGCTGCAAGGTTGTGACATATCTAGAGCCATGCAGACTGCAGTGCGTTCTACAACAGATGAAGGACTATTGGTGGAGGATCCATGAAGCAAACATGACAATGGATGTGGTCCTTAAGGTGCTCGATTGGCTCAAGTCTGTGGGATTAGGGGGATAGGGAAGTTCTTTTTTGTCATGATCCTCCAACTATTCCAGGACAACTCTGTCCGTATGGCATATCGCATTGTCGTGTTCGATGACCCCATCCGCCCAAGAGAAGAAAATAAACATATACTGTGTACTTCATCTGCAAGGATGAATACGTATCCAATTTGATTGAGACTGACTTCCAGAAGAAATTGTGGGCTCAATGTCAAAAAAGCATTCGCCAGACTACTAGTATAACGCTGCTCTGGTTCATTTGGGCGGTAAGTTGCTCAAGTGTAGCGTAACTATCGGCCTCACATACTTTCGAAGTCCACGTTCACCTCACATCAATGGCACGTGGTACTCTGCAGTTTCACGTCATTTGTTCTCAATGCTGCCTCTGTCCAATTACAAATGTTATTAATATATATATTAATATAAATATATAAAATATTTATATTAATAAATATTAATATAAATATTATAAATACTTCACTTTAACGACAGCAGTTAACAAAATACAGTGACCCCCCTATAACACGGGTTCATATAACATGGATTCGT